>NC_030382.2:22877609-23201359 GCF_001625215.2 Daucus carota subsp. sativus
TGGTTTTTTTATGGAGTTCATACCACATACTAGAAAAAGTAACAATAGACCTCAGGGTATAACATCGGTGGACTTTGGCCACCAACAGTAAAAGAGTAAGTATTAAATCAGTCGGAAGTGATTCAAAAAATTATTCGAATGTACTCTATGAATATTTTTTGACATCATTGAATAAAGAAGAATGATGTCTTCTGTTTTGAATTAACAAACAAAAAAAGCAAGGACGGCAAACCCCTGTTTTGGCCACCGCTCTCGGGGGCGTCCGTTCAAATATTTCCGTATGAATAATCAACTTTTCGTGTCCCCAAAATCCTATTAAAACACCCCAAAAAGCAGAAAAAATAACACAATCACCAATATTTCAGAAGCAAAACATTATCAAAAAATGAAACAATAACACCACCCAGCCCCAGACAAAACTTTTCTCAACCTCCACCTCCTCTCCTCTCGTCTTCTAAGTTCGCTTAGAGTCGAAGAACCCTAATCGAAGCTATGCAAGCCCTAATCGAAGTGTGAATCCCTAATCGAAGCCTCTGGAGCTCTCAAAGCCCTAATCCAAGCTTCTCAAAGCCCTAATCGAAGGTGTTGAAGGCCTAATCGAAGTTTAGAAACCCAATTTTCAAAGTCAAACACCTAATACTCAACCTCTTGCAGTTGCTTCAGTTCTCACATCCTCAGGTATTGATTACTCTCTTGTTTGAAAAATATAGATAAAATCATGGATCAAAGCAGATAGGGATTCATTAGAGTATGAAATTGGGGTGGAGGAGTTTTTGGTATATGCGGAAGGAACTGGGAAAAAACCCAAGTTAATTCCCTATCCACGGCCTATTGCGTTAATTTTAAAAAAATTGTCGGTAAACATAATTAGAGGGGCCATCTATATGATAATGGTTTTTAGTTTTGCTATGGGATTTAGCATGGTGAAAAACTCTTTGCTTCTAGGAGATACAAGTCCTCTAATGTGGTAGTACTTGTCCAGCCACGAACCCATGCCCTGCATGAGAGGCTGCTGAGATATGTAAAAGCATCATATGATAAGGTGATTAGATAGAGAATAGACAAAAAAGAAATGTTATTTCAAACGGTTCGTGGATGATGCTGAACAACCTTTATTTGAGGGAAGTGATTCAACTAGTTTAGAGTCAATGTTGAAAATGCATAACTGGAAGGCTAGGTTCAGCGTTAGTGATAGTGCCTTTACTGAGCTATTAACTACAATTGGCTCTTTTTTCTTCCTAAAAATCATGTTCTGCCTTGTAGTACTATGAAGCAAAAAGACTCTCTCTCGACTTGGGACTCGAGTAAATAAAATTTCATGCATGTCCAAATGGACTGCAGTATTATAGAAGTATATATGAAGAGGCCTCTGAGTGTCCTAAGTGCCATATATCTCGCTGAAAACTTAAAAAGGATGGTAAAAATCAGAATTAATGTGCCTCCTAAAGTTATGTGGTACTTCCCCATCATTCTAGATTTAAAAGAATGTTTAAATCTGAATCTACTGCTAGAGCTTCTGCAGACTTCTGACTTGCATGCAAAAAAGGCGATCCGAAGATGACCTCATGCGTCATCGAGCAGATTCTCCTTCTTGGAGAAACGTAGATTATAGGTGGCCTGAGTTTTGTAGTGAGGCAAAAAGTTTACGCTTGACATAGTTGTGGATGGTATAAAACCCTCATAATAATGGTTTGAACAATAGGCATCGTTGTTGGTCGGTGGTTTTAACAACATATAACCTTCCTCCGTGGTTTGTGCATGAAGTGAAATTTTTGGTGTTGACAATATTAGTATCAGGCCCACACGAACCAGGTAATAATCTCGACGTCTATTTACAACCACTTATTGATGATTTGAAGAAGTTGTGGGAAGAAGGAGAACCAAATGTATAGGACGCTTCCATATGGACATGCGTCGATTAAAAACCTGTATCACTTGAAATGAAGTTATTTAGCTGAAGTCCCATGACTGTCATACTCTCTTACAAAAGTTGCTTCTAGTAGCAGTCCGTCGGTGCTTCCCAAGAATGTTAGGGTAAGCATAATACGATTGCGCTTTTTCTTCAATTCTCTGTGCTGCAAAGTTGTTGATGTATCAAAAATGGATAAACTGCAATCTGATGTGGTGTTGACATTGTGCGAGCTAAAAAATATTCCCCCCTTCATTCTTCAATATAATGATCATCTTACAGTGCACTTGGTTAGGGAATTGCGTTATGTGGACCAGTTTTTTTTAGATGGATGTTTCCGTTTGAACGATTCAATAAAGTTTTAAAAAGTTATGTAGGGAATCGTTTTTAATCCGGAAGGTTGTATAGCTGAAAGTTATCTTGGAGAATAATCAATAGAATTTTGCACTGAGTTTGTAAGACAGAGTTGCATGACTGCTGGTCTTCGACAGGATGAGGAAAAGGTTTCAGGGCCATTATCTTTCGTGACTATGAAAACTGTGGAGGAAAAGGAAAAGGATGAGGTGCATTTGCATGTTCTTTTCAATAATGCTGAAGTTGAGCCATACATAAAGTAAGTAGTTTTTATTATGTCTTTATGCATTCATTCTTAAGTATTCATTCGGTAGTTGTGTTGTTATATTGTTTTAATATTTCCTCAGGATGCATAAAGAGCAATTAAAAAAGATCTATAGGAACAAAAAGAGTGCTCAGTGGCTAATGGGGGAGCACAATCGGTTGTTTGCTGATTGGTTTGAAGAAAAGGTTTCCTTCCTTATCTCATATATTAATCAATTACGATTTATTTATCATATTAGTGCAAAATTGTCTGATAAATATTAAAGTGCTTCTAATACTTTGTGTGCAAGTTAGTACTGAAATGATGCGAAATGCTCAAGGTGTTTCCGAAACAACAAGATGGTTGGCAGGAAAACCCTCTTTCCCTGTTCTGTCTTATGAAGGATATGTCGTTAATGGGGTCAAATAATTCACAAAGCATTGAGATGATGAAAGGGTTGTTCAAAACAACAGTGTGTCTGTAAATGACGTATTATGGTATAATCGAAGAAATATGGGAACTAGATTACCATGCATTCACAGCATCACTGTTTTTGTGTAAATGGGCAGCAAATGACAGAGGTATTAAAGTTGATGAGCTCGGCTTTACACTAGTGGACTTCATCCGACGAGGCCACAAAAAGGACAAATTTATCTCTGTAGACCAAGTGAGCCAAGTGTTTTATATTCAAGATCCAATCGATACCAGCTGGTCTGTTGTGCTTAAGTCCACTAATCGAGACTACAATGAAGTCTGCCATGAAGATGTGTCTCCCTTTGTGCTTAAGTCCACTAATCGAGACTACAATGAAGTCTGCCATGAAGATGGTCTGGGAGACACTATATATATTAGATGAACCCCCATTTTGTTCCAAAATCCATGTGTGTGATGTGTCTGATGGTGATGTTGGTATTAGCAACCAACCAAAGACTGAATGTTGAAGGGATTTGGTTACATAAGTGATTTAGTATTTGGTTGAATTTGTTATGTAGTGATAAACATTTGTATTTTGTTCGAATTACTGGACTCTGGATTTGTGTCTTATTTATGTTCATTCTTGTAAACTTGTGATGACTAAAATACACTTGTCGGCATTACTTATTCTCTTTGGTTTTATATGTTGTTGGCTAATTAGTTTAATGGTGATTTTGCAGATTTTAGAGAATGGCATCAAAGAACCATATAGTTAGGATTATATCTTTGCCTATTTTGCACACAAATATTGATAATAAAATTTGTATTTTTGATAATTTTGGGTCATTTATATTTCTACTAATATTTACCACTCATATTTTTATACAAATTTAAAATAATATTTAAGGTAGTGTTTTACTATATTTTATTATTATTATTATTTCGATAATATAAATAATTTTAATTTACTGTTTTCCAGTCAAGTATATAGTTGAGTTAATTTAATGTAATAATTAAGTCCTGAATAATTCAGGAAATAATTCATCTTCGAAATTCGGAATTGAATAAATAAATAAAGAGTACTTATTTCCACCCACAAATTCTAAAACAAAATAGTCAAGTTAAGATAAAATTATCAAATAATGAAGTATATATTTATAGAAATGAATATGTAAATCTTCCTTTATGATATTATTATTAAAAAATGAGCAAAATGAAGATGTTTGAACAATAATCTATATATAGAGACCACTTTTATTGGAGACGGTGGACACCACTTATGTTCTGCAAGTAAAATATTGCATAAAAATATTGCAAAACGAATAGTTTTGTGAATCATTTTGTACAAAATGATTATTTCATTTAAATTTTAAATATCATATAAGTTTTTTATGTAGAACATTACAAAATGTTTTATTCTGCGAAATATGTTTAGTTTGCAGGACATTTTGTTCAACTTGCCGAACATACATTATCTCCTTATAAAATATAGATGATCTTCAACAATTTTGATGAATGCATCATATTTGTAGAACATACTTCATAAAATAATGTGTTTTATAGTGTTTTGAATGCAAAACATAAGTGATCTCCACGGTCTCCAATAAAAATGGTCTCCATAGAACTTTTCTCATATATATATATATATATATATATATATATATATATATATATATATTAAAACATAGTAACGTATAAATTTCGATTTAACCAATCTTCCAATTAATTCATATTCAACCATCATCAAATCGAAAATTTGAACTTTCATCCATTCACAATGTAATACCCAAATTCAACTAAAATTAAGTTTTAGTCTTGAACTTAAATCATGATTTCTATACCCTTGTCCAAAAAGAAGGCATTATCTCTCTATTTCTTGCGAGCATAAGTTGAGGCTCTTGCTCCAAATGATGCCTTCTCTTCCACCCTTGTGAGTTCCTGATCGTGTGAATGGGTACCTGTAAGTACCCCTTTGTCGTCACTGTTATCCAAGATGATGATCAGACAGACGTTTTACATTACAACAATTCTGGGCATCTACGACGGAAAATCAAAATTCGTCATATGTTCTCGTCAGTTCTTACGACATATCCACCTTCCGTCGTACTCACTCTGTTTATTCGCTAGAATTAAGGCGCAAATCAATAAAATATAATAAATTTTGCGGACATAATCGTCGTAAATAACCGTCGTAAATAACCGTCGTAAGTTAACATATTTAGCTAATTAAAAACAAAAAATGACGGAAATTATGTCGTAAGTTGCTTATTATTCTATTGGCACATGAGACCCACTTATATGAAACTTACGTCGAAAATATGAAGTTGCGACCAATTTTTGAATTTTCAATCAATTTTTAAACTTTTCACGCGAGCAAAAATGACCCACAATTTTTAAAATTTTTAAGTTGCTTATTTTTGATTTAGTGTTAAAAATTAGTCTTAAATACCCAGAATTGTTGTAGTGTTATGAGGGTCTCGTGCAATACTATCTATTCCAAATCAACTTTGTGTTAGAAATTAAATAGAGCTTTGTGAGATAAAAGTTTTAACACTGTTGTATATTTGGGTTTTTGTTAGAGATTATAGAAAGAAGGCAACATCATGGTATATAGATTATTATAAACATGTTGTATTTTTTGTGAGAAAATAGAGAGATACGCTTGAGAGGGAGATTGGAAGCAGGATTGATGGGATTCATCCGGACTTCATGCTATTTTTTCAAATTGTATTCTTCGCACTTATATTCTTATGCTCATGATTTATGATATTAATAGATGTTTAATTTATTCGAAGAGTTAGTAGTATTATTTGATTAATTATGTTTATTTAGTTGTATTTAGTTTTATCGGACTATTATTGAGTATTTTATATCATTAGAAGAGTAGCTAGTTTTGATTATATTTTTAGGAGTTACAAATTTTTAAAATGTGATGAAAAATTTTTGAGTATTAGATCACCATATTGATATGAGAATCATGACACTAAAAATCCTTATGATTTATAACTTATGGTTGTTGTTCGATTCACCAATAGACTGACTTTTAGGAAATAATTTTACGTAAGGATTTTATAATTGTGGCCAATTTCTTTGTATTAACTAGAAATCCACCACTTTCATAAATACTGTGATTTACCTCCAACCACAACAAAGACCATTTCATAGGAAAAATGGTAGAAAATGCCCATCCTGGTAGCTTTTTGAGTGACTTGAAATTAATACTCGGTGAGATTTATGAAAATAGTACTTGGTGAGATTTAAAATGGCCCAGTCAGAAGATATACTACATGATTATTTAGACACCTACATGGCGCAATCCCCACAAGCAGGTTATGAAAATAATACTTGGTGAGATTTGGGTGCTGGGGGATTGAGCAAATATTGATATATTAAAAATATATATTATGCATGTATTTCATGCAGATTCCAGCCAATCCTTCAAGCAGTACTGCTTCTCATGATTCTGAGTTGAGGGTTGATTCTTCTCATCAGGTAATAGTAGTTGTATTTAAACCAAATAATCAAATAAATAAGTTCAATATCCTGTACAATTTATAATATAAATATTTTGTAACACAATTATTACATGTAGTTAAGTGATAAAATATTCGACTAATCACAGAATTAATCATTAACAAGAATCCCCCACAATCGAGTGCCCTGTGGTGCGGCAGGTCATGAGTGAAGAATCCCTGCTTTCTAGCATTGATGAAATGTTGTCTTTAATCAATGTGTTAGCCATTCCCATCCTCTTTGTGCAAGATGTCACAGAACACTCATTCCCCCCATCTGGAGTCCGGCCTCCTGTTCCCGGGCAGTAGGGGCTGAGGAAAAGATCCTGTATATATACAACCAAACAAACTTTTTTGTTGAAACAATCATCTTTAACAATGTAAAAGCACACACTTGTACAGAGGTATGTCGTCCACAAAGATGAGATGACTTACCAGTAGCTTTTGCATGCTTCTTCGAAACTAAATTTCTACTCGCTGAGAGAGGACCATATCTCTTTGCTTTCCGGCTCCCTGAGGCCTAAAGAACGCTTGAACTATAGATGTTAAGAAGACATTGAATTACAAATTATTCGAACATAGAATCTCTCAGCAAGGAGTATGAGAAGTCTGACCATAACCTTCAACATCAGAGTGGAGTTTTTTCTTCTTGCTTAGAGAAAGGTTTTGGTTTTTGTGTGGCAGATTATGAGCTGTGACACTGATTTTAGAAGATGCCTTTTCAATGACCCTCATCACATCTTTTAGTGAACGGACCTTTTTAACTTTTCTTTGGTCGTTTCTGTCAACCAAGTCGTTGACCTCACTTGGAGATTTATCATCAACCATGTCATTGACCTCACTTGGAGATCTATCACCCTCTCCTACAATAGTGTAAGTTACTAAGCCAGACGTAAATTCTAATTAGATGCATGTCGGATTTTGACTACAATTATGAGGAAACAATATCATGGAAGAAAATGCCAGTGCATAATGCTTAGATGTAGGAAATAAAATGGCTTCTACCTTCAGTTTTATTCGCTCAAATGAAGAATCTTTTTCTACATTTGATCCATGACAGGTTTCCTGCAGTTTAGGATGATCGGATGCAGTTTCTGCCACCCTAGCCAATAGTTCTGGCGGAGAGGTATATAAGAATTCTCTTTCACCATCATTTCCAAACCATGTTTATGGCCTCGGAGGATCTACAAGAGTTTTCGAGTTCTCTCCCTATAAATAATATAAATCATATAAGTCCTCGTAAGTTAGTACATTGGTTAAGCTTGTATCAAAGTTTCTTGGAAATGCTCTCAACAAGAGATTTACTAGCATTTCTTTCAAAATTCAAGAACTTGTCCTAAGTATCTTGTTAAATAATAACAGTAATATGAGAAGACTTTGAGATAGAGTTATTGAATACAAATATTATCTGGATAACAATAGAGAAATGGATATCATATATACCTTAAAAGCTCTGAGCTCAATCCAAAAGTCTTTTTCCCTTTCAGAGATACTGAACTGCAGGGAAGTCTTTTCTGCATTTGATCTTCCATCAGCAAAGCTCTCAACAAGAGATTTACTAGCATTTCTTTCCACATTAAAGAACCTGTCCCTAAGTATCATGTTAAAAAATAATAATAAAAACAGATGCTAAGATAATGACAACTATTGCATTCTTAATGTAGCACATAAATACTATTTTCTTTTGTAAATAGACCAAGTTCAAGGGTAAAGATCCACTTGCCGGGTATTCAATTAATAGAAGTGGTCCATAACCTTGGAGGAAGATGATCTTGAACCACCCATCTTAATCCACAACCAAACATCATGGACATCTCCTTCCCCATTCTCACCCGCTGCTGTGACATGACTTGCATCAACACTCATCTACAACAACTAGATGGTTACAAAATGAGTCTAAAGCTTTACCATGAAAATCGTAACAAAAAGTTTATGAGTTCTCAGAAGAAGATATCTTACAGGAATTTAATTACAAAGATTGATTTGTTATGGAAAATCAATTAGGGGTTGTTGAAGACAGATGACCACCCTCAATTGCACACGATTTAGGTTTGTATACTTTACACCATACAGGACATACAGAGAAATGCTCAAATTTAAGCTACTGTCTTTATAATTTTAGCCGTCCATTACATATTCTAGATCCTTCTAGGATTTTAAGGGTGAGGATGATATAATTCTAATAATTTAAAATAAATAGCACTTTAAAATTATTATTATCCTGGGATTTAAGCTACTGTACTCATGATTTTAGCCATCCATTACTCATTCTAGATCCTTCTAGGATTTTAACGGTTAGGATGATATAATTCTAATAATTTAAAATAAATAACACTTTAAAATTATTATCGAAGTGTTTAGTTTTGTTCGAATAATTTAATATTCATGTCATTGTAATTTTAATATAGATACAACTGTAATTATTCGAGAGTTAATAAAATTAATATAAATAGTGTATTATAATGTTGCTAGCATTAGAAATTCACGTGAATATTACATATTCAATAATATTTTATTTAAAATTAAATGATATAAAATGTTTTTAGGTAGTAAAATTAAATTAACGAGCAATAAGTAATGTTACTATTAAAAAAAACTCTTATATATATATACATATAATTGTTTATTAAAATTTAATATGAAAAAAAGAATAATATCACTACAACAATCTATTTAATATTAATCATAATTTTAAATTTTAAATTTTAAATTGTAAGAAAAACTTTTGATAAGCAGTTAAGTTTTATTTATAACTAACATTCACATCTTGATATAAACTGTACATATTGAAAATATCTATATTTTAGTTGATATATAAGGTTTGTTAAGGATGTTAGTCATGTTTTACTTGGTCATTCATGGTCATTTAATTTAAATATAACAACTGTATTTATGTATCAAATATATCATACATTTATATAATTCAAATTATTTTTATAATTGATCTTTAATTAGATAAGTGATGTATATTTTATATGCCAAAATTAATATATTTAAAAAATATTTGTAAAAAATATATAATATTATAAATATATTGAATGCTTACTTTTATCTGTAAATTCATCGATCTTCATTTTAAGTAACAGTAGAGGTTCTGGATAATGGGTAACCCACTTTCAATCTGAAATGATATGATGCATGTCACGTCACTATGCATTTTTAATTTAGAAAACATATTACATTAATTATTGATTGTCGAATAGAGATATATAAGTTTAAGTTCAGTGGAGACCACATGATTTTTGAGTATTGAATTCTTCCGTCTGGGCCGTTATTTTTTTTAACACAATGTTCTGATTGAATAATCACTATACTTATTTTCTACAGTATAAATCGATGGCGATTATTATGTTCTTCACAATTCAATTAACATGCTTATCTATAAATTATTTCTGTGTTTTGCAAGTCGTAGTTGTCTTCATATATGTTCGAGTTGTGTCGACTATATCTGAAAGGGGTTATATCCTGTTTGTTCTTCTTGTTCTCCAATGTTGGAAATCATCTTTGTTGGTTATTCAAGAACTTATATTTGTTGTCTTGCTGGTAGTACTACAACTGTCCTTTCCTTTTTGTTTTGATTTATTTAGGAGGAGAAACTGTGAGGTATTAATATTGAATTGTAACGGTTTTCAGAGGGGAGGAAGAAGCACGGGGTAATTGTAATTGAGTTGCAATGCAATATATTCTCTTGGAAATTGTATACAATGGTCAATTATAGTTTTAAATTAAAAATATTATCCACTTGTCCCTCATCTCTGTGTTCCTCTTATTTTAATCCATGGGTGATGGTATGGGTCTTTAAAAACTTGAAAATTTGACTCCAAGGAGCCGAACTATATAAAAGTGTTTGTCTGTCAGTCATTATTTATTCTTCATTACATTTAAATTCAACTGAAATCTTGCCTTTATCTCCATTTGTTTTATTGTAAGACAATAATTATATAAATTACTTCATAATAGATTAATTACCCTTATACAAAAACTCATAACCTATATACTTTCACTCTGTTGATTGTAACAATCTACTTGCTATTATCTTTTGGTTATGGACAACATCTAAATGACATGCCCATCCATCAGGTGGCCCAACGGTTACATTGATGAAATGTTGTCTGTAATCAATGTGTCAGCCATTCTCATCAATGTGTCAGCCATTCCCATCCTCTTTTTGCTAGACGCGACAGTAACCCTCATTTCCCCCCATTTGAAGTCCTCCTCCTGTTCCCGGGCAATAGAGGCTGAGGAAAAGATCCTATATATAACCATACAAACGTTTTTTGTTGAAACAATTATCTTTAACAATGTAAAAGCTCAGACTTGTACAGAGGTATGTCCACAACGATGAGATGACTTACCAGTAGCTTTTGCATGCTTGTTCAAAACTAAACTCTACTCACAGAGAGAGGAAAAGATCTCTTTGCTTTCCGGTTCCCCTGAGGCCTAACGAACTCTTGTACTGTAGATGTTAAGGAAATTTGAATTACAAATTATTCGAACAGAGAATGACTCAGCAAGGAGTATGAGAAGTCTGACCATTACCAGTGCACATCTTAGAAGATGCCTTTTCAATGACCCTCATCACATCTTTTAGTGAACGGACCTTTTTAACTTTTCTTTGGTCATCTTTGTCAACCAAGGCGTTGACCTCGCTTGGAGATTTATCATCAACCAAGTCATTGACCTCACTTGGAGATCTATCACCCTCTCCTACAATAGTGTAAGTTACTAAGCCAGATGTAAATTCTAATTAGATGCATGTCGGATTTTGACTACAATTATGAGGAAACAATATCAAGGAAGAAAATGCCAGTGCATAATGCTTAGATGCAGGAAATAAAATTACTTCTACCTGCAGTTATTCTCTCAAATGAAGAATCTTTTTCTGCATTTGGTCGGGGACAGGTTTCCTGCAGTGTAGGCTGATGAGATACAGTTTCTGCCACAGTAGCCAATAGTTCCAGCGGAGAAGTATATAAGAATTCTCTTTCACCATCATTTCCAACCATGTTTATGGCCTCGGAGGATCTACAAGAGTCTTCGACTTCTCTCCCTATAAATAATATAAATCAGATAAGTCCTTGTAAGTTAGTACATTGGTTAAGCTTGTATCAAAGTTTCTTGGAAATGCTCTCAACAAGAAATTTACTAGCATTTCTTTCAAAATTAAAGAACCCGTCCAAAGTATCATGTTAAATAATAACAGTAATATGAGAAGACTTTGAGGTAGAGTTCTTGAATACAAATATTATCCGGATACCATCAAAGGGAATGCAAGCCTTAGGGTCTGTATTGCTCATTTCAGCCACGTATCCTCTGACCACACACATTAGATAATTTGTCAAAAAAAATAATAGTATGCATCCAACATATTTCATAACTGCTAAGTAAGTACTAATTAACTATCACATGTTACATATGGTAGTATGGAATTATAATGAGGCCTTATTTGTTCAAATTTAATATTGAATTCAAACAGACAAACAAATTTAAATGATTCAGACGAGGCTTTAATTGGTTAGATTATATATTAAATTCGAACAAACTTACAAAATGATTAGTTTATAGTTTATTCATATTTCAACTATGACATTGAAGAAGTAGTGTAAGAATTGTAGTTAAAGTATTATATAGTGATGAGCATGAAGGAACTCTTTATGATTGAGAGGAAAGAGAGGAAGCTCTATATTTCTTACAAAGCATTTAAGAATCTTTTGTGGCTCTAATATTACACTGGCCATTTTTATTTTAAAGAGGTTGTCTCATAAGTTTCTTTGAAATGCTCTTAATTTGAAAGCATTTCTTTCAAAATTAAAGAACCTGTCCCAAGGTATCATGTTAAAACATAACAATAAAACAAATGTGAATTAGATAATGAAAACTATTGCATTCTTGATGTAGCAGATGAATACTGTTTTATTTTATAAATAGAGCAAGCTCAAGGGTAAAGATCGAGTTGCCGGGTATTCAAATAGAAGTCGGTCCATAACCTTGGAGGAAGATGTTGAACCACCCATCTTAATTTTGGCCAACAAACTACTAGGAAGCATGTAATATATAAGATTCAACAAAATAATGGACAAAAATATTTTGTTTTGTCATATCTATCTCATATACCTGTGAATTAATTGGAGCATAATCTTCAATGTTTACATATTTTCAATGATATCAACACACTTGCACAAAAACAAATCATGGTAAGATATATAATTTTCTATTTCTCAATAACATCTATAATTGAATAAAAAGTACTGAATTTAATTACGATTCATTTATTAATACCTTAGGTGACCAAAAGAAGAATTATTGTCAACTATGTTCGTACCTGCTCGACAACTCGCCGCTGTGACTAGACTTACATCAACACTCATCTACAACAACTAGATGGTTACAAAATGAGTCTAAAGCGTTACAATGAAAATCATAACAAAAAGTTTTTGAGTTCTTGAAGAAGAAATCTTACACGAATTGAATTATGAAGAATGAGTTCACGAAGAAGAAATATTATACCAATTGAATTACAAAGAATGAGTTGTTATGGAAAATTAATTAGGGTTTATTGAAGCTAGACACATGACTACCCTGCTGCAAACAATTTAGCTTTGTATAGTTTACACAGGGACACAAAATTATATATGATTAAATTTAAACTTCATATTCTCCATCAATTTTTTCCGAAAAAGATTAGAAGTACCAAATTCATTATATTGTCCATCCACAAAGTGGAGCACGACCCTTGAAAGTAGCCACATCCAACATCAAGCGGTGCTTTCAACCACTCCCATTTCTTATAATTTTTTCCTCAAAAGGCTAATGAAACTTGAGAATAAACCACATTATATCTAACTCTATTAGAACATCATTTAAACCTCTATTCCACTAACAAGAGGATTATAGTTGTTGTTCAAATGTTCCAGGTGATATCCATTTTAACTAAAGTAACGATGATGATAATCCTAGAGTTGGTGGTTTTTTTATGGATGCATACACTACTAGAAAAAGTAAAATAGACATCAGGGTATAAACATCGGTGGACTTTGGCCACCATGTAAAAGAGTGTATTAACATCGGTCAAAAATTATTCGATGTCTATGATATTTTTGACATCAGCTAATATAAGAACAGATGTCTATCTTGTTTGAATTAAAAACAAAAACCGCGCGCAACCCCTGTTTTGTCCCTCTCCCCAAATATTTCCCGTACTTAATCAACTTTTCGTTCCCCCAAATCCTTTAACCCCAAAATCAGAAAAAATAACACAATCACTCAATATTCAGACAAAACATTTCAAATTAAAACACCCCCCGCTTTTCTCTCTCCCCACCTCTCTCTCGTTTCTTAGAGTCGAAGAACCCTAATCGAAGCTATGCAAACCCTAATCGAAGTGTTGAATCCCTAATCGAAGCCTCTGGAGCTCTCAAAGCCCTAATCCAAGCTTCTCAAGCCCTAATCGAAGGTGTTGAAGGCCTAATCGAAGGTTTAGAAACCCAATTTTCAAAGTCAAACCACCTAATACTCAACCTCTTGCAGTTGCTTCAGTTCTCTCCTCAGGTAATTGATTAGCTCTCTTGTTTGAAAAATATAGATAAATCATGGATCAAAGCAGATAGGGATTCATTAGAGTATGAAATTGGGGTGGAGGAGTTTTTGGTATATGCGGAAGGAACTGGGAAAAACCCCAAGTTAATTCCCTATCCACGGGCCCATTGCGTTAATTTTAAAAAATTGTCGGTAAACATAATTAGGGGTCATCTATATGAAAATGGTTTTTGTTTAGGCTATGGGATTTGGCAAGGTGAAAACTCTTCTAGGAGATACAAGTCCTCTATTGGTAGTACTTGTCCAGCCACGAACCCATGCCCTGCATCAGAGGCTGCTGAGATATGTGAAGCATCATATGATAAGGGTGATTATGATAGAGAATCACATGATTTCAAACAGTTCGTGGATGATGCTGAACAACCTTTATTTGAGGGAAGTGATTCAACTAAGTTAGAGTCAATGTTGAAAATGCATAACTGGAAGGCTAGGTTCAACGTTAGTGATAGTGCCTTTACTGAGCTATTAACTACAATTGGCTCTTTTCTTCCTAAAAATCATGTTCTGCCTTGTAGTACATATGAAGCAAAAAAGACTCTCTCTGACTTGGGACTCGAGTATATAAAATTTCATGCATGTCCAAATGACTGCATATTATACAGAGGTATATATGAAGAGGCCTCTGAGTGTCCTAAGTGCCATATATCTCGCTGAAAACTTAAAAAGGATGGTAAAATCAGAATTAACGTGCCTCCTAAAGGTATGTGGTACTCCCCCATCATTCCTAGATTTAAAAGAATGTTTAAATCTGAATCTACTGCAGAGCTTCTGACTTGGCATGCAAAAAGGCGATCCGAAGATGACCTAATGCGTCATCCAGCAGATTCTCCTTCTTGGAGAAACATAGATTATAGGTGGCCTGAGTTTGGTAGTGAGGCAAGAAATTTACGCTTGACATTAGTTGTGGATGGTATAAACCCTCATAATAATGGTTTGAACAATAGGCATCGTTGTTGGTCGGTGCTTTTAACAACATATAACCTTCCTCCGTGGTTATGCATGAAGTGAAAGTTTTTGGTGTTGACAATATTAGTATCAGGCCCACACGAACCAGGTAATAATCTCGACGTCTATTTACAACCACTTATTGATGATTTGAAGAAGTTGTGGGAAGAAGGAGAACCAAATGTATATGACGCTTCCATATGGACATGCGTCGAATATTAAAAACTGTATCACTTGAAATGAAGTTATTTAAGCTGAATTCCCATGACTGTCATACTCTCTTACAAAAGTTGTTTATAGTAGCAGTTCGTTCGGTGCTTCCCAAGAATGTTAGGGTAAGCATAATACGATTGCGCTTTTTCTTCAATTCTCTGTGCTGCAAAGTTGTTGATGTATCAAAACTGGATAAACTGCAATCTGATGTGGTGTTGACATTGTGCGAGCTAAAAAAATATTCCCCCATTCATTCTTCAATATAATGATCCATCTTACAGTGCACCTGGTTAGGGAATTGCGTTTATGTGGACCGGTTGTATAGCTGAAAGTTATCTTGGAGAATAATCAATAGAATTTTGCACTGAGTTTGTAAGACAGAGTTGCATGACTGCTGGTCTTCGACAGGATGAGGAAAAGGTTTCAGGGCCATTATCTTCCGTGACTATGAAAACAGTGGAGGAAAAGGAAAAGGATGAGGTGCATTTGCATGTTCTTTTCAATAATGCTGAAGTTGAGCCATACATAAAGTAAGTAGTTTTTATTATGTCTTTATGCATTCATTCTTAAGTATTCATTCGGTAATTGTGTTCTTATATTGTTTAATATTTTCTCAGGATGCATAAAGAGCAATTAAAAAAGATCTATAGGAACAAAAAGAGTGCTCAGTGGCTAATGGGGGAGCACAATCGGTTGTTTGCTGATTGGTTTGAAGAAAAGGTTTCCTTCTTTATCTCATATATTAATCAATTACGATTTATTTATCATATTAGTGCAAAATTGTCTGATAATTAAAGTGCTTCTAATACTTTGTCTGCAAGTTAGTACTGAAATGATGCGAAATGCTCAAGGTGTTTCCGAAACAACAAGATGGTTGGCAGGAAAACCTTCTTTCTCTGTTCTGTCTTATGAAGGATATGTCGTTAATGGGGTCAAATACTTCACAAAGCAGCGAGATGATGAAAGGGTTGTTCAAAACAACGGTGTGTCTGTAAATGACGTATTATGGTATAATCGAAGAAATATGGGAACTAGATTACCATGCATTCACAACATCATTATTTTTGTGTAAATGGGCAGCAAATGACAGAGGCATTAAAGTTGATGAGCTCGGCTTTACACTAGTGGACTTCACCCGACGAGGCCACAAAAAGGACAAATTTATCTCTGTAGACCAAGTGAGCCAAGTGTTTTATATTCAAGATCCAATCGATACCAGCTGGTATGTTGTGCTTAAGTCCACTAATCGAGACTACAATGAAGTCTGCCATGAAGATGTGTCTCCCTTTGTGCTTAAGTCCACTAATCGAGACTACAATGAAGTCTGCCATGAAGATGGTCTGGGAGACACTATATATATTAGATGAACCCCCATTTTGTTCCAAAATCCATGTGTGTGATGTGTCTGATGGTGATTTTGGTATTAGCAACCAACCAAAGACTGAATGTTGAAGGGATTTGGTTACATAAGTGATTTAGTATTTGGTTGAATTGGTTATGTAGTGATAAACATTTGTATTTTGTTCGAATTACTGGACTTGGATTTGTGTCTTATTTATGTTCATTCTTGTAAACTTGTGATGACTAAAATACACTTGTCGGCATTACTTATTCTCTTTGGTTTTATATGTTGTTGGCTAATTAGTTTAATGGTGATCTTGCAGATTTTAGAGAATGGCATCAAAGAACCATATAGTTAGGATTATATCTTTGCCTATTTTGCACACAAATATTGATAATAAAATTTGTATTTTTGATAATTTTGGGTCATTTATATTTCTACTAATATTTACCACTCATATTTTATACAAATTTAAAATATTATTTAAGGTAGTGTTTTACTATATTTTATTATTGTTATTATTTCGATAATATAAATAATTTTAATTTACTGTTTTCCAGTCAAGTATATAGTTGAGTTAATTTAATGTAATAATTAAGTCCTGAATAATTCTGGAAATAATTCATCTTAGAAATTCAGAATTGAATAAATAAATAAAGAGTACTTATTTCCACCCACAAATTCTAAAACAAAATAGTCAAGTTAAGATAAAATTATCAAATAATTAAGTATATATTTATAGAAATGAATATGTAATCTTCCTTTATGATATTATTATTAAAAAATGAGCAAAATGAAGATGTTTGAACAATAATATATATATATATATATATATATATATATATATATATATATATATATATATAAGTTCTATGGAGACCACTTTTATTGGAGACGGTAGACACCACTTATGTTCTGCAAGTAAAATATTGCATAAAAATATTGCAAAACGAATAGTTTTGTGAATCATTTTGTACAAAATGATTATTTCATTTAAATCTTAAATATCATATAAGTTTTATTCTGCGAAATATGTTTAGTTTGCAGGACATTTTGTTCAACTTGCCGAACATACATTATCTCCTTATAAAATATAGATGATCTTCAACAATTTTGATGAATGCATCATATTTGTAGAACACACTTCATAAAATAATGTGTTTTATAGTGTTTTGAATCCAAAACATAAGTGATCTCCACGTTCTCATATATATATATATATATATATATATATATATATATATATATATATATATATATATATATATATATATATATATTAAAACATAGTAACGTATAAATTTCGATTTAACCAATCTTCCAATTAATTAATATTCAACCATCATCAAATCGAAAATTTGAACTTTCATCCATTCACAATGTAATACCCAAATTCAACTAAAATTAAGTTTTAGTCTTGAACTTAAATCATGATTTCTATACCCTTGTCCAAAAGAAGGCATTATCTCTCTATTTCTTGCGAGCATAAGTTGAGGCTCTTGCTCCAAATGATGCCTTCTCTTCCACCCTTGTGAGTTCCTGATCGTGTGAATGGGTACCTGTAGGTACCCCTTTGTCGTCACTGTTATCCAAGATGATGATCAGACAGACGTTTTACATTACAACAATTCTGGGCATCTACGACGGAAAAGGCGGAGCACTAAATTTATGACGGAAAATCAAAATTCGTCATATGTTCTCGTCAGTTCTTACGACATATCCACCTTCCGTCGTACTCACCCTGTTTATTCGCTAGAATTAAGGCGCAAACTAATAAAATATAATAAATTTTGCGGACATAATCGTCGTAAATAACCGTCGTAAGTTAACATATTTAGCTAATTAAAAACAAAAAATGACGGAAATTATGTCGTAAGTTGCTTATTATTCTATTGGCACATGAGACCCACTTATATGAAACTTACGTCGAAAATATGAAGTTGCGACCAATTTTTGAATTTTCAATCAATTTTTGAACTTTTCACGCGAGCAAAAATGTCCCACAATTTTTAAAATTTTGAAGTTGCTTATTTTTGATTTAGTGTTAAAAATTAGTCTTAAATACCCAGAATTGTTGTAGTGTTATGAGGGTCTCGTGCAATACTATCTATTCCAAATCAACTTTGTGTTAGAAATTAAATAGAGCTTTGTGAGATAAAAGTTTTAACACTGTTGTATATTTGGGTTTTTGTTAGAGATTATAGAAAGAAGACAACATCATGGTATATAGATTATTATAAACATGTTGTATTTTTTGTGAGAAAATAGAGAGATACGCTTGAGAGGGAGATTGGAAGCAGGATTGATGGGATTCATCCGGACTTCATGCTATTTTTTCAAATTGTATTCTTCGCACTTATATTCTTATGCTCATGATTTATGATATTAATAGATGTTTAATTTATTCGAAGAGTTAGTAGTATTATTTGATTAATTATGTTTATTTAGTTGTATTTAGTTTTATCGGACTATTATTGAGTATTATATATCATTAGAAGAGTAGCTAGTTTTGATTATATTTTTAGGAGTTACAAATTTTTAAAATGTGATGAAAAAATTTTGAGTATTAGATCACCATATTGATATGAGAATCATGACACTAAAAATCCTTATTATTTATAACTTATGGTTGTTGTTCGATTCACCAATAGACTGACTTTTAGGAAATAATTGCACGTAAGGATTTTATAATTTTGGCCAATTTCTTTGTATTAACTAGAAATCCACCATTTTCATAAATACTGTGATTTACCTCCAACCACAACAAAGACCATTTCATAGGAAAAATGGTAGAAAATGCCCATCCTGGTAGCTTTTTGAGTGCCTGGAAATTAATACGCGGTGAGATTTATGAAAATAGTACTTGGTGAGATTTAAAATGGCCCAGTCAGAAGAGATACTACATGATTATTTAGACACCTACATGGCGCAATCCCCACAAGCAGGTTATGAAAATAATACTTGGTGAGATTTGGGTGCTGGGGGATTGAGAGCAAATATTGATATATTAAAAATATATATTATGCATGTATTTCATGCAGATTCCAGCCAATCCTTCAAGCAGTACCGCTTCTCATGATTCTGAGTTGAGGGTTGATTCTTCTCATCAGGTAATAGTAGTTATATTTAAACCAAATAATCAAATAAATAAGTTCAATATCCTGTACAATTTATAATATAAATATTTTGTAACACAATTATTACATGTAGTTAAGTGATAAAATATTCGACTAATCACAGAATTAATCATTAACAAGAATCCCCAACAATCGAGTGTACTGTGGTGCGGCAGGTCATGAGTGAAGAATCCCTGCTTTCTAGCATTGATGAAATGTTGTCTTTAATCAATGTGTTAGCCATTCCCATCCTCTTTGTGCAAGATGTCACAGAACACTCAGTCCCCCTCATCTGGAGTCCGGCCTCCTGTTCCCGGGCAGTAGGGGCTGAGGAAAAGATCCTGTATATATACAACCAAACAAACTTTTTTTGTTGAAACAATCATCTTT
Source organism: Daucus carota subsp. sativus (assembly GCF_001625215.2). Taxonomy (NCBI): domain Eukaryota; kingdom Viridiplantae; phylum Streptophyta; class Magnoliopsida; order Apiales; family Apiaceae; genus Daucus; species Daucus carota. Next base: position 22,897,645 of record NC_030382.2, read on the forward strand.
AACAATGTAAAAGCACACACTTGTACGGAGGTATGTCGTCCACAAAGATGAGATGACTTACCAGTAGCTTTTGCATGCTTCTTCCAAACTAAATCTCTACTCGCTGAGAGAGGACCATATCTCTTTGCTTTCCGGCTCCCTGAGGCCTAAAGAACGCTTGAACTATAGATGTTAAGAAGACATTGAATTACAAATTATTCGAACATAGAATCTCTCAGCAAGGAGTATGAGAAGTCTGACCATTACCTTCAACTTCAGAGTGGAGTTTTTTCTTCTTGCTTAGAGAAAGGTTTTGGTTTTTGTGTGGCAGATTATGAGCTGTGACACTGATTTTAGAAGATGCCTTTTCAATGACCCTCATCACATCTTATAGTGCACGGACCTTTTTAACTTTTCTTTGGTCGTTTCTGTCAACCAAGTCGTTGACCTCGCTTGGAGATTTATCATCAACCAAGTCATTGACCTCACTTGGAGATCTATCACCCTCTCCTACAATAGTGTAAGTGACTAAGCCAGATGTAAATTCTAATTAGATGCATGTCGGATTTTGACTACAATTATGAGGAAACAATATCAAGGAAGAAAATGCCAGTGCATAATGCTTAGATGCAGGAAATAAAATTACTTCTACCTGCAGTTATTCTCTCAAATGAAGAATCTTTTTCTACATTTGGTCGGGGACAGGTTTCCTGCAGTGTAGGCTGATGAGATACAGTTTCTGCCATAGTAGCCAATAGTTCCAGCGGAGAAGTATATAAGAATTCTCTTTCACCATCATTTCCAACCATGTTTATGGCCTCGGAGGATCTACAAGAGTCTTCGACTTCTCTCCCTATAAATAATATAAATCAGATAAGTCCTTGTAAGTTAGTACATTGGTTAAGCTTGTATCAAAGTTTCTTGGAAATGCTCTCAACAAGAAATTTACTAGCATTTCTTTCAAAATTAAAGAACCCGTCCAAAGTATCTTGTTAAATAATAACAGTAATATGAGAAGACTTTGAGGTAGAGTTCTTGAATACAAATATTATCCAGATACCATCAAAGGGAATGCAAGCCTTAGGGTCTGTATTGCTCATTTCAGCCACGTATCCTCTGACCACACACATTAGATAACTTGTCAAAAAAATAATAGTATGCATCCAGCATATTTCATAACTGCTAAGTAAGTACTAATTAACTATCACATGTTACATATGGTAGTATGGAATTATAATGAGGCCTTATTTGTTCAAATTTAATATTGAATTCAAACAGACAAACAAATTTAAATGATTCAGACCAGGCTTTAATTGGTTAGATTATATATTAAATTCGAACAAACTAACAAAATGATTAGTTTATAGTTTATTCATATTTCAACTATGACATTGAAGAAGTAGTGTAAGAATTGTAGTTAAAGTATTATATAGTGATGAGCATGAAGGAACTCTTTATGATTGAGAGGAAAGAGAGGAAGCTCTATATTTCTTACAAAGCATTTAAGAATCTTTTGTGGCTCTAATATTACACTGACCATTTTTATTTTAAAGAGCTTGTCTCATAAGTTTCTTGGAAATGCTCTTAATTTGAAAGCATTTCTTTCAAAATTAAAGAACCTGTCCCAAGGTATCATGTTAAAACATAACAATAAAACAAATGTGAATTAGATAATGAAAACTATTGCATTCTTGATGTAGCAGATGAATACTGCTTTATTTTGTAAATAGAGTAAGCTTAAGGGTAAAGATCGAGTTGCCGTCCATAACCTTGGAGGAAGATGTTGAACCACCCATCTTAATTTTGGCCAACAAACTACTAGGAAGCATGTAATATATAAGATTCAACAAAATAATGGACAAAAATATTTTGTTTTGTCATATCTATCTCATATACCTGTGAATTAATTGGAGCATAATCTTCATTGTTTACATATTTTCAATGATATCAACACACTTGCAGAAAAACAAATCATGGTAAGATATATAATTTTCTATTTCTCAATAACATCTATAATTGAATAAAAAGTACTGAATTTAATTACGATTCATTTATTAATACCTTAGGTGACAAAAATAAGAATTATAGTTAACTATGTTCGTACCTGCTCGACAACTCGCCGCTGTGACTAGACTTACATCAACACTCATCTACAACAACTAGATGGTTACAAAATGAGTCTAAAGCTTTACAATGAAAATCATAACAAAAAGTTTTTGAGTTCTTGAAGAAGAAATCTTACACGAATTGAATTATAAAGAATGAGTTCACGAAGAAGAAATATTATACCAATTGAATTACAAAGAATGAGTTGTTATGGAAAATTAATTAGGGTTTATTGAAGCTAGACACATGACTACCCTGCTGCAAACAATTTAGCTTTGTATAGTTTACACAGGGACACAAAATTATATATGATTAAATTTAAACTTCATATTCTCCATCAATTTTTTCCGAAAAAGATTAGAAGTACCAAAATCATAATATTGTCCATCCACAAAGTGGAGCACCACCCTTGAAAGTAGCCACATCCAACATCAAGCGGTGCTTTCAACCACTCCCATTTCTTATAATTTTTTCCTCAAAAGGCTAATGTAACTTGAGAATAAACCACATTATATCTAACTCTATTAGAACATCATTTAAACCTCTATTCCACTAACAAGAGGATTATAGTTGTTGTTCAAATGTTCCAAAATATCACTATCCATTTTAACTAAAGTAACGATGATGATAATCCTAGTGTAAGTGGTTTTTTATGGATGCATACACTACTAGAAAAAGTAAAATAGACATCAGGGTATAAACATCGGTGGACTTTGGCCACCATGTAAAAGAGTGTATTAACATCGGTCAAAAATTATTCGATGTCTATGATATTTTTGACATCAGTTAATATAAGAACAGATGTCTATCTTGTTTGAATTAAAAACAAAAACCGCGCTCAACCCCTGTTTTGTCCCTCTCCCCAAATATTTCCCGTACTTAATCAACTTTTCGTTCCCCCAAATCCTTTAACCCAAAAATCAGAAAAAATAACACAATCACTCAATATTCAGACAAAACATTTCAAATTAAAACACCCCCCGCTTTTCTCTCTCCCCGCCTCTCTCTCGTTTCTTAGAGTCAAAGAACCCTAATCGAAGCTATGCAAGCCCTAATCGAAGTGTTGAATCCCTAATCGAAGCCTCTGGAGCTCTCAAAGCCCTAATCGAAGCTTCTCAAGCCCTAATCGAAGGAGTTGAAGGCCTAATCGAAGGTTTAGAAACCCAATTTTCAAAGTCAAAGCACCTAATACTCAACCTCTTGCAGTTGCTTCAGTTCTCTCCTCAGGTAATTGATTAGCTCTCTTGTTTGAAAAATATAGATAAATCATGGATCAAAGCAGATAGGGATTCATTAGAGTATGAAATTGGGGTGGAGGAGTTTTTGGTATATGCGGAAGGAACTGAGAAAAAACCCAAGTTAATTCCCTATCCACGGGCCCATTGCGTTAATTTTAAAAAATTGTCGGTAAACATAATTAGGGGCCATCTATATGAAAATGGTTTTAGTTTAGGCTATGGGATTTGGCATGGTGAAAACTCTTCTAGGAGATACAAGTCCTCTATTGGTAGTACTTGTCCACCCACGAACCCATGCCCTGCATCAGAGGCTGCTGAGATATGTGAAGCATCATATGATAAGGGTGATTATGATAGAGAATCACATGATTTCAAACGGTTCGTGGATGATGCTGAACAACCTTTATTTGAGGGAAGTGATTCAACTAAGTTAGAGTCAATGTTGGAAATGCATAACTGGAAGGCTAGGTTCAGCGTTAGTGATAGTGCCTTTACTGAGCTATTAACTACAATTGGCTCTTTTCTTCCTAAAAATCATGTTCTGCCTTGTAGTACATATGAAGCAAAAAAGACTCTCTCTGACTTGGGACTCGAGTATATAAAATTTCATGCATGTCCAAATGACTGCATATTATATAGAGGTATATATGAAGAGGCCTCTGAGTGTCCTAAGTGCCATATATCTCGCTGAAAACTTAAAAAGGATGGTAAAATCAGAATTAATGTGCCTCCTAAAGTTATGTGGTACTTCCCCATCATTCCTAGATTTAAAAGAATGTTTAAATCTGAATCTACTGCAGAGCTTCTGACTTGGCATGCAAAAAGGCGATCCGAAGATGACCTCATGCGTCATCCAGCAGATTCTCCTTCTTGGAGAAACATAGATTATAGGTGGCCTGAGTTTGGTAGTGAGGCAAGAAATTTACGCTTGACATTAGTTGTGGATGGTATAAACCCTCATAATAATGGTTTGAACAATAGGCATCGTTGTTGGTCGGTGCTTTTAACAACATATAACCTTCCTTCGTGGTTATGCATGAAGTGAAAGTTTTTGGTGTTGACAATATTAGTATCAAGCCCACACGAACCAGGTAATAATCTCGACGTCTATTTACAACCACTTATTGATGATTTGAATAAGTTGTGGGAAGAAGGAGAACCAAATGTATATGACGTTTCAATATGGACATGCGTCGAATATAAAAAACTGTATCACTTGAAATGAAGTTATTTAAGCTGAAGTCCCATGACTGTCATACTCTCTTACAAAAGTTGCTTCTAGTAGCAGTTCGTTCGGTGCTTCCCAAGAATGTTAGGGTAAGCATAATACGATTGCGCTTTTTCTTCAATTCTCTGTGTTGCAAAGTTGTTGATGTATCAAAACTGGATAAACTACAATCTGATGTGGTGTTGACATTGTGCGAGCTAAAAAAATATACCCCCCTTCATTCTTCAATATAATGATCCATCTTACAGTGCACCTGGTTAGGGAATTGCGTTTATGTGGACCGGTTTTTTTTAGATGGATGTTTCCGTTTGAACGATTCAATAAAGTTTTAAAAAGTTATGTAGGGAATCGTTTTTATCCGGAAGGTTGTATAGCTGAAAGTTATCTTGGAGAATAATCAATAGAATTTTGCACTGAGTTTGTAAGACAGAGTTGCATGACTGCTGGTCTTCGACAGGATGAGGAAAAGGTTTCAGGGCCATTATCTTCCGTGACTATGAAAACAGTGGAGGAAAAGGAAAAGGATGAAGTGCATTTGCATGTTCTTTTAAATAATGCTGAAGTTGAGCCATACATAAAGTAAGTAGTTTTTATTATGTCTTTATGCATTCATTCTTAAGTATTCATTCGGTAATTGTGTTCTTATATTGTTTAATATTTTCTCAGGATGCATAAAGAGCAATTAAAAAAGATCTATAGGAACAAAAAGAGTGCTCAGTGGCTAATGGGGGAGCACAATCGGTTGTTTGCTAATTGGTTTGAAAAAAAGGTTTCCTTCCTTATCTCATATATTAATCAATTACGATTTATTTATCATATTAGTGCAAAATTGTCTGATAATTAAAGTGCTTCTAATACTTTGTCTGCAAGTTAGTACTGAAATGATGCGAAATGCTCAAGGTGTTTCCGAAACAACAAGATGGTTGGCAGAAAAACCCTCTTTCTCTGTTCTGTCTTATGAAGGATATGTCGTTAATGGGGTCAAATACTTCACAAAGCAGCGAGATGATGAAAGGGTTGTTCAAAACAACCGTGTGTCTGTAAATGACGTATTATGGTATAATCGAAGAAATATGGGAACTAGATTACCATGCATTCACAGCATCATTATTTTTGTGTAAATGGGCAGCAAATGACAGAGGTATTAAAGTTGATGAGCTCGGCTTTACCCTAGTGGACTTCACCCGACGAGGCCACAAAAAGGACAAATTTATCTCTGTAGACCAAGTGAGCCAAGTGTTTTATATTCAAGATCCAATCGATACCAGCTGGTCTGTTGTGCTTAAGTCCACTAATCGAGACTACAATGAAGTCTGCCATGAAGATGTGTCTCCCTTTGTGCTTCAGTCCACTAATCGAGACTACAATGAAGTCTGCCATGAAGATGGTGAGACGCTATATATATTAGATGAACCCCCATTTTGTTCCAGAATCCATGTGTGTGATGTGTGTGATGGTGATGTTGGTATTAGCAACCAACCAAAGACTGAATGTTGAAGGGATTTGGTTACATAAGTGATTTAGTATTTGGTTGAATTTGTTATGTAGTGATAAACATTTGTATTTTGTTCGAATTACTGGACTCTGGATTTGTGTCTTATTTATGTTCATTCTTGTAAACTTGTGATGACTAAAATACACTTGTCGGCATTACTTATTCTCTTTGGTTTTATATGTTGTTGGCTAATTAGTTTAATGGTGATTTTGCAGATTTTAGAGAATGGCATCCAAGAACCATATAGTTAGGATTATATCTTTGCCTATTTTGCACACAAATATTGATGATAAAATTTGTATTTTTGATAATTTTGGGTCATTTATATTTCTACTAATATTTACCACTCATATTTTTATACAAATTTAAAATATTATTTAAGGTAGTGTTTTACTATATTTTATTATTGTTATTATTTCGATAATATAAATAATTTTAATTTACTGTTTTCCAGTCAAGTATATAGTTGAGTTAATTTAATGTAATAATTAAGTCCTGAATAATTCTGGAAATAATTCATCTTAGAAATTCAGAATTGAATAAATAAATAAAGAGTACTTATTTCCACCCACAAATTCTAAAACAAAATAGTCAAGTTAAGATAAAATTATCAAATAATGAAGTATATATTTATAGAAATGAATATGTAATCTTCCTTTATGATATTATTATTAAAAAATGAGCAAAATGAAGATGTTTGAACAATAATATATATATACATATATATATATACATATATATATATATATATATATATATATATATATATATATATATATGTGTGAGAAAAGTTCTATGGAGACCACTTTTATTGGAGACGGTAGACACCACTTATGTTCTGCAAGTAAAATATTGCATAAAAATATTGCAAAACGAATAGTTTTGTGAATCATTTTGTACAAAATGATTATTTCATTTAAATCTTAAATATCATATAAGTTTTTTATGTAGAACATTACGAAATGTTTTATTCTGCGAAATATGTTTAGTTTGCAGGACATTTTGTTCAACTTGCCGAACATACATTATCTCCTTATAAAATATAGATGATCTTCAACAATTTTGATGAATGCATCATATTTGTAGAACACACTTCATAAAATAATGTGTTTTATAGTGTTTTGAATGCAAAACATAAGTGATCTCCACGGTCTCCAATAAAAATGGTCTCCATAGAACTTTTCTCATATATATATATATATATGTATATATATATATATATATATATATATATATATTAAAACATAGTAACGTATAAATTTTGATTTAACCAATCTTCCAATTAATTAATATTCAACCATCATCAAATCGAAAATTTGAACTTTCATCCATTCACAATGTAATACCCAAATTCAACTAAAATTAAGTTTTAGTCTTGAACTTAAATCATGATTTCTATACCCTTGTCCAAAAAGAAGGCATTATCTCTCTATTTCTTGCGAGCATAAGTTGAGGCTCTTGCTCCAAATGATGCCTTCTCTTCCACCCTTGTGAGTTCCTGATCGTGTGAATGGGTACCTGTAAGTACCCCTTTGTCGTCACTGTTATCCAAGATGATGATCAGACAGACGTTTTACATTACAACAATTCTGGGCATCTACGACGGAAAAGGCGGAGCACTAAATTTAAGATGGAAAATCAAAATTCGTCATATGTTCTCGTCAGTTCTTACGACATATCCACCTTCCGTCGTACTCACTCTGTTTATTCGCTAGAATTAAGGCGCAAACTAATAAAATATAATACATTTTGCGGACATAATCGTCGTAAATAACCGTCGTAAGTTAACATATTTAGCTAATTAAAAACAAAAAATGACGGAAATTATGTCGTAAGTTGCTTATTATTCTATTGGCACATGAGACCCACTTATATGAAACTTACGTCGAAAATATGAAGTTGCGACCAATTTTTGAATTTTCAATCAATTTTTGAACTTTTCACGCGAGCAAAAATGTCCCACAATTTTTAAAATTTTGAAGTTGCTTATTTTTGATTTAGTGTTAAAAATTAGTCTTAAATACCCAGAATTGTTGTAGTGTTATGAGGGTCTCGTGCAATACTATCTATTCCAAATCAACTTTGTGTTAGAAATTAAATAGAGCTTTGTGAGATAAAAGTTTTAACACTGTTGTATATTTGGGTTTTTGTTAGAGATTATAGAAAGAAGACAACATCATGGTATATAGATTATTATAAACATGTTGTATTTTTTGTGAGAAAATAGAGAGATACGCTTGAGAGGGAGATTGGAAGCAGGATTGATGGGATTCATCCGGACTTCATGCTATTTTTTCAAATTGTATTCTTCGCACTTATATTCTTATGCTCATGATTTATGATATTAATAGATGTTTAATTTATTCGAAGAGTTAGTAGTATTATTTGATTAATTATGTTTATTTAGTTGTATTTAGTTTTATCGGACTATTATTGAGTATTTTATATCATTAGAAGAGTAGCTAGTTTTGATTATATTTTTAGGAGTTACAAATTTTTAAAATGTGATGAAAAAATTTTGAGTATTAGATCACCATATTGATATGAGAATCATGACACTAAAAATCCTTATTATTTATAACTTATGGTTGTTGTTCGATTCACCAATAGACTGACTTTTAGGAAATAATTGCACGTAAGGATTTTATAATTGTGGCCAATTTCTTTGTATTAACTAGAAATCCACCATTTTCATAAATACTGCGATTTACCTCCAACCACAACAAAGACCATTTCATAGGAAAAATGGTAGAAAATGCCCATCCTGGTAGCTTTTTGAGTGCCTTGAAATTAATACGCGGTGAGATTTATGAAAATAGTACTTGGTGAGATTTAAAATGGCCCAGTCAGAAGAGATACTACATGATTATTTAGACACACCTACATGGCGCAATCCCCACAAGCAGGTTATGAAAATTATACTTGGTGAGATTTGGGTGCTGGGGATTGAGAGCAAATATTGATATATTAAAAATATATATTATGCATGTATTTCATGCAGATTCCAGCCAATCCTTCAAGCAGTACTGCTTCTCATGATTCTGAGTTGAGGGTTGATTCTTCTCATCAGATAATAGTAGTTATATTTAAACCTAATAATCAAATAAATAAGTTCAATATCCTGTACAATTTATAATATAAATATTTTGTAACACAATTATTACATGTAGTTAAGTGATAAAATATTCGACTAATCACAGAATTAATCATTAACAAGAATCCCCAACAATCGAGTGTACTGTGGTGCGGCAGGTCATGAGTGAAGAATCCCTGCTTTCTAGCATTGATGAAATGTTGTCTTTAATCAATGTGTTAGCCATTCCCATCCTCTTTGTGCAAGATGTCACAGAACACTCATTCCCCCTCATCTGGAGTCCGGCCTCCTGTTCCCGGGCAGTAGGGGCTGAGGAAAAGATCCTGTATATATACAACCAAACAAACTTTTTTTGTTGAAACAATCATCTTTAACAATGTAAAAGCACACACTTGTACGGAGGTATGTCGTCCACAAAGATGAGATGACTTACCAGTAGCTTTTGCATGCTTCTTCGAAACTAAATCTCTACTCGCTGAGAGAGGTATCTCTTTGCTTTCCGGCTCCCTGAGGCCTAAAGAACGCTTGAACTATAGATGTTAAGAAGACATTGAATTACAAATTATTCGAACATAGAATCTCTCAGCAAGGAGTATGAGAAGTCTGACCATTACCTTCAACTTCAGAGTGGAGTTTTTTCTTCTTGCTTAGAGAAAGGTTTTGGTTTTTGTGTGGCAGATTATGAGCTGTGACACTGATTTTAGAAGATGCCTTTTCAATGACCCTCATCACATCTTATAGTGCACGGACCTTTTTAACTTTTCTTTGGTCGTTTCTGTCAACCAAGTCGTTGACCTCACTTGGAGATTTATCATCAACCAAGTCATTGACCTCACTTGGAGATCTATCACCCTCTCCTACAATAGTGTAAGTTACTAAGCCAGACGTAAATTCTAATTAGATGCATGTCGGATTTTGACTACAATTATGAGGAAACAATATCATGGAAGAAAATGCCAGTGCATAATGCTTAGATGTAGGAAATAAAATGGCTTCTACCTTCAGTTTTATTCGCTCAAATGAAGAATCTTTTTCTGCATTTGATCCATGACAGGTTTCCTGCAGTTTAGGATGATCGGATGCAGTTTCTGCCACCCTGGCCAATAGTTCTGGCGGAGAGGTATATAAGAATTCTCTTTCACCATCATTTCCAAACCATGTTTATGGCCTCAGAGGATCTACAAGAGTCTTCGAGTTCTCTCCCTATAAATAATATAAATCATATAAGTCCTCGTAAGTTAGTACATTGGTTAAGCTTGTATCAAAGTTTCTTGGAAATGCTCTCAACAAGAGATTTACTAGCATTTCTTTCAAAATTCAAGAACTTGTCCTATGTATCTTGTTAAATAATAACAGTAATATGAGAAGATTTTGAGATAGAGTTATTGAATACAAATATTATCTGAATAACAATACAGAAATGGATATCATATATACCTTAAAAGCTCTGAGCTCAATCCAAAAGTCTTTTTCCCTTTCAGAGATACTGAACTGCAGGGAAGTCTTTTCTGCATTTGATCTTCCATCAGCAAAGCTCTCAACAAGAGATTTACTAGCATTTCTTTCCACATTAAAGAACCTGTCCCTAAGTATCATGTTAAAAAATAATAATAAAACAGATGATAAGATAATGACAACTATTGCATTCTTAATGTAGCACATAAATACTGTTTTCTTTTGTAAATAGACCAAGTTCAAGGGTAAAGATCCAATTGCCGGGTATTCAATTAATAGAAGTGGTCCATAACCTTGGAGGAAGATGATCTTGAACCACCCATCTTAATTCTGACAGCAGACTACTAGGAAGCGTGTGATATGTAAGATCCAACCATAAAACGGACAAAAATATTTTGTTTTGTCATATCTATCTCACATACCTGTGAATTAATTGGAGCATAATCTTCATTGTTTACCAAGTTTTCAATGATATTAACACACTTGCAAAAAAAAAAAAATCCATGGTTAGATATGTAATTTTCTAATTCTCACTAACCTCTATAATTGAATAAAAAGTACTTTGGATGAAAATTTTATTACTATTAATGTATTAATCTCTTTAGCGAAAAATAAAATAAAAATTATAGTGACCTATGTTCATATACCTGCTCCACAACCAAACATCATGGACATCTCCTTCCCCATTCTCACCCGCTGCTGTGACATGACTTGCATCAACAATCATCTACAACAACTAGATGGTTACAAAATGAGTCTAAAGCTTTACCATGAAAATCGTAACAAAAAGTTTATGAGTTCTCAGAAGAAGATATCTTACAGGAATTTAATTACAAATTGATTTGTTATGGAAAATCAATTAGGGGTTGTTGAAGACAGATGACTACCCTCAATTGCACACGATTTAGGTTTGTATACTTTACACGATACAGGACATACAGAGAAATGCTCAAATTTAAGCTACTGTCCATTACATATTCTAGATCCTTCTAGGATTTTAAGGGTGAGGATGATATAATTCTAATAATTTAAAATAAATAGCACTTTAAAATTATTATTATCCTGGGATTTAAGCTACTGTACTCATGATTTTAGCCATCCATTACTCATTCTAGATCCTTCTAGGATTTTAACGGTTAGGATGATATAATTCTAATAATTTAAAATAAATAACACTTTAAAATTATTATCGAAGTGTTTAGTTTTGTTCGAATAATTTAATATTCATGTCATTGTAATTTTAATATAGATACAACTGTAATTATTCGAGAGTTAATAAAATTAATATAAATAGTGTATTATAATGTTGCTAGCATTAGAAATTCACGTGAATATTACAAATTCAATAAAATTTTATTTTAAATTAAATGATATAAAATGTGTTTAGGTAGTAAAATTAAATTAACGAGCAATAAGTAATGTTACTATTAAAAAAAACTCTTATATATATATATATATATATATATAATTGTTTATTAAAATTTAATATGAAAACAAGAATAATATCACTACAACAATCTATTTAATATTAATCATAATTTTAATTTTAAATTGTAAGAAAAACTTTTGATAAGCAGTTAAGTTTTATTTATAACTAACATTCACATCTTGATATAAACTGTACATATTGAAAATCTCTATATTTTAGTTGATATATAAGGTTTGGCAAGGATGTTAGTCATGTTTTACTTGGTCATTCATGGTCATTTAATTTAAATATAACAACTGTATTTATGTATTAAATATATCATACATTTATATAATTCAAATTATTTTTATAATTGATCTTTAATTAGATAAGTGATGTATATTTTATATGCCAAAATTAATATATTTAAAAAATATTTGTAAAAAATATATAATATTATAAATATATTGAATGCTTACTTTTATCTGTAAATTCATCGATCTTCATTTTAAGTAACAGTAGAGGTTCTGGATAATGGGTGTGACGACCCAGAATATTTCACTAAGAATTATTATTACAAATAAATATTTTGTGATTTGGAAATTTAGTTCCTTACATAAGTAGTTAAAATGTGATATATAGTCGTGCCTATTATCTATGGCTTCCGATAGAATGATTTTTGTTAACATCTGAATAATGTACAAATTGACTAATTTATATTTTCGGGAATTTTATTAATGTATACATTTTAATTATATTCATTTTAAACTATGACATTCGGCATAATCTAATTATATTTATGATATTTGTATTTAAATATTTTACTAATTTATGCTAATATTTGAGAGGAAATAATAAATTTTAAACATTTCAAAAATATTATTAAAGAATGCTGCAAATATTAGTTTCTATTTAAAATGATATTATAATCAATAGTTAGGACCCATAATTTTGTGTTAATTAGTTAAACAATAAATGATAATTATGTGATTACTTGTCAGGTATGAAAATTTATGAGTTATACGATGCTAACTTGTCACTCGTATGTGCTTATGTGTATAAATGTGTTTATAGTAGTCTATCTTAATTGTTTAGTAATTATTTTTGAATTTTTGAAAATTGATATTTTAAAGAATAAATTATGAAAAATACAAATATAATTTTAAATATTAGTTTTAAGGTTTCCTAGTGATAATTATTATATTTAGGACTTTTCAAAATTATAAAATATTAGTTTTAATAAAAATTGGATTTTTAGTGAATGGTTTTTGAATTAAAACTTCCAAAATCCGTGAAGACTTCAAAAATGATTTAAAAATTCTGAAACTTTATTTATAAACCTTTTATAATATTACCTTGCTATGGTAAATGTTTCGTGATTTTTAGAAGATATTTCGAATAACTTTTATACTACAATTTTTACGATAAAAACGAAACAAATTAGTAATTACCGAGCCGAGAGACACTTGGTATTCATTTGGGGCATGATTATTGCATGAGGGACATGTGTTGAAAGCTGGGTAGTTGAAGTCATGATCTAAGTGAGTGCATGGTTGACAAGTGGCAAGCTAAGAAAAAAAAAGAAAAAAGAAGAAAAAAATATCAAAACTCTCATCTCTCTCTCCGCTCACAATCTTTCCACTCCCTATCCTCTCTCACTCTCTCCATCTGGGCACTCTCCTTTCTCCTCTTCCTTTCCCATATTCTCTCCTTTTTTATTTTCTTCTCCTTAAGAAAGCGGTAATGTTGTTGAACGGAAGTGGTGCTTGACTTTGATTTAGAAGCGGAGATTACATGGGGTGGGATGGAGTTGCAGGAGGTACATGGATAGAGTTTTATGGCTTTAAATTTTGGTAATATTACATATCCAATAAAATTTTATGTTAAATTAAATGATATATAATGTGTTTAGGTAGTAAAATTAAATTAACGAGCAATAAGTAATGTTACTTTTAAAAAAAACTCTTATATATATATAATTGTTTATTAAAATTTAATATGAAAACAAGAATAATATCACTACAACAATCCATTTAATATTAATTATAATTTTAAATTTTAAATTGTAAGAAAAACTTTTGATAAGCAGTTAAGTATTATTTATAACTAACATTCACATCTTGATATAAACTGTACATATTGAAAATCTCTATATTTTAGGTGATATATAATGTTTGTTAAGGATGTTAGTCATGTTTTACTTGGTCATTCATGGTCATTTAATTTAAAATATAACAACTGTATTTATGTATTAAATATATCATACATTTATTTATTTCAAATTTATTTTATAATTGATCTTTAATTAGATAAGTGATGTATATTTTATATGCCAAAATTAATATATTTAAAAAAATATTTGGAAAAAATATATAATATTATAAATATATTGAATGCTTACTTTTATCTGAAAATTCATCGATCTTCATTTCAAGTAACAGAAGAGGTTCTGGATAATGGGTAACCCACCTTTAATCTGAAATGATATGATGCATGTCAGTACACGTCATTATGCATTTTTAATTTAGAAAACATATTACTGGCCCCGATTACATTAATTTTTGTTTGTCAGTGGAGACCACATGATTTTGGAGTATTGAATTTTTCCGTCTGGGCCATTAATTTTGTTATAATCTAACTACCATTATTTTTTTTACAATAAATATTGGCTAACCCCATAAACACTACTTAAACACTACCTTATTTTTAGGAGTTATAGTGATCCACTTCTTTATCACTTTATATATTGTTTTATAATTAATTTTTAATACTTCTACTTTAATCAGGAAAACATAGGTTTTTTAATATTAACCTCACTCACTTCTCTCTGACGTACTAATTTCTTCTAATCATCTCCTCCGATTCTTCCGATGATCTCTTCCAACTATCAGGTATCGCCTACTAATTTTCACTTGCTAACAAAAAATTACACACATGTTGTACAACTAGTTAACATTGAAGCTATTTCATCTCCTCTATTTTGATTTTAATCAGCCTTTTTGTGTTTTTTGTATAGGATAATGGATTCCGAGTTTGAGAATCAGTATATAGAACAAGAAGAAAATGAAGAGTACGAGGAAACAGAGTCATCGTCAGTGCAAGAGAAAAATAATGATGGCGAAACCACTAAACAACTCTCACCTCCGGAGGTAAATACAATTTTTAATTCTGAAACTGAAGTATGTGAATATTATAGACAGTATGGTCTATAGAATGGGTTTGGAATTATGATCAGAAACACGAGAAAAGTTGATGGGGTTTATACATATCTAACAGTTGCTTGTCATCGTTATGGTGAACCAAATCAAAAAGTGGTGGATAGCTTAAAACCCAAACCAGTTGTGAAAACAAATTGTAAAGCAATACTTTGCGCGAAAAGGATGGACGAGGATAATAAATGGCATGTGACTCAATTTGATAATAAGCACAATCATGATTTGAGTCCAAGCAAAGCACATCGTTTTCGATGTAATAGGAAATTGACTAAACATGCAAAGAGAAGTCTTAATTTATATGATGAAGCTGGTATTCCGATGAATAAGAGTTACAATGCTCTTGTGGTTGAACATGGAGGTCACGAGAATATGCCTTTTAGTAAAAAAGATTGTGAGAATTATATGAGAGAAATAAGAAAACTGAGGTTGGCTGAGGGTGATGCTGTTGCGCTACAAAATTATTTTAACAAAGCCCAGTCATATAGATTCCCATTTTTATTACTCAATAGATCTTGATGATGAAAATAGGATAAAAAATTTATTTTGGGCTGATGCACGATGTAGAGCAGCATATAAAGAATTTGGAGATGTCGTGACATTTGATACGACATACTTGACCAACAAATATGATATGCCATTCGCGCCTTTTGTAGGAGTTAATCATCATGGTCAGTCAATTTTACTTGGTTGTGGTTTAGTTTCAAATGAAGACACGATAACATTTGTGTGGTTATTTCGAACTTGGCTCACCTACATGTTTGGTAATCCTCCTAATGCTATAATAACTGATCAGGATAGAGCAATGCAAAATGCAATTGAGCAAGTTTTTCCTAAGGCACGTCATAGATGGTGTTTATGGAACATTATGAAAAAGATTCCTGAAAAATTGAAAGGGTATAAGGAATACGATTCAATAAAGTTTCAACTACAAAATGTTGTTTATGATTCCATTGATATTGATACTTTTGAAATTGGATGGAGTTCCACGATTTCAAAATTCAATTTGGAAAACAATGATCGGCTTAATGGATTGTATGAGGGAAGACATAGATGAATCCCATGTTTTGTGAAAGATTGTTTTTGGGCAGGAATGTCCACTACACAAAGAAGTGAAAGTATGAATGATTTTTTTGATGGATATGTTAATGCTAAAACATCTTTAAGAGAATTTGTGGAGAAGTATGATAATGCTTTAAAAGATAAAGTGGAAAAAGAAGTTGATGCTGATACTCGCTCATTAAGTACTACAATTCCCTGTGTTACTCCTCATGCTATGGAAAAACAATTTCAAGAGAATTATACCAATGACAAGTTCAAAGAGTTTCAAAAAGAGATTGTAAATGTAATGTATTGTGAATGCATGATGTTACAGTCCAATGAGGCTATTTTTAATTATCAAGTGGAAGAGATCCAGTATGTAGGTGATTCTCAAACTCTAAGAACTGTAAAATACAATGTTGTTTTCATTAAAGATATGGAACTTGAGTATGAGGTAAAATGTGAATGTCGTCTTTTTGAGTTTCGGGGAATAATATGTAGACATATCATCAAGGTGCTTCTTTTCAAGCAAAATGTTTTTACTATTTCAAGTAAATACATTTTAAAAAGGTGGAGAAAGAATATAAAGCGATGTCATAGTAGAACTAAGGTGACATATAGTACATGGAAAGATACTGAGGAAAAAAGGATGTATGAAATGGTTTGTGATGCATTCTATAGAATTGTTGATTTGGCGGCTGAAAATTTAGAGAGATGCAACCACTTAGTTGGTTTAAAAAATTAGAGTTGGAATGGGATACTAATGATAAAGGTTGTTCCAAGAATATATCAACCAACAAGCAATCTGAGAGGAGTGAAGGTAAAAAGCCATCAAATCTGAGTTCTACTATTCTTTCTCCGATTAAGAAAAGATGCAAAGGTCGCCCTCCAGTGAAGAGGAAGCAGTCTAAGGTGGATACAATTGTAAAAAATCTGAGGAAGAAGGTATGTTTATAAATTTTCTTGATATTTATGTAGTTTCCTTGTACATTTGTTTTTTTTTATTATACTATTTGTTTGATTTTGTAGCCCAAAACCGGTGGAAAAAAATTGCAAAAAAACAAATTTAATAGATCTGAATGTACCAAGTGAAGAGCTTATGTCATACTTGCCAAATGGTGGTGAGTTTTTTTTTTATCTTACATTAATTTTATTGTATTTTCTTCGTGAAGAACATACCTTTCTAATTCTGATTTCTTATGATGTTAATGTTACTACAGGTATAATGCAGGATGATAACGATGTTGAAGTCACAGAACTTGTTCCTGATGAGACTTTTAAATCTGCAATAGAAGAGATGTCTGCCCAGGATTTATAAAAGTTTTAATAGATTGTTTCACAGTTAAATTCGAAGAAGACTATAGCTTACTATTTGTATCAGCAATACATTTGCATTTCTTTGTAATAGGTGCTGATTTCTTAGAGTTTTTATTTATATTTTTGTAGTTCTTTGATTGCAAACATAATGCAGAATAAATTTTATTTTAGTTGTGATTCTTGTTTTGCTTGTTATTCTTTTCAGTGTGCCCAGGAGTTAAGAATGATTTTGTTTGTCCGTCAAAATTCTGTCAAAAAATGCTAGGAGTTAAGAAAGTTTCTTGGGTGGTGTTTTTATTTTTTTTGGGTCACTGGTTATTATGGACCAGTTATTCAGTATTGGGGAGAGGTATTTATTTTAGGTGATCTTAGTTGGATGGGGGTCTGCAGATGGTTTCTGTGACAGGAGGTGTGAATTTTCTGTGGCTTTAGTTGTTTGTTTTTTAATTTCTTTTTGTGTTGGCACTTTGTACTCAGATGTGCATGATTGTGGAGGATGGAGCTCTGTTGGTTTTAGTAGAGTGGGCATGTGGAGGAATTTTGTCTGGGAGGAGTTCTGGTTCTGTTTCTGGAAGTGCAGGTAGAAAAGTTTTTTAGTTGGTTTGTTTGGTTGGTGTTTGTAGGCTGTAGCTTAATTCAGTGGATGAATATGTAGCATAATTACATGACTTCCTTGCCTAGATCTTTCATCCCAATTAGCAAATTTTCTTGCTGAATAATATAATATAAAGTTCAATCCTTAGAGAACAACCCAACAAACTGAGCAGAGACAATTGCAGAGTACTACTGATGCCAGAATCACTGATTTAAGAAGTTAGGATCACATTAGAAAATGTAAAAACATGTCGAAGTTTAAAAATAATAAAAAAATTATTTTAGATCCTATCAAAAGAAAAATAAAATAATTTTTGAGGAATTATCTTTGGGCAGGAAGAATTTTATTCTGATATGAATAAATTATGATAATTATGTAACAAATTTAATATTTTTAATTATAAGTTATACATAGGTGATACAAGATTTATTTAAGTAAATTTATATATTTTATAAAAATTAAAATTTATATATATATATATATATTAATTAATATATTTTATATTAATTTATATAAATTTCATATATTTTATATTTTATATTTATTTATATATTTATATATTTTATAAAAAATTTAATTTTAAATTAAAATTTTTAAGTAAATAAGAAAAATTGGAGTGTCAAAATATATTTTAGTGAAATTGGAATGTCAAAATATTTTTAGAATGTCAAAATATTTATTGAAAGAATTAACATACTAAAAAGTAAGTTGATAAAACAAAACAAACAGAAGAATAAAACAAAACAAACAGAAGAAGGAAAGAAAAGTTGCTGCTCCTAAAAATGGGGTAGCGTTTAAGTAGTGTATAAGGGTGTAAGCCAATATTTTTTTTTTTTAACACAACTGTTCTGATTGAATAATCACTATACTTATTTTCTACCGTATAAATCGATTATTATGTTCTTCACAATTTAATTAACATGCTTATCTATAAATTATTTCTGTGTCTTGCAAGTCGTAGTTGTCTTCACTATATGTTCGAGTTGTTTCGACTATATCTGAAAGGGGTTATATCATGTTTGTTCTGCTTGTTCTCCAATGGTGGAAATCATCTTTGTTGGTTATTCAAGAACTTATATTTGTTGTCTTGCTGGTAGTACTACAACTGTCCTTTCTTTTTTGTTTTGATTTGATTTAGGAAGAGAAACTGTGAGGCATTAATATTGAATTGTAACAGTTTTCAGAGGGGGGGAAGAAGCACCCGGTAATTGTAATTGAGTTGCAATGCAATATATTCTCTTGGAAACTGTATACAATGGTAAATTATAGTTTTAAATTAAAAATATTTTCCACTTGTCCCTCATCTCAGTGTTCCTCTTGTTTTAATCCATGGGTGATGGAATGGGTCTTCAAAGACTCCAAAATTTCCGACTCCAAGGAGCCCAACTATATAAAAGTGTGTGTCTGTCAGTCATTATTTATTCTTCATTACATTTAAATTCAACTGAAATCTTGCCTTTATCTGCATTTGTTTTGTTGTAAGACAATAATTATGTAAATTACTTCATAATAGATTAATTACCCTGATACAAAAACTCATAACCTATATACTTTCACTCTGTTGATTGTAACAATCTACTTGCTATTATCTTTTGGTTATGGACATCTAAATGACATGCTATTATCTTTTGGTTATGGACAACATCTAAATGACATGCCCATCCATCAGGTGGCCCAACGGTTACATTGATGAAATGTTGTCTGTAATCAATGTGTCAGCCATTCCCATCCTGTTTTTGCTAGACGCGACAGTAACGCTCATTTCCCCTCATTTGAAGTTCTCCTCCTGTTCCCGGGCAATAGAGGCTAAGGAAAAGATCCTGTATATAACCATACAAACGTTTTTTGTTGAAACAATTATCTTTAACAATGTAAAAGCACAGACTTGTATACAGAGGTATGTCCACAAGGATGAGATGACTTACCGGTAGCTTTTGCATGCTTCTTCGAAACTAAACTCTACTCACAGAGAGAGGACAAGATCTCTATGCTTTCCGGTTCCCTGAGGCCTAACGAACTCTTGTACTGTAGATGTTAAGGAAATTTGAATTACAAATTATTCGAACAGAGAATGACTCAGCAAGGAGTATGAGAAGTCTGACCATTACCAGTGCACATCTTAGAAGATGCCTTTTCAATGACCCTCATCACATCTTTTAGTGAACGGACCTTTTTAAGTTTTCTTTGGTCATCTTTGTCAACCAAGTCGTTGACCTCGCTTGGAGATTTATCATCAACCAAGTCCTTGACCTCACTTGGAGATCTATCACCCTCTCCTACAATAGTGTAAGTTACTAAGCCAGATGTAAATTCTAATTAGATGCATGTCGGATTTTGACTACAATTATGAGGAAACAATATCAAGGAAGAAAATGCCAGTGCATAATGCTTAGATGTAGGAAATAAAATTACTTCTACCTGCAGTTATTCTCTCAAATGAAGAATCTTTTTCTACATTTGGTGGGGGGCAGGTTTCCTGCAGTGTAGGCTGATCAGATACAGTTTCTGCCACAGTAGCCAATAGTTCCAGCAGAGAAGTATATAAGAATTCTCTTTCACCCTCATTTCCAACCATGTTTATGGCCTCGGAGGATCTACAAGAGTCTTCGAGTTCTCTCCCTATAAATAATATAAATCAGATACGTCCTTGTAAGTTAGTACATTGATTAAGCTTGTATCAAAGTTTCTTGGAAATGCTCTGAACAAGAGATTTACTAGCATTTCTTTCAAAATTAAAGAACCCGTCCCAAGTATCGTGTTAAATAATAACAGTAATATGAGAAGACTTTGAGGTAGAGTTCTTGAATACAAATATTATCCGGATACCATCAAAGGGAATGCAAGCCTTAGGGTCTGTATTGCTCATTTCAGCCACGTACTCTGACCACACACATGAGATAATTTGTCAAAAAAAATAATATTATGCATCCAACATATTTCATAACTGCTAAGTAACTACTAATTAACTATCACATGTTACATATGGTAGTAGGGAATTATAAATGAGGCCTTTTTTGTTCAAATTTAACATTGAATTCAAACAGACAAACAAATTTAAATGATTCAGACGAGGCCTTATGGGTCCATAACCTTGGAGGAAGATGATGTTGAACCACCCATCTTAATTTTGGCCAACAAACTACTAGGAAGCATGTAATATATTACATTCAACAAAAAAATGGACAAAAATATTTTGTTTTGTCATATCTATCTCTCATACCTCTGAATTAATTGGAGCATAATCTTCATTGTTTACCAAGTTTTCAATGATATCAACACACTTGCAAAAAAAAAATCATGGTTAGATATGTAATTTTCTAATTCTCACTAACCTCTATAATTGAATCATTCAAAAAAAAAACCTCTATAATTGAATAAAAAGTATTTTGGATCAAAATTTTATTACTATTAATGTATTAATCTCTTTAGTGCTGTCCATTACACATTCTAGATCCTTCTAGGATTTTAAGGGTGAGGATGATATAATTCTAATAATTTAAAATAAATAGCACTTTAAAATTATTATTATCCTGGATTTAAGCTACTGTACTCATGATTTTAGCCATCCATTACTCATTCTAGATCCTTCTAGGATTTTAACGGTTAGGATGATATAATTCTAATAATTTAAAATAAATAACACTTAAAAATTATTATCGAAGTGTTTAGTTTTGTTCGAATAATTTAATATTCATGTCATTGTAATTTTAATATAGATAAAATTATAATTATTCGAGAGTTAATAAAATTAATATAAATAGTGCATTATAATGTTGCTAGCATTAGAAATTCACGTCAATATTACATATCCAATAAAATTTTATTTTAAATTAAATGATATATAATGTGTTTAGGTAGTAAAATAAAATTAACGAGCAATAAGTAATGTTACTTTTAAAAAAAACTCTTATATATATATATATAATTGTTTATTAAAATTTAATATGAAAACAAGAATAATATCACTACAACAATCCATTTAATATTAATTATAATTTTAAATTTTAAATTGTAAGAAAAACTTTTGATAAGCAGTTAAGTATTATTTATAACTAATATTTGTAAAAAAATATATAATATTATAAATATATTGAATGCTTACTTTTATCTGTAAATTCATCGATCGTCATTTTAGGTAACCGTAGAGGTTCTGGATAATGGGTAACCCACCTTCAATCTGAAATGATATGATGCATGTCAGTACACGTCACTATGCATTTTTAATTTAGAAAACATATTACTGGCCCCGATTACATTAATTTTTGTTTGTCTAATAGATATATATAAGTTTAAGTTCAGTGGAGACCACATGATTTTGGAGTATTGAATTCTTCCGTCTGGGCCATTAATTTTGTTATAATGTAATTACCGTTAGTTCTGATTGAATAATCACTATACTTATTTTCTACCGTATAAATTGATGGCGATTATTATGTTCTTAACAATTCAATTAAGATGCTTATCTATAAATTATTTCTGTGTCTTGGAAGTAGTAGTTGTCTTCACTATATGTTCGAGTTGTTTCGACTATATCTGAAAGGGGTTATATCCTATTTATTCTGCTTGTTCTCCAATGGTGGAAATCATCTTTGCTGGTTATTCAAGAACTTATATTTGTTGTCTTGCTGGTAGTACTACAACTGTCCTTTCTTTTTTGTTTTGATTGGCATTAATATTGAATTGTAACGGTTATCAGAGGGGAGGAAGAAGCACCCGGTAATTGTAATTGAGTTGCAATGCAATATATTTTCTTGGAAACTGTGTACAATGGTAAATTATAGTTTTAAATTAAAAATATTATCCACTTGTGGTAAATTATAGTTTTAAATTAAAAATATTATCCACTTGTCCCTCATCTCAGTGTTCCTCTTGTTTTAATCCATGGGTGATCGAATGGGTCTTCAAAGACTCCAAAAGTTCTGACTTTAAGGAGCCCAACTATATAAAAGTGTGTGTCTCTCAGTCATTATTTATTCTTCATTACATTTAAATTCAACTTAAATCTTGCCTTTATCTGCATTTGTTTTATTGTAAGACAATAGTGTCGAGTCTAAACTGATATAGTGATACTATACTGATATACTAATAATAGAAGAACTTGCTGCTCTCATGGAACAGATGATGCTCAGATTACATATATAGTGAGCATATAGAAACTACATAACACACGTTAACCACTTCTGTTCCTAAACGTACGCCATGACTCCCACTAATCTATGACTCTCCTACAAAAGCTGAAATACCCTACAACTACTTCAAACAGATACAAACTCAACTGTCAGCTAAATACAAATAAAACAAATATCTAAATAATATATTTAAGATTAAATTCCAACAATCTCTCCCTTAATCTTAAATTTGTCATGAACTCATTTGGCTTAGCCCGTCTAGCTTTCATCTGAGCCCGTTTGGCTTTCAACTTCTCTGCCCATATTGTCACATCCTCGTCTCAAATAAATGCTTTATAATAGTTTTGAATTTATTAAAATAGTTTTCGGGATTTTTAGATTTAATAAATATTTTCTTTAGAATTTATAAGGAATGTGCGAATAGTAAAGTGACCCTATAAAGGAGAAAGGTCATGAAGGGGTAAAAATATAAGTTCTAGAATAATTTTTAGATATTTTATTAATTACCAGAACGGAGAGATAGTGAACGGAAGTACGGTCAGAATTTTAGGATTTTGCTCCGAACTGTGATTATAAAATCCAGTTAGTAGAAAATAAGTGAAAATAGAAAAGACACAAAATGAGCCAAGAATTTTCTTAGAGTATCTAAATAAATTGTGGAACTCATTTATGAATTCGGAAATTTTATGAAGCTCAAGGAAGTAAAAATGAAAAGAAATAAAGGAGCCGGATACCCAAGATTTCCGGACTGCAATATGACCTTTAAACTAAACCAGCGAAATTTCAGAAGGAATACTGAAGAGAAGGTTAGTACGTTTATGATCTTTGGAGTCTCTAGAACATTCCTATATTGAGTTTGAAGAAAAATCTCGAGATTAAGAGTGGACAGGGATCAGTGGGAAAATATCAGACCAATACATCCCTACGAAAAAGTGAAATATTTTCGGACTCCAAATGAGCTCTTTTTACAGTCAAAAATTCCCAAATAATATACTAGGAATTATTCAATCATCCGAATCTGTAAAGGAGATCAAAAATAGTGAGATTTAATTTAAGATTTCAAGAAAAGTGATTAGCTTAAGATGAATAAGCCTTAAATAAATCCAGGAAGTCTCTGGACATGCCGTTGGCAAGCTAAATGGTGCCACGTGTCAAGAAAGCATTTCACCGCCTGAATAACTAGATAAACATTCAGTTAACATAAGGAAAATGGGAGAGTTTATCCATTTTGATGAAAAAATTCGAAGTGGAAGAACTATAAAATAGGGAGGAGAAGAAAATTCATAGAAAAAGATTCCTAGCTCGGATTTTGACGTTCTATAGCTTGTTTCGAAGAGCTTGACAAGGGCTGCGATTTGAGGGGTAAGATTCTTGATTTCATCTTCAGTAACATGTTCAAAAATGGCTTCGATTCTAGCTTGTTTATACTTACATAATTCTATAAGTATTAAGTTAGCTACATGATGGGTTTGTTGTGTAAGCTTGTAAGATGAAAGTTCTTGACTTGTGTATGGAACAACAAGGCTGGGTATATAGAGTATGATGATATTAAGTTGATATAATTGCTTGGGTAAGTCGTTAACATGAGTTTAACCACGGCAACATTAAGATTATAGCCGTTATAATGCCGGGTTTACAAGAGACAGCTACTGTTACGGTTCACCTGTGGGTCTTCACTTTGCATTTATGAAGTTTCTTTATATAGTTGGATAGATCTTGATTAGTAGATCGCGTGAGCGCTTGAATCATGCAAAACAGATTTACGATTTAGAAGTTATGGTCATTTTAGTACAAGACGCGCAGAGTCCTAGTTTCCGTAAGACAATGAACTTTGAGGTTACAATTCGACTAGTTCAAAGATGATATAAATCATGAAATAATTTGAGTAAATACTAGGGACAAATTGGGAGGTATATGAGTTGGTTTCGTA
Organism: Daucus carota subsp. sativus; assembly: GCF_001625215.2. Lineage (NCBI taxonomy): Eukaryota > Viridiplantae > Streptophyta > Magnoliopsida > Apiales > Apiaceae > Daucus > Daucus carota. Next base: position 22,922,872 of record NC_030382.2, read on the forward strand.
AGAAAAACTCGAAAGATTTATAAGTGAAAAATGTCGGAACCTAAAGGTGTAAATAGTAACAATAATACGTGAGATGAGAAACAGTTAGTACCAAATCTCCTTAAAATGAAAGGATTGATAATAAGACTGATTAGAAGGGACTTTAAGAGTAGGTAACACGTACACACACACTATGATATAGAGTTATAAAGGATCTTAATGATTAATTATGTCCCTTATAGGTGCACAGAAAGGTGCAGCAGAACCTTAAGGACATGAAGTTGTGATTGAGTTGCTGAAGTAAGGTGAGTATACATCAACACTACTTATATCTGTGTGATATGTAAATTACATGCTTTTATATGCTGGAAGTGATATATATTAGAATACTGATTTGACTATGTGATTCTATACATGATTGAAGTTCTTTGATGTAAATGTAATGTGATGATATATCAAAGGGGTTAAATGACAATAAGGTCACTCAACTCCATACTAACTTTCAGTTGGGTCATCCAACTCAAAAAGCTGTTAATTAGGTCACAGATTAAAGAATAATATTCAAACTAATCATCAAACACGATTAAAATTTCACAACCGTTAAGTTACGTTGACAATAGATGGAAGTCCGTTTATTCTCCCACATCAGCGGCCACGTAATTTGCCACATAATCAGCCACATCAGTACTTAACCCAAATTAGAAAACCCGAGCCATAACCCACCCTAAATTAGTTCCCACACCCAAATCCCTAATTAAGCGCACACCCAAATTAATCGCTGGTTTATAATTTGCGGCTGAGAAAATGGTTCGAACGCGATCAGGTGCTGGAGTTTATGTAATCTAGAAGCGAAATGATGAAGATGAAATGATGGTGATGGTGAAGATGATGAAGATGATGCAAGTCGATGCAAATGATGGTGAAGACCTACTACTCTTTGAAACTGACATAGAAGATGGAAGGGGGAGGGGAGAAAACCCTAATTGAGATGTGACAATGGGAGAATGAGAGACTGAATGTGCTAAATAACAACTGGGTCGGGTTTTAACATGCTCAGCTGAGATGCTTGCCACGTCAAACTGCCAACTCAACTTCCCATCCATTTTTAAACGTCGTTAACGCTAGGTGATCCTTTTGAAATTTTTTAAGCGAAAAGTGAGTTGACTGATAGCTTTTTGAGTTGGATGACCCAACTAAAAGTTAGTATCGAATTGAGTGACCTAATTGCCATTTAACCCTATATCAAAGTACATGTATTTATGGAATGCGTATTGACGTGTGATTTCACGAATGATACATTAGCATAGAGTCTTCATATAGAACAGGTCATATGCACATCCTACATTCATTTGACAGTGTTAACTTAAAAAGTCAAAGTGACAGTCACTTGTGTAATGGCCACCTTTATATATGGAACCTACGGGTAATTACGGAGCAGACTATATGTCAGCCATAGACGGGGCCGACTTATGTCGGACATAGACGGAGCCGATTTCCATAGTCAGACATAGACGGAGCTGGCCAGACACACATGGATCCTTTGAGGACATGTGGAAATACGGGCATTATACAGTGAACTGTTCACAATAGCAAAAGAAAGAGAAACAGAGATGCATGCATGCATAGAGACAAGTTCATACTTTCATGGCATATATGATTAACATAAGTCAGTGATTTATGATTAAGTAAAGCATATATATGATGATGTTATATCTTGGTGTAATTTGGGATGATGATAATATTATGAATGAAAGATATTAATTGCTCTCATAAATACGAACAGGAAATATATATTAAAATGAATATTTTCTTACAATTGTTTCGAGAACCTTACTTTCTTTTATTTTCTGGAAGATTTTACAAAGACGCTATAAGTTATTTTCAGACAATCTTAGTATCTCTTACAAACTAAAGTTGATGTATATTCATTGAGTTGCGACTCATAGAAATTGCTCAATTTTTCTAGGATATGAATAGTTAGTAGTGTGTTTTGTATGAGTGCTCAGTGAAGATTGTAGATAGTGCCTAAGAGACGGTGGTCTAGCAGGATGCTCCAGATTCCTCCATCAGCCAATACACATATATGTAGTTTGAGAGATTGTGTTTATGTACTCTAGACTTACTAAGTGTGCAAGAAATCACGAAGATAAATTTATGTTTAAATTCTGAATATGTGTGGTGAATATGGCTGATGGAAATGTATTGAAATTTTATATTGCTTGGTAAATGTTGTTGAAGTAGTTGAGATTTTATGTTCTGGTGAAGATCAAGATATAGCTAAGCAATAGCTGATGGTTATATTATCCACTTATACAGGAAAAGATATTTCATAATATTATTAAATTACATGATTTTGCTAGAAGTGCATGAAAATGGTTATATGGTACATGGGTGTTACATTTAGTTGGTATCAGAGCGAGGTTATGACCTCTAGGGCATAGAAGTACGTTTAGGATTTTTGAGTGATATAGTATCTAAGATATGTTTATATGTGCAGAAGGCAATGGAAGGAGCATCCAATGAACAGGCTTGTTAGGTCCAGAAACGATTGTAGAAGGGGGGGTTGAATACAATCGTCACTAAAAATCGTGGCGGAATAATCTGATTTGAATTAAACTTGTTAATCAGATTTTAATTAATTAATATAACAATGTTTTAAGTCGTTATATAATTAATAAGGTTCGTTTTAATGTCCACTAAAGTTCGTAGAATAAATTCGACAGGATGTATTCTAGTTTAGTGATTAAAACAACCGAGTGATCAAAGCACAAAAAACTGTGGATATAACAATTGCAAGTTACAAACAACTTGAAAGCTTTTACAATGCTTGAACAACATAGAAATGAAGAAGTGAAGCCATATATATAGGCAAAGCACTTGGAACTAGGTATGACATTGAAAGGAATGACTTTCTAGCTTAGATATGACATTTAAACACAAAGCCATGCCATAGAACAAAGAAGGAATGACATAAATAAACAAAGTCATACTGCCAGGGGCGGTATGACTTTCTTGCTTGGCCTTCAAGGGTTACCAGACATGACTTATACAGCAAAAGCCATGAGCACACAATCGGTATGACATATAATGTCATAATGGCCTAAACGGTGTGACATTACAAAGTCATACACACGTAAGTCATACACACAACAGAATGCCATACGGATTAACACGGTATGACATTTGAAATGTCATATACCTTCACACGGTATGACTTAAGGAAGTCAGGCAGAGAAAGCCATGGAACAGGACACGGTATGACTTTTATAAGCAAAGTCATACCGACTGCTAAAGTCAGTATGATTAACACGGTATGACATTGTTTAACAAAGTCATACCGAGTTATAAAATGCATAAAACATGTAATTTTTAATTGAATAAATATTCAATAATTACTCACTTAATTATATTAATTATATAAATTCATAAATTAAATTAATTCGAAGGTGAATCAATTTAATAAATAAATTATACAACTAATTTAATTATTTGATAAGTGAAATAATTAAAGAAATACTTATAAAATTATATTCCTTCAGCAGCAGGGACTCCCGACTTGTTTAAACGTTGCCGATCTTTGTCTTGATTGAACGGCCACTTATAGTTGATGCATAACACTTATTCTGAGTAGCTGACACACAAATGTACTGTCTGGTTCATCTGTATCTAGCTGAATTAAATATTCTTGATCAAATAAACATTTGAGACGTGGCTTGTTCGTCGATTCTTTGTCTTCGTAGTTCTTCTTCATTAGTAACAATAGTATGGAATCTTCTGAATAAATAAAGTATTTAAAACTTTATACCTTCTGGACTTCTGGACGTGCTACAAAAGATTATTTGTACACTGAGGCTTGAACATATTAATGAACTTCTTCCAGTGGTGTGCAGCAGCATCCTGAAATTCTTCAGACATATAATTTCAATAAATCACTTGACGTTATTCGTACGGATTCCTTCAACAGTACTTGCTATTTACCTTGTTTTCTTATCAAAGTTGAGTTGGTACCTCTTTAATTACAAATAGGCTAAACATATGCCTTTCAATCTCCCCCTATTTGTTTGTTAACATAACATGCAAATTATCGAGAGGATAACTCAACTAACTGATAAGACAAAGGATTAAACATGAATTGTAAATAGCAAAAAGTTTCTGGTATTTCATTAAACATTCACCAGAATTCAAACGATTACAATAGATTACAAAAGGATGTTCTTATTGAACATATATTACAAATCCCTAATGAATCTAAAGATCAACTTCTCCTTCTTCGATATCAGAAGTGTGAAGGATAGGAGTTGACGGTTCTTCCCTGGTTGGCACTTCAGATGTAGTGGATTCACCACGCTTCTTTCGTTCCTTTGCCAGAGCCAGTTGATGTAGTACTTCCAAATCCACAGGGTCTTCGCGGAAGTCTGATGGCTGAGATTTTGTAACATTTTTCATCCTTCGAAAGTACTGAGCAACATTATTTCGAGTGCAGTGAGCAAGAATCACATCATCAGCATCAGACTTAGCTTTAGAAGCAAAGCCCTTGGTTCTTAAAAGGGTGGAGGCAAGATCAAGTTGCTTAGCGGGATACTTCGGCAAGGCTTCTTCGTTGAGATAGACAGTGCTGAAGATCTCCTTGTGAACGAACTTAACACCGTACAGATTCCTAACAACCTGAGGACTGTTGAATACAGCACATTCCAGCAGTTTGTCACGAAGGAGTTCGTTCAGGTTGGAGCTACGCTTTACCTTGTTCCGAAGCACCCAGAGCTCGGATACAGAAAATGATTTCAAAGATTCGATAGATAGTCTGAAAGAACCATTCCTCTGTGTATAGGCAATTAGCTCCCACTGTTCTAGCAGATTGTTGACTCCCACAGTCAAATAATTCAATTCCAAAGCAAAGGCATGCATAAAGACATCCTCGTCAGGGTTTACCTCTCGAAGATCATAGATCAGAGATAAGAACTTCTTGTCGTTGAAATGTTCCCTTTGAGGTCCATTGAATATCCTTTTTTCAATGTCCCAGCTTTTTCCAACTTTCCTTTGAATATCAAGATTCTTCTGCTTGCACGCAGCATCATAGATTTTCTGTTTCTCGATCCTGATTTGCTCTTCTGTGATCAACTTGTCCTCTAGAAGTTTTTGGAAATCACGAAGCTTACGCTTCCTAGCTTCATTTTCAGCTTTGAACTTCCGGACATTCTCCTCATGCTCTAGATCAACAGGTTCTTCATCCTGAAACAAATAACCTTCATCAAATTTACCTTCTTCTTCTGCCTGACGATAGGTAGCATCGAAGATGTCATCATCATCCATATCATTAGGATAGTCATCATAACTATCAGAGTTGAAAACATTGTCGGACTGATGTAACGGTTCTTTGCCTTTTGATTTATCAGATTCTTTGTCAGGGGCGGATCCAGAAGTGGTATTTCCCTTGTTGCTTTGATTTGAGCTATTGCCTCTATCATCCCTGTCACCTTTGTCTTCTCTATTCTCCTCCTTAGTTGAGGGATCCTCTCCGGAGGGTTGATCATCAGACTTGTTGGAGTTCCTGAGGAGTTGATCTAGTTTGCTGTCGATTGTCTCAAACTTAGACATGTAAAGTTCATGATTGGATCTCATCTCAACAGCTAACTCATGAATTTCCTCTTTAAGCTCATCCCTGTAAGAGCTGGATGGCCTCTCCTCAGCTTTTTCTGCTGGGGTCACCAACTGTGCACCCTTCAACTTTTCATTCTCAGCTATCATTCTGGCAAGCTCAGCTCTTAGCTTTGCCATTTGTTCCTCAAACAGAGCAGGGTCAGTGTGTACACTCACCTCACGTACACTCAAAGCTGTTTCACTAGCCTCACGTGCATGTGTCTCGCTCGGTGTTTGCCTTACATCACTCTGTTCATTCACTCTGCTTGCTGTACCTGTATATACTACCAATGTCCCCTGAGATGGGTTCAAAGGTAGTGGAGGAACAAATTGTCCTCCGGACGCCTGTGAGGGCAGATTAACTTGCACGCTGCCAAGTTCCGCCTGATCAGAAAAGAAAGTGTGATGAGCAAAGTTTTCATATATAATACATTGATTTTGAAAATCTGTGCACTCAGTAAACATAGTAACCTGTGTATCTGTTTGGGCTTGCACTAGCGTGAGTGCTAGCGCAGTGCTTGACTCTGTACAAGTTACCGCCGCCGGACGGTCAATTTCAATGGCCTCATCCTGTAGAGAGAATGGGTCCAGAGACTGTTTTATTGCCATTTCAAAATCTAAACCTTGTTGGGAAGGTAAAGATGAAGCTGCAGTTGTCTCCATGGCTTCCACCCTTTGCTTCTTTGAGGGAGACAAAGCTGCGGGTTGACTCATTAAATTACTCGTACTCCGTTTCCTTGCAAATTTACGAACAGGTTGCATTGAAGTGTTGGTTGATGTGTTTGGAGAAACGAGAGTTTGTTGAATTGAATCATCAGCTAGGTTATGAACCTGTGTGTTGTCAGGTTCATTGCTGGTAGGCTGGAAAACAAAATCAAGGTCACAAACAAGATCACAACCATAATCTGACGTATCAACATTAAAATTAGATGATAAGTTAGAAAGTACCTGAGCTACCTGTAGGTCCTGACGGAAGGACTGCAGCTCCTGGTTGATCGGAGAGTGAGAGGGAAGGGGTTGTGAGGTGGATTGTGTTTGTGGTATGATTTGGGATTGTGTTTGGTATGGTAGAGGTTCAGATGAAGATGGTTGATTCTCGAAGAGATCATAATCCAAAGTTTGATCTTCAAATGAAGGGATAGATTGTTGTTGTTGATGGATAGGGGAGTGATATAATGATTGGTTGGATGAATGGTGTGAAGACTGTGCTTCTTGAGATTGTTGAGGTGAATGCTGTTGTTGTTGTTGTTGTAGAAGTTGTTGTTGATGGTGTTGTGCAGGTTGTTGAATCTGCAGGGGTTGAGGTTCTTGAGGTTGCTGTTGCTGTTGCTGTTGTTGAGGTTGTTGCTGAGGTTGAGGTGGAGGAGCCACAACAAGTTGATACAACTGAAGAGGAGCATTGAACATTTGTAGCATGTAAGGAGTGGTGACAAGGGGAATAGCTGCAAATTTGTTCTTGTTATCCAACTGAGTCATTAATTTGGTACAGGCACGAGGAACTGGTGCCACAGGAGAGTTGGAGTAGTGTTCCTTCTCAGCGTCAGTCATTTTATCATTGAGAAATAACATGATAAAGCGAGGATAAAAGCATGCAACCTTCGCGTTCTGTTCAACAGATCTGTTCCTTAGCGGTCCCAACTTGGAAATAATGGCTTGCAGTATAAGCTTACCAAAGTTGATTGGACGATTATAGACAATACTGAACCCAATCTTCTGAAGCAAAGAAGTTATGACATTAAAGTTCTTGCGAGTGGTCGGAGCAAACACTTTAGCCAAAGTGTCGAAGAAGAGGTCCCACTCAGGCTTCAGATTGCCTTTCAACATCCTAGGCAAATTGATCTCTCCCTGATATAAGATTGTCTCAAAGAATTGGGTGAGTTCAGCTTCAGTAGGGAGTTCAGCAAAATTCTCCCTCGGAAATCCAAGTACCCTTTCACATCATCAGTGGAGATGTGAATGGTACGTCCTCCATGTACTTCTCCAGACATACGATAATTATCCAAAAACGTAGTATTTAATGCTGAAGAGTAGAAACCTTGGGTCGGTTGAATCTGGAGTTCTGCAGAAGCTGTAATAGCAGTGCTGACGAGCGACTGACTATTCAGAAAACGGACCCACGGCCTAAAACGAGCCAAACTAGCTTCCGGGTCGAAAAATCCATTCAAATTAGTCTCCTCGATAACAAAGCGACCGGCCATTTTTAAAATTAAAAATTGAATTAAGTGAGAATTTTTCAAATAAAATTTTAATTTTCAAATTTCTCACAAATTTCAATTAATAATTAAATATTAATCAATTAATTAATTAATAATTCGAATTAATTGAGTAAATTCGAATTAAAACTTAATTAATCTTAAAATGGCTTAATATCAGTCCCAAACACGGCCTTAATCTCCACTTAATCCAAAAAATCCCCAAAAAGCTTCACAAAACCCTGAATTCGAAATGAAGGAAGGAGGGTTTCTAAAACTTATTAATCAATCCACCACATATCACTCCAAAAGGGTAAACCTCAGTCAAACAATCACAGAACCGTCCTAGAAGCGTCCAGAATCGTTCGAACTCGGTGCAAATCGGTGACTCGTTCGAACTCGCGAAAACAGGTTTGAAACTCGGTGAAAATCCGGCAGCAATTCGAGATGATTTTGGGATTAAAATTAGTGACCAACAAGCATTAAGCTTGTACAACAGTAACCAGCAAGTTTTACTAACAAAACTTGAAAAAGTCGAAGCTTGGATCAATGGAAGAGATGCATATGCGAGTGTGTGTGTTGTGAAGGAGATGAAATGAAGGTATGACATTCAATTGGTAAGTCATATGGGTTTTGAGTAACCGGTATGACTTTCGAAGGAAAAGTCATACCGAAATTTCCAATATGACTTCGCAAGGTTGTGCGGTATGACATATCTCAGCAAAGTCATACCGAGAAAGGTAGGTGAGATGGTTGCATTCGGTATGACTTTCTTTTGGAAAGTCATACCGCATTATGACGAGTGTGAAGGAAGCTAGGCGGTATGACTTTCTAATACAAAGTCATACCGAGATTTAAAACCAGATTTAATAAAACAAAATAAACATATTATGATTTTTGATTATTTAAAACAATAAAACCTTTTGCACATATAATCAAAAATCTAATACACATAATATATAAAATTTTACACATATATTTTATAAAATTCAACTTTAATTAAATATAAACACTTATGAATTTAACTTTAATTCATTAAAATGAATTAACTTAAAATCAAATATTTATGCTTAATTAATTTTGAAAAATACAGAATAAATACATATAATTATCTAAATGCACAGAGAATATTACAGGTGAGTATGCAGCACTTAGAAAATTATAGAGACATATATGAACATGCATAAATACACATAAAATTATCAGTTAATTTACAAACAATTATATAAAAACTAATAAAATAGATATAATTACATAGAAAATTCACAAAAATATATAATAATATATAAAATACATATAAAATATATACAAAGAGAATCATGGCATATTTAACATCCCTAGCTCACAAACCAACTTAGAGAAAGTGGATTCATCAAGTGGTTTAGTGAAGATGTCTGCAATCTGATCAGCTGTGGGTACGAAATGTAACACCACAGTACCATTCATGACATGTTCTCGAATGAAATGATACCTGATATCTATGTGCTTGGTCCTGGAGTGTTGCACTGGATTGTTTGAAATGGCTATGGCACTGGTGTTGTCACAAAATATTGAAATTTTGTCGACTGAAATACCATAATCATTTAATTGATTCCTGATCCAGAGAATCTGAGCACAACAACTTCCAGCAGCTATGTACTCAGCTTCAGCAGTAGAAGTGGACACTGAGTGTTGCTTCTTGCTGTACCAGGAAACCAACCGACGTCCTAGAAATTGACAGCTTCCAGACGTACTCTTTCTATCAATCCTGCAACCTGCATAATCAGAATCTGTATAGCCGGTTAAGTCAAAACCAGTATTCTTAGGGTACCAAATACCTAAACCAGGTGTACCCTTAAGATATCTAAAGATTCTTTTGACGGCTATAAGATGTGATTCTTTAGGATCAGCCTGAAACCTAGCACACAGACATGTTGCAAACATAATATCTGGTCTACTAGTAGTGAGATAGAGTAATGAGCCAATCATACCTCGATAGCTTGAGATATCAACTTTCTTACCATGTCAGAGAGGGTGTCATACCATGTCCTTGGTGACTGCTTGAGCCCATAGACAGCTTTGAATAGGAAGTACGCAAAATCAGCAAATTCTGGATTTTCAAAGCCAGGGGGCTGTTCCAGATATACTTCTTCTTCCAGCTTTCCATTCAGAAATGCACTTTTCACATCCATCTGATAAACTTTGAAGTTGGAGTGTGCAACAAATGCAAGAAATATTCTGATGGCTTCAAGACGAGCAACTGGAGCATAGGTTTCATCATAATCAATTCCTTCTTCCTGAGAATAACCTTTTGCAACCAGTCTGGCTTTGTTTCTCACAACAATGCCATCACCATCTAACTTGTTACAGAAGACCCATCTAGCTCCAATTGTAGACTTTCCTTTTGGTCTTGGAACCAGGGCCCAGACTTCTTGTCTCTCAAATTGATTGAGTTTTTCTTGCCTAGCAAGAACCCAATCAGGATCAGCAAGTGCTTCATCTAGTTTCTTTGGTTCTAGTTGAGATAAAAATCCAGAAAATAAACATTCGTTAGATGTAGCACTTCTAGTCCTTACACCAACATCAGGATCACCAATAATCAGATCAAAGGGATGATCTCTGCTCCAAATCCTTTCCCTTGGAAGTTGTGTCCTTGATGATTCAGCAGTATTATCATTAGGCTGATGTGTATGACTAGTTGATCCACCAGCTCCCCCTGAGTTGTTGCCAGGATGACTTGATGATCCACCACTAGCATCAGTGGAATCTCCAGCATTATTGCCATTTCCTCCACCATTGCCTGGATCATTATCATTATTGTCATCACCTGTTGCAACCTCAGGTGGAACATCATCATCTGAATCAGAATCTGGATAGTTGTCAAACTTCAGAGATTCAGATGGATCAGCAGATTGTAAACTTGGGAGTTTAGTGTCATCAAATGTAACATTGACACTAACTTTCACTGACAGAGTATTAATTACAAAAACTCTATAAGCATTATTAGTATAACCAACAAAGATTCCTTCAGATGCCTTTGGCTCAAACTTGTTCAAGTTCTCTTCTCCATCCTTGAGAACATAACACTTGGCTCCGAAGACATGAAGATGTTTAACATAAGGTTTCTTGTTGTCATACATATGAAATGGAGTTTTCATATGATCCTTATTGATCAAAGTTCTATTCTGGGTATAGCAGGCAGTAGACACAGCTTCAGTCCAAAAGTACAGTGGAAGCTTTGCTTCAGCAATCATAGTCCTTGCAGCTTCAATCAGTGTACGATTCTTTCTTTCGACGACTCCATTTTGCTGAGGAGTCCTTGGTGCTGAATACTGCCTTCTAATTCCCTTTTCAGAGTAAAAGTTGATTAGAGTTTGATTCTTGAATTCTGTGCCATTATCTGACCTTACAGCTTTCACTGGCACACCTTTATCCAATTCAACTAACTTTATATGATCAATCACTGTCATCGGGGTTTCATCCTTAGAAGCCAGGAAGTAAACCCAAGTAAATTTCGAGAAGTCATCCACAATAACCAAGGCATATCTTCCTCCATCAATTGATGCAACATTCACGGGGCCAAACAAATCCATATGCAGTAAGTGAAGTGGATTTGTAATGGTATTGATGGTCTTGCCTTTGTGAGATGCTCTCTTCGCTTTTCCTTCCTGACAAGCTTCACAGAGATCATCAGTTGAGAATTCCAGGGAAGGCAAACCTCTCACTAGATCTCTCTTGACTAGAGAGTTCATGGTTTTGAAGTTGAGGTGTGAGAGCTTCTTATGCCATAACCAACTATCTTCAGCAGACGCTTTGGCGTATAAACAGTGAACTTCGTTTCCTGGTCCTGAAGACAAATCAGCTACGAATATATTGCCTTTCCTTATGCCACATAGTGAAGGACGCTTATCCTTGATATGTTTAATGATACATATCTCCTTTTCAAAATGAACATAATATCCTTTGTCACAAAATTGACTGACACTCAGGAGATTATGTTGAAGTCCTTCAACTATTGCAATATCTTCTATGATGATCCTTCCAATTTTGTACTTGCCATATCCCACAGTACGACCTTTGCTATTATCAGCAAAACTGACTGTTGGGCCAGCTCCTTCTCTTATGTCTTCCAGCAGGGATCTGTTGCTAGTCATGTGCATTGACGCTCCACTGTCAAGCACCTAAGTAACTCGTACAATTCCACTGGCACCCTGCAAAAGACAACTTGATTAAACCTTCTTTGGGACCCACACTTGATTGGGTCCAGCAAATTTAAAGAATTGATTTCTATCAGGTAATACAACAGAGCCTCTTGGACTGATACTTGGTTCTGATTTGACTGAACTTACTTCCTTAACAACAGCCTTATAAACCTTGGTTTTAGGCTTTGGAACATAAGTCTCCTTCCTAACACGAGGAGGACTAGCAGTCTTTGATCTAGCATGCTTATTGTTTGTGTGTTGTCTAGGAGATGTGTTTTCATTTTTAGCATGCAAATTTCTAAAATAAGCAGACATCATATTGAAAGCACAAGTCATGCATTTATCAACACCACAACATTTATGACATGCATCAAAAACAGGAACAACAGGAATATCAGTCACAAAAGTAGGAACATCAATAGATTCTACTCTAACCTTGTTAACAGATTTAAAGTTCTCAGTAGAATGACATCTATTGTTCTTGTTCTTACTATTCACAAAATTATTAGGCTTGTTGAATTTAGTTCTCTCAGAGTTGACACCTAAACCAGCTTTAGGCAACCTAACATTGCCTTTCACTTTGATTGGTTTCAGTGATGTCAGGATCTCATCTCTCTTCTCATTACTCTATTTCATTTTAAGGTCTTCCTGTTTGAGTTTATATCTAATGACAACAGGAGTTTCTAACAGAGGTTCAGCTTCTGAGGATTTGAACAGGGGTTGAGGGGAATCTTTCAAAACAAAAGGGATTCATCTCTCCTCAGCACTCTTCTTAAAGGGAGTAATGTTACTAGCCTTACCTACAGATTTATTATAGTCAAAACCTATTCCAACAGTTCTCTTGATCTCTTGTTTATCATTAAGTTCTTTGACTATAGTGGAGGCATCCTTAAAGGCTTTACATTTCACTTTCTCTTCGTCTAGCTGAAGTCTTAAAGCAATCTCACCTTTCTCTAGAACTCTGACTTTAGCACATTGTAATCCTAAATCCATAGTCAGTTGTTCTATTTTAGGTTTTAATACATTCATCTCATTCATTTTATAAGCATGAATATCTAAGACTAGTGTATCAATTTTAAGATTGGAAGCTTTCAACTTTTTAATAGCATCATCTCTTTCAAGTCCTAATTGCATAAAAAGTTTAGGGCATGTAGGATCTACCTGAAAGCTTCCAGCAGGAGGAGGTGAAGATGATCCAGCATTAGCCATAAGAGCAACATTCCCTAGCTGCTTCTCTTCATCACTATCTGTATCATCCCAGCTTTTCCCTTCTGCCAGATAAGACTTGCTTTTGAAACTTTGATTTCCAGAAGTACCCTGATGCTTTCTCACTAGTGCATCATACTTCTGCTTCAGCTCGTCGTACAAATCTTTTCTCTTTCCTTGAACCTTGGGCTGTTTGCATTCAGTTGCAAAGTGTCCTGGTTCACCACAGTTAAAGCATTTGAACTTGATTCTATCCACCATCCCAGTCTTGTATCCTCCTTTGCTCGTAGAAGATGAATAACCTCCTTTTTGAAACCTGTTCACAGTAGGTTTGTACTTGTAGGAGGGATTCTTCCTGAATCTCATGTTTCCAAACTTCTTGGCAAACAGTGATAGAGATTGATCTTCTAATTGTTCTAGCTCTTCCATTGTATAGAACTCTTCGTCACCACTGGAAGAAGCAGTCTGACCCATCTCAGGTACAACAAATTCCTGAGTGGTTTTAGAAGGAACAACAACATCCTTCTTCTCTTCCGGTACAGGTGACTCAACAACTAGAGCTCTCGAATGGTTCAGTGTTTTACCCCAGCCATATCTCTGTTTACTTTGAACTTTTTCAAGTTCATAAGTTTTCAACACTCCGTAGAGTCTCTCCAGAGATATCTCATTCAGATCTCTGCTTTCCCTGATGGCAGTGATTCTGTGTTCCAGATGTTCAGGAAGTGTTAAGAGAAATTTCATGTTGACCTCTTTCTTGTCGTAGTATTTCCCATTTAAATTTAAATTATTAATCAGATTATTAAGTCTGATAAACACTTCTGAAATCCCTTCTCCGGGATTGGAACCAAACTGTTCATACTGAGCCATCAGTATCTCTTTCTTGTTTTTTCTAACTTCATCTGAGCCTTCATTGATGATCTCTAAGTATCCCAGATTTGCTTGGCGTTTGTACAATTAACAACAGCATTGTACATTACTGGATCTAGAGATTCCACCAAAATTAGTTGAAGAGCGTCATCTAAGTTCATCTGTTCACCCTCTTCATCTGTGTACTCATGAAGTTCTTTCGAAATGGTCTGATGAGGTATTAACACACCTTCTTCTTCGTGTGCTAATATGACTTTCATCGGAATAGAAACACCTTTGTTTAATATCCCGATATATTTTCTGTTGGCTGTGCGGAGGAATAATAACATGTGCCTCTTCCATAGGCTAAAGTGTTCCTTGCTGAACGGTGGGATTTTGATGCTACTGATTTTCTGTGTACTCATGTTTAAGGATTTGAAGTGAATAGTGTTTGGATGAGATTTGGATTTTTGAAAGAAAAATATTTTAAATCAGAATTAATTTTTTGGAATAAAATTAATTCGAATAAAAAATATTTGGATGTTATAGAGTGTGTATAGGATCTGATACTGAAAAATGGTATCAACCGCTCTGATACCAATTGTTAGGTCCAGAAACGATTGTAGAAGGGGAGGGGGGGTTGAATACAATCGTCATTAAAAATCGCGGCGGAATAATCTGATTTGAATTAAACTTGTTAATCAGATTTTAATTAATTAATATAACAATGTTTTAAGTCGTTATATAAATAATAAGGTTCGTTTTAATGTCCACTAAAGTTCGTAGAATAAATTCGACAGGATGTATTCTAGTTTAGTGATTAAAACAACCGAGTGATCAAAGCACAGAAAACTGTGGATATAACAATTGCAAGTTACAAACAACTTGAAAGCTTTTACAATGCTTGAACAACATAGAAATGAAGAAGTGAAGCCATATATATAGGCAAAGCACTTGGAACTAGGTATGACATTGAAAGGAATGACTTTCTAGCTTAGATATGACATTTAAACACAAAGCCATGCCATAGAACAAAGAAGGAATGACATAAATAAACAAAGTCATACTGCCAGGGGCGGTATGACTTTCTTGCTTGGCCTTCAAGGGTTACCAGACATGACTTATACAGCAAAAGCCATGAGCACACAATCGGTAGGACATATAATGTCATAATGGCCTAAACGGTATGTCATTACAAAGTCATACACACGTAAGTCATACACACAACAGAATGCCATACGGATTAACACGGTATGACATTTGAAATGTCATATACCTTCACACGGTACGACTTAAGGAAGTCAGGAAGAGAAAGCCATGGAACAGGATACGGTATGACTTTTAAAAGCAAAGTCATACCGACTGCTAAAGTCAGTATGATTAACACGGTATGACATTGTTTAACAAAGTCATACCGAGTTATAAAATGCATAAAACATGTAATTTTTAATTAAATAAATATTCAATAATTACTCACTTAATTATATTAATTATATAAATTCATAAATTAAATTAATTCGAAGGTGAATCAATTTAATAAATAAATTATACAACTAATTTAATTATTTGATAAGTGAAATAATTAAAGAAATACTTATAAAATTATATTCCTTCGGCAGCAGGGACTCCCGACTTGTTTAAAAGTTGCAGATCTTTGTCTTGATTGAACGGCCACTTATAGTTGATGCAGAACACTTATTCTGAGTAGCTGACACACAAATGTACTGTCTAGTTCATCTGTATCTAGCTGAATTAAATATTCTTGATCAAATAAACATTTGAGACGTGGCTTGTTTGTCGATTCTTTGTCTTCGTAGTTCTTCTTCATTAGTAACAATAGTATGGAATCTTCTGAATAAATAAAGTATTTAAAACTTTATACCTTCTGGACTTCTGGACGTGCAACAAAAGATTATTTGTACACTGAGGCTTGAACATATTAATGAACTTCTTCCAGTGGTGTGCAGCAGCATCCTGAAATTCTTCAGACATATAATTTCAATAAATCACTTGACGTTATTCGTACGGATTCCTTCAACAGTATTTGCTATTTACCTTGCTTTCTTATCAGAGTTGAGTTGGTACCTCTTTAATTACAAATAAGCTAAACATATGCCTTTCAAAGCTGCACAAAGGAGTCTAGCTGACCATCAACCATCTGGCAGTGGATCCCATACTCCACATGAGTCTAGACACGAGGAGTCTATACCTATTCCACAAGAATCTAGGCATGAGGCCACTGTAGAAGTAGAAAGGCCAGTACCTGAGCAGCAAGTTATGTCACAACCCCAAGTTGTTCGTAGGAATGCACCAGTTAAACGGAATTATAACGAACTTAGAAAGCTAGGGGCGACTGATTTCTGTGGTACCGTAGATCCAACTGAAGCTGAGTCATGGTTAAAAAGGACAAAGAGAGTGTTTAATATGATGCATTGTGGAGACGAAGAGAAGTTTGATTATGCAGTATCCTTACTCCAAGATGACGCTTAAGATTGGTGGGAGACTGTTCCTCACTCAAATGCTCAACCACCAAAACTTACTTGGGATGATTTTCAGCGAGAGTTTAAAGATAAGTATATGCCAGAGATCTATAGGGATGAGAAACAAAGAGAGTTCTTGAATTTGAAGCAAGGAAATATGACGGTAGCTGAGTACGAAGTCAAGTTCACCCAATTGTCCCGATATGCCTCGTCAATGGTGGCAACTGAGAGGGACAAATGTAGACATTTTGAGGAAGGTCTCAAGTATGAGATCAGGAGTAAAATTACTATTGGAGAACTTAGGAGTTATACAGATTTGAGGGCTGCAGCGATTCGAGCTGAACGCTTGATTAAAGAGAAGCCTGCTTTCTTCTCAAAGTCAAAGAGAGAGGGAACAAGATTTGCTGGAGAGGCTGGTGGAAGGCCTAAGAAGCGTCCAAATGTTAGTGCACCCACTAAATCTATTACAAGAGGAGGTTTTTCTGGAGCTCAAAGCGGGAGATTGAATAACCCTCGATCAAATCCAACTGTTAGCCGAGGTTCAAATGTACAGGTGAAGCCAACATGTCAAACTTGCGGGAGGCAATATTTTGGGTATTGTAGAGCTCAAACGGGAGGATGTTATTTGTGTGGGGAACAAGGCCATTTCATTAGAGATTGTCCCAACAAAATGGAAAATGTACAGGCTGTATTTGAACCAAGTGTTCAGAATGTAGAAGTGAAAGGAGTTGGTACATCTTTTGGAAGAGGTAGAGGCAAGAAGGGTACAGGTAGCACTGGGGGAGGCATTGGAAGATCACAGGCTCAAAGTTCAAATCCACCAACCCAGGCACGAGTTTTTGCATTAACGAGAGGAGAGGCTGAACCTGCACCCACTATGCCATAAATGGCTTTCAGCAACATTACAAATACGTTGCCAGAAGCCCATAAACTGTTGCAGCAGACCGAAAATTTTCAATGGCAACAGTTTCTGGCTGTTAGTATTTTCGGCGTTGCCGTAGCTTGCAAAGCCAACAGTTTATATCCAAAGGCAACATCAAAAATTTCGTTGCCAAAAAGGCATAATTTTGAAAAAAAATGTGGGACCCACCAAGCAGTGGGTCCATATATTAGGTCCACTGTTTGGTGGGTCCCACTACTATACTGCGGGGTCCGGCACAATTGCAACAGTTTCTAACATATAACAACTGTAAATATAAAGAAACTACAAGACATTTTATACTAACTGCAATAGTTTTTAAATTATCAAATTAAAAGGTACAGTTTGAATACATAAATTTCCTTCCATTCCAAAATCAACATCCACAATATACATCCCTAGTCCCTACTACTACTTGATGCCAACACTTAACCAAGCAACAAGAATCCGAGCATCGCAAACATTGCAAGTCTTCTTGACCTCCTTTACCTCGAGAAGTGCAGCCTGATCAAGGTCATCTGCTAGTCCCAATGGATCAGATGGACCTCCCGGGTGAAGTTTGTCCTCCAAATCCTATAAATAAAGAGATTTTAAAGTTTTTGCTCCCCAGATCTTACCACTACCAAGGCTCCAACATGATTGTACATATAGATTTATGAAAGAAATTGCATAATTGTACATATAGATTTAAGAAAGAAACTGCGGAAATCACATTTTACAGGACACATTGGTCAACTATTGTCATGAGCATTGAGAATCAGCAAGTAGCTCGTCAACACCAGCTACAAACTGTTCTCTCATCTTAATAAGTTTATCATCCAAGATAGCTGTCATTGCCATGAAACAATTCTTAGCCAGGAATTTTTAGAGCTAACTAAGCTCAGGTCTATCATATTACATTTATATTCTCATCAGTGGAACGCATATCTTTTTTTGCATTTATATTACATTTATATTACATTGCTGATGATATTTTTTAAAGCACTAGAGAATTCATATAACACAGACACGTAGAAAGCTATTCTGAGTATACTTTATATCTGAAGAAGTTTAGAATAGAACAACTGATTCATCGAAAAACAGATATGGTTCCTATAACTCTGTTCTTTCGCTTCCTATATAAAGGAAAGTGCTTAGTCCAAACAAGATCATAACCAAAGTAAATTAGCATTACAAGTGTTGGTAAATGGGAAAAGATCAAGTGAAACCAAGAAAATTAGCATCTCTGGAACTAACTTTAGTATATTGTTTAAAGATAAGCTTGTGAATTCGTGTACCTCTTTATGTGACGATTCCAGCAACTGCATTTTGCTCCCCAGGTCTTAGCACTACCAAGGCTCCAACATTGTGCTAAGTCATCTGCAAATGACATTATACATTGACAAATAATAATGCTATCAATTTACTACCCATTAAGAAATCTGTATAAAAATGACTACAAAGCTTGTGCCTAACTAAGCTACATGAATAAGTGAAGCACAAAGATACATACCGACTTCACAGCATCATATACAAATTACTATTCCTGCCTATTTCAACTAGAGGATATTGCTCAAGAAATATTAAGCTACATATCCTCAAAACACCATCATTCTGGTAACAAAACATCAAGGACAAGCACTGCAATTTTCCTCAGAGATCTGTAATATTAAAGTAGTCATTATATATAGTCTAACAGATAAAAATTAAAAGTTAAAACCATCAAAAAGAAAACAAGTGATAACTATTTCTTCAAAAAAATTTATAATCAATAACTAATGATTCACAGTCTTTCTTACATACTTCTCCCATATGCCAAAAGCTATGAACAAAAATTAAGAAATCATTTACCACTCATAAACACTTTGGCCTGAAATTCTTGGTTCCTTCTTGGGATCCAATCCACCTTTTACCACATCTTCGTATACCACCCGTCATCGAGTAGACGCCGTTGCTGCTCATCCCTACACCGCAACAGTTCCGGCCAGAGTAAAGGTGAGACCGCATGTCAATTCCCTAGCCACACACTACCATTTACCCCAGAAATCAAACAAATCTGGACGCCTCTCGTGTCCAGATCCTCCTGTCAGCTATAATCCCTCCGATTACTGACGGCGTCGCCTCTAAAGCCGTCCTCCGCCGCTAGAAACAAAAACATCACCGCCGCCAAAGAATACCAGTAACCATTATCCCCAATTATACATACAAACTATACATATAGAGATAAACACACGCACACAATTAATCTCACCTCTGATTGAATCGATCGGCCAAATGGGTTTGAGAACCCTAACCTCTGTTTTTATCCCCAAATTGAACCGACTACTCTGCTTGTAAAGTGTAAACTGGATTTAACAAATATAAAAGCTATATATAACAAATAAATGAATTTAGGAGTCCATAAATATTTTTCAAATTTAGAAAAATTCTAAAAATCCCGAATATATTATGTTTGTAAAAATAATATTTTTAAATCATTCTTTTATTTTCACAAATATAGCTTAAAACAATTTTTTAAAATTATTTCACTTTTCGGGCTACTATTCAATTAACGGGGGATAAGTAGGCAAAGATTTGATCACGGAATTGACACTAGATAAAATGTCATTAGAGTGGCCTCAAAGTGACACCTCATAAATAAAATAATAAATATTATTTTTTGGCAACATTTCTTAATATCTATGGCAACATTTTAGAATATTGTTGTGATAGAGAAGAACAAATATACCTACTGCAACAATTAGCAACGGCAACAGCAGGCTAAAACGTTGGGAAAAGCCATCTATGGTGTAGTGACCTGAGGTTATAACGGGTAAAGTTCTCTTATATCAATTAGATGCGTATGCTCTTATCGACCCTGGTTCAACACATTCATTCATATCATCTAAAATGACATCTCACTTGCATAGAAGTCATGAAATACTAGATCTCAAAGTAAATGTTCATACACCACTAGGAGAAGTGGAAGTAGTAGATCAAATATATAGAGACTGTCCTATCCAAATAGGAAATACGGAATTAAACGCAGACTTGATAGTATTGCCTTTTCAAGAGTTTAATATCATACTAGGCATGGATTGGTTGACAAGACATCATGCTAAAGTTGATTGTTATCGAGTCACCAGGACAAGGGAGAGTCGTATTTCAAGGAGAATGTAGGATGATACTTAGTTGTTTAATTTCGGCTATGAGTGCTTTTAAGATGATTAGAAAGGGCTGTGAAGCGTATTTAGCACACGTGGTAGACCCGAACACTAACTCAACTAAACTTGAGATTATTCCAATAGTTCGAGAATTCCCAGATGTGTTTCCAGATGATTTGCTAGGAATGCCACCGGATAGAGACATAGAGTTTAATATTGAGACAGTTCCTGGTAGTACCCCTATTTCTGTTCCTCCTTACCGAATGGCACCCGTAGAGTTAAAAGAGTTAAAGAAGCAGTTGATAGAATTATTGGAAAAAGGTTTTATCCGCCCAAGTGTTTCACCATGGGGAGCGCCAGTATTATTTGTCAAAAAGAAGGATGGAACTATGAGGCTATGTATCGATTATCGAAAATTAAATCAAGTTACGGTTAAGAACAAATATCCATTACCAAGAATAGATGACTTATTTGATCAATTACAAGGGGCTCAAGTGTTTTCAAAGATTGATTTGAGATCATGATATCATCAATTGAAGATTGCCAAGGTAGATATCCCAAAGACTGCATTCCGAACTAGATATGGTCACTTTGAATTTCTAGTTATGCCGTTTGGGTTAACAAATGCTCCAGCTGTGTTTATGGCACTTATGAACAAAGTGTTTCAACCTTTTCAGGATAAATTTGTTATAGTATTCATCGATGACATATTGGTATATTCAAAGAGTAAATCTGAGCATGAAGAGCATTTGAGAACAGCTTTACGAACCTTAAGAGAAAACCAATTATATGCTAAGCTGAGTAAATATGAGTTTTGGTTGGACCATGTCGTATTCCTAGGACATGTTATTTCTAGTAAAGGAATTAAAGTGGACCCAAAGAAAATAGAGGCTATATGGAATTGGGAAGTACCCAAGAATGTTACAGAAGTGAGGAGTTTCCTAGGAATGGCTGGTTATTACAGACGTTTTGTTGAAGGATTTTCTAAGATTGCCGGACCAATGACCAAATTACTCAGAAAGAATGTTCCTTTTTAATGGACTGAAGAAGCTCAACAAAGTTTTGATGAATTAAAGCGAAGATTGACATCCGCTCCAGTGTTGACTACACCATCAGGACAAGGTGGTTTTGTAGTATATAGTGATGCGTCACAACAAGGCTTAGGGTGTGTCCTTATGCAACATGAAAAAGTTATAGTTTATGCTTCAAGACAGCTCAGACCGCATGAAAAGTCATATCATGTACATGATCTAGAATTGGCAGCAATTGTTTTTGCATTGAAAACTTGGAGGCATTACTTATACGGGGAGACATTTCAGATTTTTACAGACCATAAGAGTCTAAAGTATTTAATGAGTCAGAAAGAGTTGAATATGAGATAGAGAAGATGGGTGGAACTTTTAAAAGATTATGATTATACGTTAGAATATCACCCAGGAAAGGCCAATATAGTGGCAGACGCTTTAAGTCGGAAATGTAGTAGCATAGCAAATCTTCAAGGATCGACGTTCCCATCTTTAGTTGAATTAAGAAAGATGAATATTGGGTTAGAGGTTGACACCTGTGGAGTTTTATTGGCTACACTAAATATCCGACCGGTGTTGAAGGTAAGGATCCAGAAGGCACAAATAAATGATCCTAAATTAAGAGACGCAGTCGAGAGAGTAAGACAAGGTCAAGAAACGCAGTTCACGTTATATGAGGATACTTTAATGTTAGGAAACAGAATTTGTGTTCCAAATGACGAAGACTTAAGACGAGAAATTCTAGATGAAGCTCATAATGCTCCATATGTAATGCATCCTGGAGCAACAAAAATGTATAATACGATGAAATCTCATTATTGGTGGTCTGGAATGAAAAGAGATGTGGCAGAGTTTACAGCCAAATGTTTAACGTGTCAACAAGTGAAAGTGGAACATCAAGCTCCAGCTGGGAAGTTACATCCGTTGTCGATTCCTGAGTGGAAGTGGGAAAAGATCACTATGGATTTCGTAACAAATCTACCCAAGACAAAGAAGGGAAATGATGCAATATGGATCATTGTTGATCGACTTACCAAATCAGCTCATTTTCTACCAATACGTTGGGGTTGCACACTAGATCATTTAGCTCAAAGGTATGTGAATGAGATTGTACGATTACATGGAGTACCAATATCCATTGTTTCAGGTAGAGATCCAAGATTTACTTCTAGATTTTGAAAAAGTTTACAAGAACCGATGGGTACAAGATTGAATTTTAGTACAGCCTTTCATCCTCTGACTGATGGGCAATCTGAAAGAACCATTCAAACATTAGAGGAAATGTTAAGAGCGTGTGTGATTGAGTTTAAAGGTTCATGGGATGAATATATTGCTTTAATGGAATTCGCCTACAACAATCATTTCCATAGCAGTATTGGAATGGAACCTTATGAAGCCTTGTATGGACGGAAGTGCAGAAGTCCCTTGTACTGGGATAAAGAAGATACTATCATTTTAGAAGGGCCAGAACTTGTCCAGAATGCAGTAGATAAGGTAAACATTGTAAAAGCAAAGCTGAAGGCTACCCAAGATCGACAGAAAAGTTATGTTGACCAAAATAGAAGAGAGATGGAATATCAAGTAGGTGATAAAGTATTTCTGAAAGTATCGCCATGGAAAAGGGTGATGAGATTCAGCAATAAGGGGAAGTTGAGTCCTAGGTATATTGGACTGTTAGGCCGAGATAAATCACTATATGAATTAATATAGTGAACACAATCAATAACAAAATAATCAAACAAGAGAATTATCAAAATAAACTCTTATTCACAAAACTCAATAGGTTACAAAAACTCTCTCAGTGATTTATAACTTATCACTAAGAGCTGCTGGGTTATATGAATAATGTGCTCGATGTTTTCTAACTCTTATAGAGTAAACCCTAATCTGTGTTTATATACACAGTTACATGATATCTACTGATTGATTTACAATTATCTGCTTCCTAAAATAATCTAATCAGTAGCTATCCTTTGGCTGTCTTGATTTGCACAATCTCCCTTGATCTTTATCTTCCTTATTTATTCAGATCTGTTCCAGAAAATCAGCCGCCTGCAAACTCTGATCTTCGATAAACTCTGATCCAGCTGGCAGTCGTCAAACTTTGATTTCCAGTTAAACTCTGACACTTGCTTCTGCACACTAAACAAGTTAGATACCTGTGACATCATCAAATATGTAACAATCTCCCCCAACTTGTACATTAGACAGAATGAACAAGTTATATATATAAACTGATGATGTCAAAAACTATCAAGGACAAATGCATGAACTAATTACAACTTACAGGACCAGCAGAACTGTCTATCAGATCAACCTATATCCATAGCTTTCTCTGACAAACTGGTTGATCAGATTTTCTTCCTTCAGCTTTAAGGTCTGTATCATCTGGGCTTTGACATTTCTGAGTTCTTCAGTATCATCCCCAGTCTGATAGATAGCTGCTCTCAAGGCATTTACCTTGCTTCTTGCCATTGCATCTCCCAGCTGAATCACCCTTGGTCTGTCTGCATCATTGTTATAACCCAAGATTCTGGTGTTTGCAATAGTCTCCATCACAGAGCTATTCTTCTCCATACAGATTTCAGAACCATCATCTTGAGCTATTTTCGGAGTGTATTCTTCATCAGACTTTATTCCATAAAATCTTCTTTTCTCATTTATAGTCCTCTTCATCAGATCATACCATCTCTGAGTAGCTTCATTTTTGATTTCCAGCATGTAGTGAAAGTTTTCAAGCTCTCTCAGAGATTTCAGCAATAAATCAGCTTCTGAGATTCTGTAAACTCTGCCAGACTCCAGAAATATGGCAATCTTCTTTTTGTCTCCTGTACCATCATGAGTGTCCATGAGAATCTGCACTGATTCTACTTTGTCTAAGTCCTTATGAGTGACAGCTTCTCCCACCTTCTCAGTCAGAGGATAAGGATCTCTGAAGGTGGTTGCTGAGCTTGTTTGTATCTTCTCCTTTCTGTGCCCTAGACCAGTAGTATCATAAGCTTCCTTTCCTCTGGTTCCATGAGTTCTGATCCTGGTGAGCATTGAGCTTTCCTTGTACAGACTTCTACCAAGGCTTCCAAAGAGACTTTTCTTTTTCTGGTCTTGAGGTTTCTCAGATTTTATCTTCAGCCATGAGTCCTTAGCTTCTTTAGTCTCAGGCTTTTCATCTGTTGCTGGAACTTTAACTTGAGCACTGTCAGAGGTTAAAGTTATATCAGAGATTTGTTTGACTTCATCCTTTTTTCTTCTGGTCAATCCAGCTTCTTCTTCTTCTGTTTGATTAGATACATCAGTGATTATATTTGCATTCTTGCTCAGCTTTATCATCCTCTGAGAAGGATTTTCTGATGCTATCTTGACAATTGATTTCTTAATCACAGGAGGAACTCCATCAACAGGTTTCTTTCCTTGGTTCTTTGAATCAGTCTCAGGTTGAGTTTGAGACCTGGTTCTTGGTCTGTTGATATCAGTATAGTTCACGTCACTGATCACTATCCCTTTTTTGCTTTGGTCTTGTCTGTTTCTATAAGGGATCAGTGATTTATTTCTACTCATCAGACTTTGTCTTGCTGATCTTCATCTTCTCAGCAGCTAGTCTTTCTTCCTCAAGTCTGATGGCTTCTATATCCACTCCTGGATTTTCCTTTTCAAATATCTTCCTTGCTACAGCTTCATCAATAGCTTGCAGAGAAGGAGATTTGTAGAACAAGGTTGTTTCTTTACCTCTGAACTTCAGAGTTTGTCAGAACTTCTGAGACTCAGGATCTCCAACTTCAATCAACTAGTCTGATTCAGAAACCAGATCTTCCTTCTTCTGTCCAACCTCAGAAATCACAACAGCAAGCTCTTTAGAAATTTCATCAGAAACCCTGACTGCTTCATTTATACTCTGGATTTGAGATATAGCAGTCATTTCCATAGTCTTGTGCTTCTGTTGAGATTCTCTGGGTCTATCAGAGTTTGCATCCTTATTACTCCTTTCCTTATCTTTGATCTGCAGCCGCTTTAACTGCTTGCCGGTGTTTCCATCAGAAATCTCCCTATTTCCCTCTTCATCACCATCTGGCTTTTTCTTTGTCATTTGCTGGTCAGATTTGCATTTGTCTTTAGGTATTTTCTCCCCCTTTTTGACATCAGCAGAGGTAAGAACTTGAACCAGCTGAGCTACAGAGGAGCTCAAATCAGCCAGAGTATGTTGCATTGATGTTTGAGTAGCCTTAATAGAGGCAAATCTGTCTTCCACAGATGGAGGTTGAGCTCTGCACATCCCATTGAAATATGATAGTTGACAAACTTTTCTCTGTGCAGAAGTGGGATGTTGGATTGGAGATGTATGAACTGGAGTAGGAGTAGATTCTCTGACTGGAGTTGTTTCTCTGACTGGATCAGAGATTGTGACTGGAGAAGTAGAAGCCTGAATTGGAACAGAGGTGACCTCTGTTGTATCATCATCATCATCCTCATTGATAAATATACTCAGAGTATGAGATGCCAGAGCTTCTGTTGCTACATCAGAATTGGCAGCAGTAGATATCTCCTGAACAGGAGCTGCAACATTGTCTTCATGTTGAATCAGAGATTCCTGATTCAACTTCAACACCTCAGCTGATTGTGCCACTGCTGTTTGATCATGATATTCAGGGATTGATTCTGACAGTTGGATGTCAGCTGCCACTGTTTCAAGTGGCAGTGCAGAGATAGTGGGACACGTGGCAGGTGTCTGACGGTAACAAAAATGGTAGTGGAGCGGTAATTATTAGTGGTGTGTGAATTCTGCAAGTATGTAACAATTTCCGAGAAAACACATTTATTCACCGTGTTTTTCTCCACTCAGGAATTCAAATGGATTTTGTACCGTTTGACAATTGAAACTAACATTTACCTGACCAAATATTATTTATTTTAAACTCCGATTCTGATCAAAGATTTGACCATTTGACCAGAGTTTAAATAAATGGCAGACTATGTGACAAATCAGAGATTGTTCATAGAATTTCGTACTGATGAGTGATAGACATTGAAAGTCTGTATTACAATTTTTCCTCAGAGTTTGCAAACGATTATCTGAATTTAATCAAAAATCACCTGATGTCAGAAAATTTGTTAATCACAAATGCGGAGTGTAAGGTGTGTGTTTACATGATTCCTCCATTATCACAGAGATTGACAAATTTCTTAAGAAACATTAGAAAGAGTCAGATTATCAGAAGATGATTTAAACACTTCACAAGCCGAGTTTCCCATAATATGGATCAGAGTATAAGTTTTCTTCTCTTTTCTAAGACACTGATCTTTTGAAAGGAAACTTCTCATGGTAAGTGAGTCATAACCCTTGTCAGATCATTATTTCTCAGTGTATTTCTCCAGTAATCAGAGAATGCGAAAGGTCTCCATGAAAAATAAGATTTTTCTGATGCATTTTGCTTAATACCAGTAGTGCACTTGGATCTTTTCTTTCACAGATTATCTAAGATCTCAAAGGAGTACCTGAGATGAATATATATATATATATATATATATATATATATATATATATATTTGTGTAAGAGAAGAAACAGAATTTGTTGATCCATATTCGAGAGTCATTTAACTCTCAGCTCATAAAGGGAATAAAACAAATTCTACACTGAGTACATGTCTAATATCTAAGAAGTAAGGCAGTCTAAGGGACAGATTTAGATCATGTTATGTGTATGATAGAATTCCACATATGTAATGTCACAAATATCAGACTTTAGAGATGTTCATGACTCAATTCAAGTATTTGCAACATACTCTTCACAGGAAAGACACTTATCAGTAAAAATTTCATGTCATCAGAGTTTATCAGGTCAGAGTATAAATATCAGAGTTTGTCATATCAGAGTATAATCATCAGAGTTTAGATTAGAGAATAACAGATGCAGTTGTAGATGAAGTTTATAACAGCAATTAATAACAGATATATTATTATGTAATGTAGCAGAGTTTACAAAGGACCAGAGATCATCCCTAATTCGTTTACAAGTCTTGTAAATGTTGCTTCAGCCAATGGTTTGGTGAAGATATCTGCTAACTGTTGATCTGTGGGGATGAAGTGGAGTTCTACTGTCCCTTCCATCACATGTTCTCTAATGAAATGATATCTTATGCTGATATGCTTGGTCATGGAATGCTGTACTGGATTTCCTGTCATGGCAATAGCACTTTGGTTATCACAGTAAATAGGGATTTGTGTAAGAGACAACCCATAGTCCAACAATTGATTTTTCATCCATAAAATCTGAGCACAGCAGCTTCTTGCAGCAATATACTCTGCCTCTGCAGTAGAT
Organism: Daucus carota subsp. sativus; assembly: GCF_001625215.2. Lineage (NCBI taxonomy): Eukaryota > Viridiplantae > Streptophyta > Magnoliopsida > Apiales > Apiaceae > Daucus > Daucus carota. The sequence continues at coordinate 22,950,770 of NC_030382.2, forward strand.
GTGGAAATTGATTTCTGTTTCTTACTAAACCAAGACACCAGTCTTCCTCCAAGAAATTGACAACTCCCACTTGTGCTTTTCCTGTCTATTTTGCATCCTGCAAAATCTGCATTAGAGTAACCAATCAGTGTAAAGTCTGATTCTCTGGGATACCAGAGTCCCATATCAACTGTTCCCTTGAGATATTTGAAAATCCTTTTGACTGCTATCAGATGTGGTTCTCTTGGATCTGCTTGAAATCTTTCACAGAGACAGGTGGCAAACATGATATCAGGTCTACTGGCAGTCAGATATAGAAGTGAGCCTATCATACCTCTGTAGTTAGTAATTTCCACTGGTGATCCAGTATTTTTATCTAACTTAGTGGCTGTTGCCATGGGAGTAGTAGCAGCTGAACTATCCTGCATACCAAATTTCTTTAGCAGGTTTCTGGTGTACTTAGACTGATTTATAAAAATACCCTCATCAGTCTGCTTCACTTGTAGTCCCAGAAAATAGCTCATCTCTCCCATCATGCTCATCTGATATCTAGACTGCATAAGCTTTGAGAATCTTTCACAGAGTTTAGGATTAGTAGATCCAAAAATGATATCATCTACATAAACTTGAACTAGAAGCAGGTCACTACCATGGTTGAAATAAAACAGAGTTTTGTCAATTGTACCTCTGTTGAAACCACTGTCCAAGAGAAATTGAGCTAGAGTTTCATACCATGCTCTTGGTGCTTGCTTTAGTCCATAGAGTGCCTTATCTAGTCTGTAGACATGATCTGGAAATTTTGAGTCTACAAAACCTGGAGGTTGTTCAACATATACTTCTTCCTCCAGTTCCCCATTGAGAAATGCACTTTTTACATCCATCTGAAAAACTTTGAATTTCTTGTGTGCAGCATAGGCCTAGAAGATTCTGATTGCTTCCAATCTTGCAACTGGAGCAAAGGTCTCATCATAGTCAATTCCTTCTTGTTGTGAATATCCTTTAGCTACTAGTCTTGCTTTACTTCGTGTGATTATGCCATCACTGTCTGTCTTGTTTCTGAACACCCATTTGGTACCAACTATCTGTTCTTTGGTCTTGGTACTAGTGTCCAGACTTTGTTTCTCTCAAATTCATTTAACTCCTCCTGCATTGCTGTTACCCAATCAGCATCCTTTAAAGCTTCTTCCACTTTCTTAGGTTCTGTCTGAGACAAAAATGAGTGAAATAAGCATTCATTTGCTATTGCAGTTCTGGTTTGTACTCCAGCATCTGGATCTCCAATCATTAGATCTGGTGTGTGAGACTTAGTCCATTTTCTTTCATGTGGCAGTTGACTTCTGGAACTTGATCCTCCCTCTCTGATGCCTCTCCCCCATTATCCATGCTATCTTCATGAGCATTCTGAGTTTCTGATGCTCCCCCTGAAGATGTATTGTCATGATTCTCTGATGTAGAATGATCAGAGTTTGATGAGTCAGTATCAGAGTTTGTGTTTTCTGCTGAGTCTTCAACATTTTCATCCAGATTTTCATGATTAAAGTGCTCCCCCTCAACATGTGCTTGAGGTTGGTTAGTTGGAGTAACATACTCTGATATGATCTCAGAGTTAGAGAATGCATCTTCATCTTCAAATCTCAGTTGCTCATGTTCATTAAAATCTTCCATCCCAGTTATTTTCTTATCATCAAAGGAGACATGGATGGATTCCATGACTACTCTTGTTCTCAGATTGTAAACTCTGAAGGCTTTTGTTGACAGAGGATAGCCAACAAAGATTCCTTCATCAGCTTTTAAATCAAATTTGGTCAACTGTTCAGGATGACTTTTCAGAACAAAGCATTTGCACCCAAATATGTGGAAGTATTTGAGATTTGGTTTCCTGCCTTTGACCATCTCAAATGGTGTTTTCCCATGCTTATTTATCAGAGTTGCATTCTGTGTGAAACAAGCAGTTTGCACAGCTTCAGCCCAGAAGTAAGTTGGCAACTTTGCTTCCTCCAACATGGTTCTAGCAGCTTCAATCAGAGTTCTGTTCTTTCTTTCTACAACACCATTTTGCTGAGGTGTTCCAGGTGCTGAAAATTCCCGCTTAATTCCATTTGCTTTACAGAACTCTTCCATCTTAGAATTCTTGAACTCAGTGCCATTATCACTCCTGATGATCTTTACTGCATCTTTAGAAATTTTGTCCAGTTGCTTGACATGTTCAATTAGAAGAGAAGATGTCTCATCCTTGCTGTGTAGAAAATATACCCAAGTATATCTGGTAAATTCATCAACAATGACCAGAGTATATCTTTTCTTTGCAAAGGACATTATATTTACTGGTCCAAAAAGATCAACATGAAGCAGATGATAAGGCTCAAGAATTGAGGACTCATTTTTACTTTTGAATGAGGATTTCCTCTGTTTTGCCTTCTGACAGGAGCCATAAAGTCCATCTGGAGTAAAAACTGATTTGGGTAGTCCTCTTACAAGTTCTTTCTTCACTAATTCATTTATATTCTTGAAGTTCAGGTGAGAGAGTTTCCTGTGCCAGTTCCAGCTTTCTTCAATACTAGCTCTGCCAAGTAGACAGATTGCAGAGCTTTCAGAGTTTAAAGAGAGCTTGGCTTCATATATATATTTCCATGTCTATATCCCATCAGAACAACTTTCCCAGTGCTTTTGCTAACCACTTCACAGTGTTCTTCAAAGAAATCAACATGATATCCTCTGTCACAGATTTGACTTATGCTGAGCAGATTGTGCTTAAGTCCTGAGACCAGAGCTACAGATTGAATGATGACATTTCCAAGATTGATATTGCCATATCCCAAAGTTTTTCCTATGTTGCCATCTCCCTAAGTAACATTTGGGCCAGCCTTCTCCACAAAGTCTGATAGCAGGGCTTTATTTCCTGTCATATGTCCTGAGCATCCACTGTCCAGAACTCGGATGTTTTTCCTGTTACCCTGCAATCACATGCACAACTAATGATTAGTTTTAAGGACCCAGACTTGCTTGGATCCTTTGTTCTTGTTAAGTTTGTTAACACTAGCAGTGGAAGATTTATCAGAGTTTAAATCAGAGTTTATGCTAACAGACTTTTTAACAGAGTTTAAACCAGGAGAATCAATCTTTTTCTTCAAGGAAGGTTTTAATTCATAATAATCATAGTATAAACTATGGTATTCCTTACAAGTGTAGATGGAATGCCATAAACTACCACAATGAAAGCAAGGATTTTCTGGTCTAAATCTAGTATTCCTAGTCTTAACTTCTGATTTGGGAGACATAGTATTTATGTCCTTATTCTTCATGCAAAAAGAAGCAAGATGATTAGGATTACCACAGTTGTGACAAGTTTTCCTTGGAGCATTAGGAATAGGCATATAATTATTGCTTTTGTTTATTCCTACCCTTCCATTTCTGTTTTTCCTAGGTTCCTTAATCATGTTTTCTTGTTTAACCTCCTGGAGCTTATGCTTAAGCTGTTTCTGAGTCATTAAACCTATGTTGACCTGTTTAGGTTTATCAATCTTTAATTTGTCATGAGCCTTTGATTCTGCAACAAATCTTACTGAAGCAACCTTAGGTCTTTCAATTTTAATAGTTTCTTGTTTATATGACTCAGCTTCATTTTTATCAGAGTATCCTAAGCCTTTCTTCAAGTTTCCACTTTCTAAGATATTCTGAGTGTTTTACCTGAGTTAGTCCAAGTTCTGATTATCTCTCTTTCCTTAGCAAGTTCTGATTCAAGAGATGCAGTTTTCTTTAATAATTCATTTTTAATGAAAACAGAATCATCTCTTTCTTTCTGAACTTCTAGCATTTGAACTAATTCTTTCTCAAGATGATCATTCCTTTTCTTAACATCTAAGATCTCAGATTTTAGTCTCTCATTTTCTAAAGTCTGATCTCTATAACTAACATGCAAATTTTTAAGAAACAATCTTAACTCAGTTATATCTTCAGTGTCAAAAGCAAGAGTGGAATGAGGTACCTTAGATTCAACAGCCTCAGTGCTGTTGTCTGTGTTTGCCATCAAGGCATAGTTGACTTCTTCCTCTGATTTTGATGAGTCTGCCCAGCTTCCTTTCTTGGTAATAAAGGCTTGTTCCTTTTCTTTCTTGGTTTTCTTGCACTCAGTTGCAAAATGACCTTTCTCACCACAATTGAAGCAAGTATACTTAGACTTATCAGCTTTTCCAGACTTTTCTTCTTTGCCTTCATTCCTTTTGAAGACCTTCTTATCAGAGTTTCTGTCTTTCCTTGAGAACTTCTTCCTTTTATTGAAGTTCTTGTAAGCCATCTTCTTGAAGCTTTTAACCATCAATGCTGCCAGCTACATCATTTCAGTATCACTGTCATCAGAGTCTGAAGGTATATCAGTGTTTGAGTCATCATCAGAGTTTGATGTCTCAGTATCAGACTTTGTGACATGTGCTTTTCCTTTGTTTTTCACAGTTGTTTCTCCTTGAACTTTTAGAGCAACTGGTTTGGGTTTCCCACCATGTCGTTTGCTCCTTTGTTCCATCTCAAGTTCATAGGTTTTTAATCTCCCAAAGATATCATCCAGAGACATCTCTTCAAGATCATGATTATCTCTTATAGTGGTTACTTTCAAATCCCACTTTTCAGGAAGAGCAAGTAGAAATTTGAGATTTGAGGCTTCCAGATCATATTCTTTATCCACTAGAGATAGATCATTCAGCAGCTTGACAAACCTGTCATAGAGATCAGTCAATGATTCACCAGTTTTTGAATCAAAGTGTTCATACTCTTGGGTAAGTATGGTCCTTCTGTTCTTCTTGATGGCTTTGGCTCCTTGACATCTGATTTCCAAGGCATCCCATATTTCTTTTGCAGTTTTGCACCCAATCACTCTATTAGACATAGCATTGTCTAGAGCACTGTGCAACAAGTGTTTTACTTTTGCATCCTTACTGATTGATGAGATGTCCTCAGGAGTATAATCTTTCTTTTCTTTGGGAATCATCTTCTGGGGTTCATCTCCAACTGCAACAGAGAGCTTTGTTGGCATATGTGGACCATCATAAATCCTGTCAAAGTACTCTGGATCTGTGGACTCCAGAAACATAACCATCCTAACCTTCCAGATAGGATATTCAGATGCCCTGAGGACCGGAACCCTAAGTGACTCATATCTACTGTTTGAAGTTTGTGATTTTTCAGACATGATTGTGTGATTAAGATCTCACTGTAGGTATATCAACAAACCTGGCTCTGATACCACTTGTTAGGCCGAGATAAATCACTATATGAATTAATATAGTGAACACAATCAATAACAAAATAATCAAACAAGAGAATTATCAAAATAAACTCTTATTCACAAAACTCAATAGGTTACAAAAACTCTCTTAGTGATTTATAACTTATCACTAAGAGCTGCTGGGTTATATGAATAATGTGCTCGATCTTTTCTAACTCTTATAGAGTAAAACCTAATCTGTGTTTATATACACAGTTACATGATATCTACTGATTGATTTACAATTATCTGCTTCCTAAAATAATCTAATCAATAGCTATCCTTCTGCTGTCCTGATTTGCACAATCTCCCTTGATCTTTATCTTCCTTATTTATTCAGATATGTTCCTGAAAATCAGCCGCCTGCAAACTCTGATCTTCGATAAACTCTGATCCAGCTGGCAGTCGTCAAACTCTGGTTTCCAGTTAAACTCTGACACTTGCTTCTGCATACTAAACAAGTTAGATACCTATGACATCATCAAATATGTAACATGGACCATATGAAATAATTGAAAAGATAGGACCACTTGCCTATAGATTAGCATTGCCCCCAGAACTTTCTCAAATCCATGATGTATTTCACGTAAGCATGTTGCGAAGATATAGGTCAGATCCTACACACGTATTGAAGGACCCCGGGATTGAAATCAAGGACGATTTGAGTTACATTGAAGAACCTGTCAAGATAATAGGGCACAAGACCAAACAACTAAGGAATAGAGAAATACCGCTAGTTAAAGTACTATGGAGAAACCACGCGATGGAAGAAGCCACATAGGAGACAAAGGAGCATATGAGAAGCAAGTACCCTCACCTATTCGACGATCCAGGTACATGTTAAATTTTGAGGACAAAATTCTTTAATGGGGGAAGAGTTGTCACATCCTCATCCCAAATAAATGCTTTATAATAGTTTTGAATTTATTAAAATAGTTTTCGGGATTTTTAGATTTAATAAATATTTTCTTTAGAATTTATAAGGAATTTGCGAATAGTAAAGTGACCCTATAAAGGCGAAAGGTCATGAAGGGGTAAAAATATAAGTTCTAGAATAATTTTTAGATATTTTATTAATTACCAGAACGGAGAGATAGTGAACGGAAGTACGGTCAGAATTTTAGGATTTTGCTCCGAACTGTGATTATAAAATCCAGTTAGTAGAAAATAAGTGAAAATAGAAAAGACACAAAATGAGCCAAGAATTTTCTTAGAGTATCTAAATAAATTGTGGAACTCATTTATGAATTTCGGAAATTTTATGAAGCTCAAGGAAGTAAAAATGAAAAGAAATAAAGGAGCCGGATACCCAAGATTTCCGGACTGCAATATGACCTTTAAACTAAACCAGCGAAATTTCAGAAGGAATACTGAAGAGAAGGTTAGTACGTTTATGATCTTTGGAGTCTCTAGAACATTCCTATATTAAGTTTGAAGAAAAATCTCGAGATTAAGAGTGGACAGGGATCAGTGGGAAAATATCAGACCAATACATCCCTAAGAAAAAGTGAAATATTTTCGGACTCCAAATGAGCTCATTTTACAGTCAAAAATTCCCAAATAATATACTAGGAATTATTATATCATCCGAATCTGTAAAGGAGATCAAAAATAGTGAGATTTAATTTAAGATTTCAAGAAAAGTGATTAGCTTAAAATGAATAAGCCTTAATTAAATCCAGGAAGTCTCTGGACATACCGTTGGCAAGCTAAATGGTGCCACGTGTCAAGAAAGCATTTCACCGCCTGAATAACTAGATAAACATTCAGTTAACATAAGGAAAATGGGAGAGTTTATTCATTTTGATGAAGAAATTCGAAGTGGAAGGACTATAAAATAGGGAGGAGAAGAAAATTCATAGAAAAAGATTTCTAGCTCGGATTTTGACGTTCTATAGTTTGTTTCGAAGAGCTTGACAAGGGCTGCGATTTGAGGGGTAAGGTTCTTGATTTCCTCTTCAGTACCATGTTTAAAAATGGCTAAGATTCTAGCTTGTTTATACTTACATAATTCTATAAGTATTAAGTTAGCTACATGATGGGTTTGTTGTGTAAGCTTGTAAGATGAAAGTTCTTGACTTGTGTATGGAACAACAAGTATGATGATATTAAGTTGATATAATTGCTGGGGTAAGTCGTTAACATGAGTTTAACCAGGCAACATTAAGATTATAGCAGTTATAATGCCCGGTTTACAAGAGACAGCTACTGTTACGGTTCACCTGTGGGTCTTCACTTTGAATTTATGATGTTTCTTTATATAGTTGGATAGATCTTGATTAGTAGATCGCGTGAGCGCTTGAATCATGCAAAACGGATTTACGGTTTAGAAGTTATGGCCATTATAGTACAGGACGCGCAGAGTCCTAGTTTCCGTAAGAAAATGAACTTTGAGGTTACAATTCGACTAGTTCAAAGATGATATAAATCATGAAATAATTTGAGTAAATACTAGGGACAAATTGGGAGGTATATGAGTTGGTTTCGTAAGAAAAACTCGAAAGATTTATAAGTGAAAAATATCAGAACCTAAAGGTGTAAATAGTAACAACAATACGTGAGACGAGAAACAGTTAGTACCAAATCTCTTTAAAATGAAAGGATTGATAATAAGACTGATTAGAAGGGACTTTAAGAGTAGGTAACACGTACACACACACTATGATATAGAGTTATAAAGGATCTTAATGATTAATTATGTCCCTTATAGGTGCATAGAAAGGTGCAGCAGAACCTTAAGGACAGGAAGTTGTGATTGAGTTGTTGAAGTAAGGTGAGTATATATACATCAACATTACTTATATCTGTGTGATATGTAAATTACATGCTTTTATATGCTGGAAGTGATATATATTAGTGTTGTGAGAGGAATTGATACAACACCCCCAGAATCGTATAGCACAATTATAGGGATATTTATTACAACTACGAAAATCACGGCTAGCTCTTAGGGGCTACCGTTAACATAAACTAAGAAAAAACAAATGAGAAACAAGTGTGTTTAAGGGCTGAGCTTGCAAAGAACCAAACAACGAGGCCGGAATTATGGAATTCCGTCCTGCAATTGCCCAGAAATATATGTCACAAAGGTTACACGTGCCTCTCTTTAGAGTGCAGAACTCGTGAGTAAAATGAATCCCAGTCCCTTTGCAAGGTGCCTACATACCCTATATTTATAGGAATCAAGCCCATGTAGTTCTCGATTTAGGACTCTGAAGAGATAAGCTCTTATCCCCTCTAGTTTAGGATAAAACAGCCTTCTTTCAGTAGTTATCCAACGGTATCCCACTCCAAGTAGGTCACTTGAAGCCTTCATCTTGCATAATTATCCGAATATTCTTGAATTATCTCCATCAATTATAATTATCTCTACCATGCACGTATTTATCCCTTAATTAGCAGATAAATAGCAGCTGATATACTCCCAATATACTTCCAATACGTCCTCCCAGAAACAAGGAAGGAGAGTCCTTCTTGGAGTCTGCCTGCCGTTCTGCCCAGGCGGCGGAAGCCCTGCCAGCGGCATCCCCTAACTGCAGCCCCGTAACTGCAAGCCAGGATACACTTAGCGGTAACCCCTAGCAGCAGTAACCCCTAAAGCGCCTTCAGGTGCAACCCCATTCTGATGGCAGTCTTCATTGTGCTTCCAATGCAAGTCCATATACCTTCTCGTACACCTTCAATGATTCACCCAGCCATGGTGAAGCCCATTATCCTTAACCGAATGATTCCAATAAGCCCAAATGAAGCCCAAATAATATGATGGGCTCTAAAATAAGCCCAGGGAGATTTTATGGCACAACAACTACCCCCCGGTTCCTTAAAGTATTAAATACGAGAGGAACCTAAAAACGGTTACCCTCAATCATCCAACTGTAAGCCCTTGAGTTACATTAGAGATTAATCGTAAATTATTTCTAAGCTTACGTGGGCGTAGCCCGGTGTAAGAAAAAAGAAATAATTCAGATATACTTCCCACACATAATTATAAAACCAACTGAATTAATTTACTATAACCACCGCAAGCCTTGAATATTTATTCACAAAATAATTAAAATTGTCTTCCAAAAATCTGCTCGAGCTTCCGCAATTTTTGCTCTATCTTTTCGGTTTCCCGCGCGTGTCACGTCAGCTTGTGATAAGGCTAATCCCAAAGATTTCGGGGTTTAATTTAAATTCAAATTGATTTAAATTGTAACAGAAAATCCCTAATTAGGTGGTGCAGCCGTAGAGTCTTAGCCTGCCTGTACCTCTTCAGCCACCCACCTAGGCCTCGGGAAGCCCTGCGTCATCAAAGCCTTCTCCACGCCAAGCCAGTCACGGCACGCCACCTGGCGTAGCTGTCCCCCACTTCCCACTGCTATATATACACCTACATACAGCCTCGTTCCACTTTTCTTTTATCTCTTAAACACTTCACTTCACACTCTCTCTTCCGACCGAAGCACTTCCAGGCGCACCTTGCTCTTTCCTTCCGGCGTTCACTTCTCCGTCTCCGTTTCCAACTTCCAACCAAAGGTATGCTTTCCTCGAGCCTTCGTTTTTATTTTTCTTTTACATTTGCACCATGTCTGCGGCTAAATATTTATATGATCCATGCTTGATTTTCACATCTTTTCCTTTTGACTGTTCACCTCGGCATGCGCGCACACACCCACCTTCGCCCTGCTTGATGTTATTGTGTCAGACCGAACTGTCTATTCACTCTGCATGTTTGTGTAATCGATTGCACACACTAATTTTTTAATGTACACACACCACTGGTTTTAATTGACTCCAATTAGGCCCTGATTGTTTCCCAACTGGGTTATCGCCCTTGGTGTTGTTGCATTGCTTTGAGGCCATGATCGTAGCCCTAGATTGTAAACCCTAGGTTCCCAATTGCCTCCAGGGAGGAACCCCTCTTTTACAATCGAACCCCCTTTTCGTGCCCTTTATCTGCTTTGAATGCATTGTTTGCGTGATTTTCTTGCTGTACTTGCTTAGCTGGTAGCTTAGGATTGCGATTGGGCGTTGATTGTTGTGGTTGAGGTTAGGGTTAGGATTAGGCTTCCCGCTCCCGGTCCCTTGTTGGGCTTCCTGAAGAAGATGAACCGTCATCCGTGGCCTGTGCTGCTTCCTGTGAGGGATGTAGTCCCCTTATACTTTAGGGCTCCAACTGAAGCCTTTTCATTCCTTCTTCGCACCCGTAGGGCTCCACCTTTGCAGCCCAGCCTTCCGCAGACCCTTTTTCCTTTTCTTTTCTTTCGATTCCTTCACATCTTGTTGTGTCCCTTGTTAACCCATCCTTTCCTTTTGTAGATGTCTCAAGGATCCATGTCCTCTCACTCTTCTCAGTCTGCCACAAGCAAGGCTCCTGTTGTCGTAGTTGACGCGGGTTCCTCCTTTAGCCAGGACCTTCAACCTGCTCGGCCCAGCTTAGGAGTTAGCTCCAGAACCCGTTCCAGGCGTAGCTTGATGGTGAAGGAGCTCAACTGGACTACCTCCGAGTCCAGCCAGGCGGATGGGACCCCGGGCCTTCCGCTGAACCTTGCTGCTGAAGCCCTCGAGGGGAATCTTGAGGAGGCTAAACGGGAGGCCGAGGCTTCTGTGGAGGTGATCGAGCCTCCAGCTGTAGTCCTGGCCTGCGAGCATATGGACTCCATCATGACCCCTGATCGGCTGCAGTCCCTCCTGGAGTCCTGCAACCCTGGCTGCACCCTGAGGATCCCGAAGCCAGGAGAGAGGTGTCATCGTTTCGACACCCTCAAGCCAGGCACTGGCTACCCCAAAGCCGTGCATTCCGCCCAGTTCTTCTGGCTGGGCTTGTCTCTCACCCTCCATCCTTTCATCTTGGAGGTCTTGGACTTCTATGAGGTCTCCCCCATGCAGCTTACCCCCAACTCCTACCGTATGGCAGTTTGCCTTTACATCCTCTACGACATCCACCATGGGGTGAGGATGTCTGCCTTGGAGTTGGGCTGGTTCTTCCAGCTGAAACTCACTGGGAGGACCCCAGGGTTCTTCTACCTCACTTCCTGGAATACCCATCACAAGAAGGGCATCAAGGGTAACCGCCAGTCGATGTTAGACTGGCAGAAGCTCTTCCTTTATTGCTACGACTGCCCAGTCTACAGAAAGGACTTCAATCTCTCCCCCAGTAAGCCAGTTTTTTCCTTGTCCATTGTCTGGTTTAGCCTGTTGGGGTTCCCGTTTAGTTTACTTATACCTATATTTGTTGTAGACATGCCAGTGCAGATCCCTTTGGCCGGAGAGTCCCTTGAGAGGGCCAAGCACGTGTTGGGGCTATCCACCGACCTAGGTGATGGCTCCAGCCTGCTTACTTCAGAGAATCTGGAGAGGCTCGGTTTTTCCACTACGGTGGTAGATGCATCCCCCGTTGACGAGGGGGATGCAGATGTGGAGGCGACGGGAAGCCCAAGTTTCCTCTTAGCTTGCAGCCTTGAACTTATTTTCCTTATATGATATTTGCTTTAGAGATTTCCTGTTATACCTCCTGTATGCTTTATAACTTTTATGCCATCTGCTATGCTTGCATCCTCCCATAATTCTGTATATGCTTGGATAGTATCTAATTTTTTATCCTTGTTTCTTTCCACAGATATGGCTGCCAACATTCCCAGATTTGTCAAGCGCTCCACCAAATACGAGGATCTGTTCGGGGAAGCCTCCGGTTCGCAGGCTCCTATTCCTGCGAAGCCGGTGTCCCAGCTCCCTTCTCCCTCTCTAGAGCAGAAGAAGGCCTCCTCCCGGGGTCGCAAGTGGGACCCCTCCAAGACTGCGGAGGCGGGGTCTTCAGCCGAAGGCCGTACAAGCAAGCAGCCCAGGTTAACCCTGGCCCGCAGCTCTCCGGCTTCCTCCTCCTCTCAAAAGACTCAGCTCTTTCAGCGAATGCTCTCTGACCAGGTCTCCGAGGCTAACATTCGGGAGTGGGACAGGCTTTCGATAGCTGAGGCCACCCGTGACAAGGTGGTGGCCAACGCCAAGAGCCTGTTCCTCGATCTGAAGATGGGGGAGTATGTTGCTGATACAGCCGGGGTCAATGAGACGATGAGGGCGGATTTGAAGCAGGCTAAGGCGGACCTGGCTTCCGCTGTCAAAGACAAGGATCTTGTGCGGAAGGCCAACCAGGAGCTGAAGGAGGCTGAAGCCAAAGTCTGTGAGAAGAGGAGGAAGGAGGATGCCGTGAGGTGTTCTTTGGAGGAGGAGGCTGATGGCCTTGGGAAAATGGTCAAAAAGCTGGAGGGCCAGGTGAAGGAGCTGCAGGAGGATGCCGTTGCTGCAAAGGCGACGAGGAAGGAGCGGGAGGCCACCGTTTTTGAGGCCGGAGTTGCCGCAGGGGTCAAGGACTGCGTGAAATCGGCCTACCGCTTCTTCCCTGACAATGATTGGGCCAAGTGGGGGCCCGATGCTGCGGTAGCCCTGGAGGAGGCGAAGGCCGAAGATGCTGCTGGCCCGGAGAAGGTTCCGGCGACTTCCCAAGGTTTCTCCGGGGATGGTACTGAAAAGAGGATTGTGGCTGAAGACGAGCCGAAGCCCGTAGAGCCGATATCTGCGGGAACTGAGGTGACGCCCCCGGAAGGGGTTCCAGCTGCAACCCAGGCTCCGCAAGACATCCTCGTTGCTGACGAGAAGGGCTCCTCCTCCCCGGCTGCTCCTTGATCTTCCCTCCTCTTAGTTAATCAAACTTTTATTTTTTGTTAATCCTGAATTTGTGCGTGGTGCTTGTCGTCACGAATTTGATATTTTGGATGAGGGTGCGGGCACCTCAGAATGCTCCGCAAGATATTTTTTAATACTGCAAGGGCCTCCCCTGTTGGTGCGGAGGAATTTCCTTTGCAGTACATATTAATTTTCCATGTAACTGCTTTCGCTTCTTCACTTGCGCGCATTGCTTGTACTTCTTCCATTATTGCTGTATTTCCTTTGATATTACTGTGTTTGTCGCCTAACCCTTCCATGTAGGTAGAAAAAATGACTACAGGGAATGTATATATTGTTCAATCTCTGGGGGTCGCGACCCTTGAGACTTTGTTCATCAGGATTGTCTCCTTCTTTGAGGATGCACGTTGATAGTGTAAGAGTACTTAATCTTTAACAATCCACCCAAGGATAGGTAAGCTTGACCTTATGTGAGAGCTTGGCGTTGGGGCTTTACCCGTGAGCCCCAAGTGTGAACCTCGAAAGATATCCTTGGGCGTTAGCCTTAAAGTGATCCCCAGATGTAAGCTTTTTTTGGAATAATCTCCAAGTGCAAGCTCCGAGCTAATTCCACAAAGTAAGCCTTGTAGTAATTCCACCAAATAAGCCTTAAGGGCCTAGATAGGCTTCAACCTTGTAGGGTTGCCGTAAGCCCGAAACCTCGTAAGCTTGAAAAGCTTGGAACCTTGAAAGCTTTGACAAGCTTTAACCTCGAAGGGCTACCGTAAGCCCAAAACCTTGTAAGCTTGAAAAGCTTGGAACCTTGAAAGCTTTGACAAGCTTTAACCTCGAGGGGCTACCGTAAGCTCAAAACCTTGTAAGCTTGAAAAGCTTTTGCCATGAAAGCCTTGATAGGCTTGAAACCTTGAAAGCTTTGATAAGCTTTAGCCTTAAAGGCCTTGATAGGCTTGAGACCTTGAAAGCTTTGATAAGCTTTAGCCTTGAAGGGCTACTGTAAGCCCAAAACCTTGAAAGCTTGAAAATCTTATGCCTTGAAGGGCTACTGTAAGCCCAAAACCTTGAAAGCTTGAAAAGCTTTCGCCTTGAAGGGCTGCTGTAAGCCCAAAACCTTGAAAGCTTGAAAAGCTTTTGCCTTGAAAGCCTTGATAGGCTTGAAACCTTGAAGGGCTATTGTAAGCCCAAAACCATGAAAGCTTTGATAAGCTTTTGCCTTGAAAGCTTTGATAAGCTTTAAACCTTGAAGGGCTACTGTAAGCCCAAAATCATGAAAGCTTTGATAAGCTTTTGCCTTGAAAGCTTTGAAAAGCTTTAAACCTTGAAGGGCTACTGTAAGCCCAAAACCATGAAAGCTTTGATAAGCTTTTGCCTTGAAAGATTTGATAAGCTTTAAACCTTGAAGGGCTACTGTAAACCCAAAACCACGAAAGCTTTGATAAGCTTTTACCTTGATAGGCTTGAAACCTTGAAAGCTTTGATAAGCTTTAAACCTTGAAGGGCTATTGTAAGCCCAAAACCATGAAAGCTTTGATAAGCTTTCCTTCCAGTTAGTGCCGCCAAGTTGTTGAGTTTTGGTGTTTTTGATTTCCAATTTAAAATTTAAGCTAAGTAATGTTGATGATATGCCTACTACTCCCCGAGTTCTTTAGCATAATTATAATTATGGTGGAGAACTAGATGCAATTGAAACCCTAAATATTTTTTAAGGCATACATGAAGTATTCAATTAACAATCATGGTAAGCAAGCAAGCATATACATCATTTTTGTAACGGAAAACTGCGAAAGTTTATTAAATCACTTGGTAAAAAGTTGACATAGCATAATTTTGGGGGGTGTAACGACACTACCCCCCGAGCATCCTAGCACATAAAGCAAATAGTATCCTGATAATTTTCCTAAAAGCATAGCGATTACAACTAATAAACCGCCTTTATTGTCCTGACCCTTAAGCCGAAGCCTACAGAAATACTACCCGGGTGAAGCTACTGGTAATACCTCTTTAAGTGTTGGGCGTTCCATGCCCGTGGTATGAGTCTTCCATCCATGTCTGTGAGGTGATAGGTACTTTCCCAAAGCACTGTTTTGATGATATATGGGCCTTCCCAGTTTGCACCGAAGGCTCCATGAGCGGGAACCCTCATGTTAGGCATCATTTTCCTGAGAACTAGGTCTCCCGTTTTGAGGGGTCGAGCCCTTACTTTCTTATCAAAATATTTACGGGTCCTCTGTTGATATGCAGCAAGTTTCAACTGAGCCGTATCCCGTACTTCTTCAATCAGATCTAAGTAGAGCCTGTGGTTGACTTCATTATTCTCAGGATCATAGTTATCCCTTCGAAAAGATCCTGCTCCAACCTTTACGGGAACCATGGCTTCATACCCGTATGTTAGGGTGAACGGGGTTTCGCCAGTGGTAAACCTTGGAGTGGTATTGTAAGACCACAACACCATAGGGAGTTCTTCTGGCCAGCATCCCTTTTTCTCTTCCAGTTTGGCTTTCAGGGTATGCTTAATAATTTTGTTTACGGCCTCCGTTTGACCGTTGCTCTGGGGGTCGCACACTGCTGAGAAGCCTTTCTTTATGCCAAGGTGTTCACAGAAATTCATCATCTCATTGCTGTCAAACTGTTTCCCATTGTCTGATATGAGCTTGTAGGGAACCCCGTATCGACAGACGATCGCACGATAAACGAAGTCTACCAACTTCCTTGCAGTAATGGAAGCCAGGGGTTCAGCTTCAGCCCATTTAGTAAAGTAGTCTACAGCCACGACCGCATATTTCACCCCTCCTTTCCCTTTTGGTAATTCACCAATCAGATCTATACCCCAAACAGCAAACAGCCAGGGGATTGTCAGGGTCTTCAGGGGTACCGCAGGGCTCTTGTTTGTATTAGAGAACCTTTGGCAACTGTCACAGGCCTTGGCGAAGGCATGAGCATCCTTGTGGAGGGTAGGCCAGTAGTAGCCTTGACAGAGGATTTTGTGAGCGAGGGAGGCACCCCCCGAGTGATTCCCACAAATTCCTTCATGCACCTCGCGCATAATGTATTCACATCTTACCCCAGCAACACACTTGAGGAGGGGCCAATTGAATCCCCTTTTGTAAAGGATTCCATCATAAATTACATACTGGGCTGCCTTGTATCTCAATTTCCTGGCCTCATCCTTGTCTGTAGGCAGGGTTCCGTTGGCTATGTATTCAGGGATTGGGGTTGTCCAAAGGTCAGATTCATCAACTTCAACGTCCATGACTTCAATTTTGGGAATGCTAGGCTGACACTGGATTTCGAGGGGGATCACCCCGAGAATGTGTGCATCCCTCTGAGAGCCTAATTTGGCTAAGGCATCTGCATCTGCATTCTCAGATCTTGGTATTTGCTCTAGCTTGATTTCCCTGAATTTCCCAATTAATTCCTGGGCATACCGCATATAGAGGTCGGTACGGGGACCCCTAGCTTGGAAGCCTCCTCGGATGTGCCAGACTACTAACATTGAATCACTATAAACATTCATATTTTCCACTCTCATCTCCAAGGCCAGCTTCAGCCCAGCTATTAGGGCTTCATACTCCGCGTCGTTGTTGGTGGCTTTAAAGTCAAAATGAATGGAGCTTTGCAGCTTATGGCCTTCCGGACTGACTAAGACAATGCCAGCCCCGGCCCCATTTCCATTTACAGCCCCATCGACGTACAGGTTCCACCAAGGGGAACAATTCTCGGGTATGGCTATTGGAGACTGGGGTTCAGGTATGCATTCCATCCCTTTGACTTCAAAAGTGGGTGGAAATTCCAAGATGAAGTCAGCTAGCGCTTGCCCCTTTATGGCGGTTCTTGGCTTGTACTCTATGTCAAACTGGCCTAGCTCGACTGCCCATTTCATGATTCTTCCAGAGGCTTCCGGCTTGTGCAAGACCTGTCTGAGAGGGAAGGATGTTCGTACTTCAATCTTGTGGGCCTGAAAGTAAGGCCTTAGTTTGCGGGAAGCCAAGATTAGTGTGTAGGCTAACTTCTCCATATTTGAGTAGCGGGTTTCAGCATCAAGTAATCTCTTGCTCAAATAGTATACTGGCTGTTGGGATTGCTCTTCCTCCTTGATCAGGACAGCGCTAATTGAGAACTCGGAAACCCCTAGGTAAAGGATCAAGGCTTCACCCTCCGTTGGTTTGGCCAACAGTGGCGGGCTTCCAAGTTGCTCCTTCAGCTTCAGGAAGGCAGCCTCACATTCTGTCGTCCATTCAAATTTTTGCCCCTTTTTTATGGCCGCAAAGAATTCTCTACATCTGTCTGAGGACTTTGAGATAAACCGGTTTAGGGCGGCAACCCGGCCTGTAAGGCATTGCGCCTCTTTTACATTCCTAGGCGACCTCATTTCAATTAAGGCCTTGATCTTCGCAGGGTTAGCTTCGATTCCCCTGTGATTGACAATGAAGCCCAGGAACTTGCCGGATTCAACCCCGAATACGCATTTTTGGGGATTCAACTTCATCCTGTAATCCCTCAGTATGTCGAACTTCTCTGATAAGTGTGTAACATGATCATAAGCTTCCTTTGATTTGACTAGCATGTCATCCACATACACTTCCATTTTTTTCCCAATCTGGTCCTTAAACATCCTATTGACCAGCCTTTGATATGTAGCCCCAACATTTAATAAACCAAACGGCATGCCTATATAACAGTAAAGCCCTCTGTCAGTGATGAAGGAAGTGTGTTCCTGATCTGGCTTGAACATGGGAATCTGGTTGTAGCCCGAATAGGCGTCCATGAAGCTCAACAGTGCATGCCCCGCAGTGGAATCCACCAATTGGTTAATTCGAGGGAGCGGGAAGCTGTCCTTAGGGCAAGCCTTGTTCAGATCAGTAAAGTCTATGCAAGTTCTCCACTTTCCGTTAGGTTTCTTCACCAACACTGGGTTTGCTAGCCATGTGGGGTAAAAAGCTTCTTTCACTAGGCATGACTTCAATAGTCGGTCTACCTCTTCTTGAAGAGCGGCAGCCCTTTCCCCACTAATTGGTCTTCTCTTCTGTCTGACTCCCTTCCTGTCTGGGTCAATATTGAGGTGGTGGCACATGACTTCTGGGTGAATCCCGATCATATCCGAATGGTTCCAAGCGAAGACGTCCAGATTATTCTTTAAGAATGCGGCCAGGGTTTCCCTTAGGTCCGGCCCCAATTGCTCCCCAATTTTTAGTTCTTTAGAGGGGTCGGACTCATCCACCGAGATGGACAGGGTATCCCCGGCTGCTCCAGTCTTCACCTGGGTTTCTGGCATCCTTGGGTCGAGGTCGATCTCAACGGTAACCTCTTTGTTGCCACCCTCTTGGGGTTGCGTACCCAGGATTTCATGAACGGGAAGCGTGTCCGGTTTCCGAGTTGATAGGTTACCATAGCACTATTGAAGTCACAAGGTGCCTCGCACTCATTTTCTTGCTTTTTATTTTGGGGCTGCTTTCGACCAACCCCTTCGGAGTCACTGTCAGTAACATCTTCCACGATTCCTTCAACCAGGGTTTCAGCTGTATCAATATTTTTCTCTAGGAGTGCATCTGTGAGTGTAAGCGCTCCATGCACGGCATGCGAGGCTTCTAGATAAGGGTCCTCCCCCGGATGTTGAACGATAATCACCATGTTGCAGGTTTCTTTCACAAACTTTATCAAAACTCTTCCCTGAGCCTTAGTTTCGGGTTCCTCTTCTATATCCACTTGCTTGTAGCAGCTTTCCAGGATGTCTTCATCCATTTGTTGGGCTTCTTTACAGGCTTTTACTGCGGCCCTCAAAGCCTTGCTGTAGCATTCCCGGGAGTCAGCTTGACATCCCTGTACACATCCTACCCCATTGGGGGTTGGGAACTTCATTGATAAGTGGTAGATTCAGGTCACGATCCGCATATCCCTTAAGATGGGTCTGCCCAGGATCCTGTTATAGGAGATGTCTTCATTGACTATCATGAACTCCACAACTTGAGTGGTAGCCCGGGGTTCTGTTCCAAGGGTGATCGGGAGTCTTACCCTTCCAACAATCTGGACGGCATTCTCCGTGAAGCCATACAACTCATTATAGCAAGCCATCATATCTTTATCCGCCATTTTCATTCTTTGGTACGCACTGTAGGCCAAGATATTGACAGAGCTTCCGTTATCGACAAGAAGCCTGTGTACATTGACATTTCCGATCACGGCTGTTACCACCAGGGCATCGCTATGAGGATGGTGTACCGCGCGCGCATCCCCCTCAGTGAAGGTAATGTCCATGGTCTCCCCTTTGAACATTTTGGGAGGCCTTTCAGACAGATGGCACACATTGGTTAAGGGCGGACCTCGGGCTTCCCGTACATATCTCTTCATACCACTGCGTCCCTGGCCTCCCACGAAGGGTCCTCCGACGATCATTCGTACACTGCCAGCCCGGGTGTTACGGTTGGTTTCCTGATTATTTGTCCTTTCAACTTTCTTTTCCTTATACTTCTTAGCCTCTTGGGCTACAAACTCCGTCAGGTATCCTGTTCTGATAAGATCCTCTATGTGGTCTTTAAGATGAACACATTCCGCCGTGTCGTGCCCGTTCAAATCGTGGAAAGCATAATATTTTCCCTGATCTTTCTTTCCAGGGGGTCCACTTCGAAAGGGCTTCCGGAAGAGTCTCGCCTTGTCTCCGACCTCAAAAATGTGATCTATAGAAGCTGTCAGTGGTGTGTATTCGTGGTAACTCGCTTCTCTTGTCTTCCTCATTGTCAACCTTGACTTCTCGAAGCCCTGCGTGCTGGTTGTGTTCACGGTAATGGGCGAGGTCTTGCCATCTCGGCTCAAGAATTTTTCACCAGCAGGCCTTACGTAGGGGTTCCTCTTATAGGTATTCCTCCTATCTGGGCTGTAAGACCTATGCCTCTTGTTTTTCCAACTGCTACGGCTTTCAGACTTTGACTCCTTCTTCAACTTAGCTAGGGATTCCTCGATCACCTTATGGGGTTCAGCCCTAGCAAAGAAGTCATCTAGGGTTTCAGGCTCCCGCCCTTGCAACTCCTTCCAGAAGTCTGTTCCAGGCCTTACCCCCGCTATCAAGAAGTTCTTCAGGGTTTCCTTTGATGTTGGCCTAACCCGGGGTACCTCTGCGTTGAAGCGCTTGAAGTACTCTCTTAATGTCTCCTGTTCCTTTTGCTTAATATTAGCCAAAGTGTTGGCAGGTGGGGCATAAGTGACGGAAGCCCTGAATTGTCCCACAAACAGTTCACACATTTTCCTCCAAGAGCTGATAGAATCAGCAGGAAGCCTTTTGAACCAGTGGTGAGCGTCATCCCTGAGGGTCGCAGCCAACAAGCGACATTTCGTGAGGTCTGGAATCTGGTAGACCTCCATCTCAGTGTCAAACCGGCTAAGATACTCCACGGGATCCGTGGTTCCGTTAAATCGCAGGTCGCCAACCCCCCTGTAGATGCGCGGTAGGGGTGACTCCCTAACCCTCTTGGTAAAGGGTGACTTGACGGTAAGCTCGGCTTTCGACTTCTTATCAGCCTTCACCTTCTTTAAGGCTTCCAGCAGCTCTTCCATCTTGCACTTATCATCCCCGTCATCAAGTGCAACTTCATAGTCATCATCTAGGGGTTGATCTTTCTTCTTGCTTACTTCATTGTCATTATGCGACCCTGAGCTTTCCTCATCATCATGAATGGAGATAATTTTTGACGGCCTTTGGTTTTTATCCTTTGACCGAGCTTCAGACACGGGCTTCTCCTGTCTTTGGCTGGGAGTAGCCCTGTGTTGCGAGCCTTCAGGTTCATCCCCGTTGGGAGCCTTGTTGCCAAGCCTGTGCCGCAAGTCTTGCTCGGTCAGTTTCCTTCCAAGGCGATCAAACACACTAGCATCCTGCGAGTGCTCTCTATCATCCATCTCAGGGTCAGCTCCATCCTCAGGGTTGCCACGTCCCTTCCTACCGCCTTCTCCATCAAAATCTTGCTTGGTGGGAGTCACCTTGCTAGCCTTTTTCGACCTTGCTGATTTCTTTTTCAGAGAAGCAATCTTTCGACTCATCCTCTTTATTTTTGCCTTCATCTCCTCGCGCGTTAATTCCCCGCTCGGAACATCGCTTTCACCTTGCGTAGCGCCTTCCGGCGTCTTAGGGTTTTCAGTATTTTCGGGAATTTCTGACATCTCTCCTCTCTAAGATCAGTAACCCCCTCCTTCTAGCGCCAAAAAGTCTTGTGAGAGGAATTGATACAACACCCCCAGAACCGTATAGCACAATTATAGGGATATCTATTACAACTACGAAAATCACGGCTAGCTCTTAGGGGCTACCGTTAACATAAACTAAGAAAAAACAAATGAGAAACAAGTGTGTTTAAGGGCTGAGCTTGCAAAGAACCAAACAACGAGGCCGGAATTATGGAATTCCGTCCTGCAATTGCCCAGAAATATCTGTCACAAAGGTTACACGTGCCTCTCTTTAGAGTGTAGAACTCGTGAGTAAAATGAATTCCAGTCCCTTTGCAAGGTGCCTACATACCCTATATTTATAGGGATCAAGCCCATGTAGTTCTCGATTTAGGACTCTGAAGAGATAAGCTCTTATCCCCTCTAGTTTAGGATAAAACAGCCTTCTTTCAGTAGTTATCCAACGGTATCCCACTCCAAGTAGGTCACTTGAAGCCTTCATCTTGCATAATTATCCGAATATTCTTGAATTATCTCCATCAATTATAATTATCTCTACCATGCACGTATTTATCCCTTAATTAGCAGATAAATAGCAGCTGATATACTCCCAATATACTTCCAATACGTCCTCCCAGAAACAAGGAAGAAGAGTCCTTCTTGGAGTCTGCCTGCCGTTCTGCCCAGGCGGCGGAAGCCCTGCCAGCGGCATCCCCTAACTGCAGCCCCGTAACTGCAAGCCAGGATACACTTAGCGGTAACCCCTAGCAGCGGTAACCCCTAAAGCGCCTTCAGGTGCAACCCCATTCTGATGGCAGTCTTCATTGTGCTTCCAATGCAAGTCCATATACCTTCTCGTACACCTTCAATGATTTACCCAGCCATGGTGAAGCCCATTATCCTTAACCGAATGATTCCAATAAGCCCAAATGAAGCCCAAATAATATGATGGGCTATAAAATAAGCCCAGGGAGATTTTATGGCACAACAATTAGAATCCTGATTTGACTATATGATTCTATACATGACTAAAGTTCTTTGATGTAAATGTAATGTGATGATATATCAAAGTACATGTATTTATGGAATGCGTATTGACGTGTGATTTCACGAATGATACATTAGCATAGAGTTTGCATATAGAACAGGTCATATGCACATCCTACATTCATTTGACAGTGTTAACTTAAAAAGTCAAAGTGACAGTCACTTGTGTAATGGCCACCTTTATATATGGAACCTACGGGTAATTACGGAGCAGACTATATGTCAGCCATAGACGGGGCCGACTTATGTCGGACATAGACGGAGCCGATTTCCATAGTCGGACATAGACGGAGCTGGCCAGACACACATGGATCCTTTGAGGACATGTGGAAATACGGGCATTATACAGTGAACTGTTCACAATAGCAAAAGAAAGAGAAACAGAGATGCATGCATGCATATATACAAGTTCATACTTTCATGGCATATATGATTAACATATGTCAGTGATTTATGATTAATTAAAGCATATATGTGATGATGTTATATCTTGGTGTAATTTGGGATGATGATAATATTATGAATGAAAGATATTAATCGCTCTCATAAATAGGAACGGGAAATATATATTAAAATGAATATTTTCTTACAATTGTTTCGAGAACCTTACTTTCTTTTATTTTCTGGAAGATTTTACAAAGACGCTATAAGTTATTTTCAGACAATCTCAGTATCTCTTACAAACTAAAGTTGATGTATATTCATTGAGTTGCGACTCATGGAAATTGCTCAATTTTTCTAGGATATGAATAGATAATAGTGTGTTTTGTATAAGTGCTCAGTGGAGATTGTAGATAGTGCCTAAGAGACGGTGGTCCAGCAGGATGCTCCAGACTCCTCCATCAGCCGATACACATATATGCAGTTTGAGAGATTGTGTTTATGTACTCTAGACTTACTAAGTGTGCAAGAAATCACGAAGATAAATTTATGTTTAAATTCTGAATATGTGTGGTGAATATGGCTGATGGAAATGTATTGAAATTTTATATTGCTTGGTAAATGTTGTTGAAGTAGTTGAGATTTTATGTTCTAGTGAAGATCAAGATATAGCCAAGCAATAGCTGATGGTTATATTATCCACTTATACAGGAAAAGATATTTCATAATATTATTAAATTACATGATTTTGCTAGAAGTGCATGAAAATGGTTATATGGTACAGGGGTGTTACACATATGGCATTTAAACTCAGCCCATCTGGCATTTAAAGAAAAACTTGCCCATCTGGCACTTTTGTATGCCCGTCTGGCACCTTTATTTGCCCCTATGGCTACTTCTGTCTATAACAATGCTGGCTCATCATCCTCCATCTGTGCGAGGTTCACTTCTTGTCCCTTCTCTCGTTCCCGGCGTGGTTTACTACATTCTGCAGCATAGTGTCCAAAGACGTTGCAGTTATAACACTTTATTTTGCTCTTGTCACGTCCACCATTCCTGCCATCTAATCCTCCATGGGCTCTTGCCTTCCATTTTTGAGTTAGAAGAAGCTGCCCACTTGTATTCTCAGACTTGCCCTTCATCCTTTCCTCGTGAGCCTTGAGTCGACCCACTAATTCTTCCACCGTCATTACTTTCATATCTCCAAATTGCTCGATATTTGAGGCTATTTGAAGAA
Source organism: Daucus carota subsp. sativus (assembly GCF_001625215.2). Taxonomy (NCBI): domain Eukaryota; kingdom Viridiplantae; phylum Streptophyta; class Magnoliopsida; order Apiales; family Apiaceae; genus Daucus; species Daucus carota. Next base: position 22,974,478 of record NC_030382.2, read on the forward strand.
ATTTCTCAGGGACTGCTCGTAATATCTTCCTGACAACACACAATTCATCCATAGTTTCTACAAGCACACGTATATTGGTCACTATTCCGCACAATTTCATACAAAAGTCATCTATATTCTCTGTCTCCTTGATAGTAAGAGACTCAAACTCTCCCTTCAACGTCTGCACCTTTCCCTCCTGCACTCGTTTTAATAACCTCCCAAGCTTCCTTAGCAGTTTCTTTCTCAGCAATGGTCAACAAAATATCCTCTGGCGGACCTTGATATATCGCAGCAAGGGCCACCTGCACCGTTCTTTCATCCATGGTTACTTCGGGATCCTTTTGTTCAATTGCACCCCATACTCCTTGCGCCTTCATGAACACTTTCATCTTTAGGGACCAAGTTGTATAATTGCTTCTCGTTAACATGGGATAGCTCAAACCCACAACACCTTCCTTTGCCTTGGACGTTTGCATGGTGGTTTCGTTTGTGTATTTGGGTTGATATTTGGGCATACAAAAAACTGATCACCAGGCTCTGGTACCAAGTGTCGAGTCTAAACTGATATAGTGATACTAAACTGATATACTTATAATAGAAGAACTTGCTGCTCTCATGGAACAGATGCTCAGAGTACATATATAGTGAGCATATAGAAACTACATAACACACGTTAACAACTTCTGTTCCTAAACGTACTCCATGACTCCCACTAATCTATGACTCTCCTACAAAAGCTGAAACACCCTACAACTACTTCAAACAGATACAAACTCAACTGTCAGCTAAATACAAATAAAACAAATATCTAAATAATGAATTTAAGATTAAATTCCAACAAATAATTATATAAATTACTTCATAATAGATTAATTACCCTGATACAAAAACTCATAACCTATATACTTTCACTCCGTTGATTGTAACAATCTACTTGCTATTATCTTTTGGTTATGGACAACATCTAAATGACATGCCCATCCATCAGGTGGCCCAACGGTTACATTGATGAAATGTTGTTTGTAATCAATGTGTCAGCCATTCCCATCCTCTTTTTGCTAGACGCGACAGTAACGCTCATTTCCCCCCATTTGAAGTCCTCCTCTTGTTCCCGAGCAATAGAGGCTGAGGAAAAGATCCTGTATATAACCATACAAACTTTTCAGAGGTATGTCCACAAGGATGAGATGACTTACCAGTAGCTTTTGCATGCTTCTTCGAAACTAAACTCTACTCACAGAGAGAGGACAAGATCTCTTTGCTTTCTGGTTCCCCTGAGGCCTAACGAACTCTTGTCTTGTAGATGTTAAGGAAATTTGAATTACAAATTATTCGAACAGAGAATAACTCAGCAAAGAGTATGAGAAGTCTGACCATTACCAGTTCACATCTTAGAAGATGCCTTTTCAATGACCCTCATCACATCTTTTAGTGAACAGACCTTTTTAACTTTTCTTTGGTCATCTTTGTCAACCAAGTCGATGACCTCGCTTGAAGATTTATCATCAACCAAGTCATTGACCTCACTTGGAGATCTATCACCCTCTCCTACAATAGTGTAAGTTACTAGGCCAGATGTAAATTCTAATTAGATGCATGTCGGATTTTGACTACAATTATGAGGAAACAATATCAAGGAAGAAAATGCCAGTGCATAATGCTTAGATGCAGGAAATAAAATTACTTCTACCTGCAGTTATTCTCTCAAATGAAGAATCTTTTTCTAATACTTAAAATTGTTTAAAATCCTCACTATCATCATCAACTATTTTCTTAACTCTACAAAAATCATCTAAACCATCAACAATCGAGTCAAGAGCAAGTGTATTTGAAGACTGATTTACCTTATATGAGGACATTTCCTTAACTGGATTTGGCAAATCAGCAAGGCGCTTCTCCATTCTCTCAAGCACGTGAATGATTTGAATATGTTTATCCGCGCACTACTCATTTGCTTCAACTTCCCTATTTTGATACTGAGAACTGCCTTCACAAACTTCAGGACAACCTTCAAAAACAGTCAACTGAACCTGATTTGGTAAAGATGCCACTATTTTTCTTCTTCTTGATCAACTGACTGATTTCAGCTAGTTTTTCATCTAACTGAGTGACCTTACTATCTAATTGATGCAGAAAACCATTGGTAGTATCAGTAATTAGCATTGGAGATGTGGTAAAAGAAGGTGTTTCGGAAGTAGTGTAGAGATAATCTGGTGGTGCTGGAGGTGGTTGAAAATGGTGGTGAACATACGGAGGTGTCGGAGGTGGTGTATACTGGTGCAGAGGAGTTAGAGGTGGGCTGTGTTGGTACGGATGATAGAAATCAGGGGTAAAATTAGGGTGATGAAAGGGGTTTGAAGAGTACGAAGGGATAGGAAAATCAACAGTAATTGTGCTGGCCATATCCGAGAAATCGGTGGCTCTTATACCATTTGTCATGATCTTGACGATTAAAATAAGCGATTTAAGCTACTGAACATTAAATAAGAAGTGGTGGACAGGAAAATGCAGAGAAAATGTAAGATAAAAACATTCATTCATTCTATAATGCTGAAAATGACATGATGTGCATTATATAGTACAAGACTATGGCCAGAGGTGACTATTCTTGGGCCTAGATTTTTATTGTTATCTCACTTTGTAATCAGGCCCAATAACAAACTCGAACCTAATAACATTTGGCCCATTCGTGATAGTGGAGAGTCGCCACCACCGCTAGTGGTGACGGGCAGGCGCCGAGAAGCCGCGGAGGGAGAGAACAACGGGGGTCAAGGAAGAGAAGAGACGCGGAGAGAGGGAGAGACGCGAAGAAAGGAAGAGAAAGGAAGGAGGAGTGATGGAGTTTGGCTGGAAATCAAGATGGAGGCCGAGTTTCTCAAAACTAGCTTGGGGATGTCTAGATCGGGGTTCGACGAGTTGAAAGAAGGTGGTTTTGTGCGATTTGAAGGTCGCCGGAAAGTGACCGGCCGGAGGCCGGACGATGGCTGCCGCCGACAGCCATGGATGGAGGCTTGGTGAAGAAGATGGAGCTTGGGGGAAGAGATGAGGGAAATCCGGTAAATAATCTAATCAGATTTAATTAATAAGAGGTAATAAAAGAGGGATTATAAAATATTAAAATATTATAACAATTAAAAGAAATCTGATTGGTGAGGGAGTTAAGAAATAAAAGAATTTAAAGAGGGGAGGATTGATTTAAGGACAAGATTTAAAATAAAGAATCTAATAATAAATAAATTGTAGGAATATAAGTGTAAGAGATTTATTAGTGAAAATAAGGTCAATAGTTGATTGGACGAATAATTTAAGAATGAAATTAGATTGGCCTCGAAGAATGAACGAGGAAAGAATCCAACTCGCCTCGAAGTATGGAACCAAACACATACAAGGGTTGGAAGTGATCTAGAGCGCCCCGTGTATACCACGCTGGCTGCCATGGCCATAGCGGTAATTAAATTATTGACTTGTATTTTTTTTAAAGTTTCAATATCCATTATTGTACTTTTTAATTTGTTTAATGCACTAATTGATCTACATTTTTCTGTAGACACGATATGCTTTTATTCGGCCAAGCATGCTGGTGTCGGTTACACAAACAGGGGAGAGGGACGAGCCCTTGGAATGGTGGTTGTCAGCGACCGGGGTTCCCGAAGGCAAAATGCATAAAAACGACTACCTTGTTAGGTTCCCCGAGGCGCGTCCTAGTCAACTTATTCCAACTCTCGCCTCACGTTACAAGGATTCAACAAGAGGCGAAGCCAGTGGATCTTCCAGTTGTAGACAAGAAGCCATTATTCCCGACAATGTCTACCTCTCTGTCATGCGCAATGTGCTAACTGAGGTCTGTGCGAACCCCCTTCAATTTCAGCGACAAATGTCTACGAAGAGATCGTGAATTTTGCAAGGACCGCACTAAAGGCCTCTAATCTAGCTGCCGACCCAAGTAGAAGAGTTCAATGGGATTCTCTTATTGGTGGTGAGATGGTGCAGATTGTGGGGTCGATGGTGGAGGTTATAGTAAACAAAATGGAAAGGAAAGTTGATGAGGTACAAATTTATGTTTGTTATCTACTTGTATTAATGGAGTATGCTTATTGTCTTATGATTTGTCATTGTCTATTATGTGTGCAATTAGGAAAAGGAACCCAGACTCACAGCGGAGAAGGGTTATACTGATCTAGAGGAGCCGTCGGAGGAGGATGGCGGTGACGGTGCTGATGCGGATCCGGATGATGGTGCTGATGCGGATGCGGATGCAGGTGCGGGTGTTGCTGCTGGTGAAAGTACCGCAAATTCCGACTCGACGCTTTCACTAGATTAGTTTTAAATTTTTGTTTCTATAGATTTTGGAGTTTGACTGCCACGGGCGTTTGGTTTTCCATTGTTAGACATTTGAAATTTGATGTATATATTTGGTTTGCATTAATGTTAATGTTTATGGTAATTGTTATTGTTCTTGTGTTTTTTAGTTTATTTGGTCGGTTAGTTGGTTTGTTTGTTGTTGGTCGCAGGTAGTGGCAATAAACAGAAACAACAGAGCCCTTTTTTGTGAGAAAACCTAGAAAACTGACCGACAAAAGCCATAACCGACCGTCTATACCATTGCATATTCCAGAAAACGGACTGAAATCTGTCATAACCGACCATGCTTACTATAAATCATGTCAGAAAACCGACCAAGTACAATATAACAGACCACGATGACCATATGCCAACGCAGAAAACCGACCGACAATACAAAGCGACGGTCAGTTATGCGTGGTCGGGTTTACTGGACTGCAGGGCGTTCTGCGCTATACCCGACCAACATACCAAAACCGACCGTATTAGGCGGTCGGTTATGCTTGGTCGGGTTTATTGGACTGTAGGGCTTTCTGCGCTAAACTGGACCAACAATATAAAGCCGACCGTTGTCTACGATCGATTTTGTTATTCTCCAAAATTTGACCATATTTGGTCAAACTGTTTAACTAACCACCTCTGGTCGGATTTATTGTGCTCTAAAAAGTTTGACTATTTTTTGTCAAACATTTTAATAAACCGATAGTGGTCGGTTATATTTATACACATGGCACTTGCGTCCACGTGGCACCAGATGGTAATAGCCCGCATCAACAAGTTTTTGCAACTGAGAAAACCGACCACCTTAAACACGACCAATCTATCAAAACCAATTAGGTTAAAACCGACCACCGTTGTTGGTCGGTTCTAGGTCTAGTACCAACCGTTTTTGACGGTCAGTTTTGTCCTTTTTGTCGTAGTGATGATTGTTTTGCTTCAAATTAAAGATACTCCCCCTGTCCCACAATACAAGCCTCTTTTGAAAAAATCACTCATATTTAAAAAAACATTAGTTAGATACTCCCTGCATCTCATATTATGTGTCCTGTTTTGACTATTAGATGGTAAATTTGACCAAACTTTGACCATTAATTAAAGATAATTTATCAATTATTTTAAAATTTTGGAAAATGGATTTTGAAGGAGATTAGATATATTTTCAAATAAAATAAGTTTTCTAATCATTTTAAGTTGGATAATATATGTAATTTATGATCAAAATTTAGTCAATTTGACTCTTCAATAGTCAAAACTAGACATAATATGAGATGGAGGGAGTAATATTTTCTCACTTGTACCTCTAATAAATGCATGAATGTTAGGCTCTTATTTAACCCTCATTAATTGTTATACAACTTTCAAGAAGGTTAATTTTGGAATAATATTAATATATTTGCATTGGAAACTAAAAGTAGACAAGTATTATGAGAAAAAAAAATTCTTTCAAAAAGAGACTATTATTGTGGGTGGGAGTATCATTTTCTGTTTCTAAAAACAGTAGAAAAATTTTCAGGAAACAATCAATATACTTATATAAAGGAGAAGCGAGGGGCGTGTAGGTGGCGTCTCTCACATCGCTCCGTTCTATTTTTCTAATTTTTTGGAATTTTTGGATGAAAAAATATCAGAAATTAGAACTACCATTTTTAGTTTCGGGTATATTAGAAGCAAGTTTCAGAATCTGATTTTGTTTTATATTATTTTTGGAAAATAGTAGTTTGAATCAATATACTTATATAAAGGAGAAGCGAGGGGCGTGTAGGTGGCGTCTCTCACATCGCTCCGTTCTATTTTTCTAATTTTTTGGAATTTTTGGATGAAAAAATATCAGAAATTAGAACTACCGTTTTTAGTTTCGGGTATATTAGAAGCAAGTTTCAGAATCTGATTTTGTTTTATATTATTTTTGGAAAATAGTAGTTTGAAAATCAATATACTTATATAAAATAGAAGCGAGATTTGTTTCACTCTCACATCGCTCCGTTCTATTTTTCTAATTTTTATCAGAAATTAGAACTACCATTTTTAGTTTCGGGTATATTAGAAGCAAGTTTCAGAATCTGATTTTGTTTCATATTATTTATGGAAAATAGTAGTTTGAAAATTTTAATCTGATTTTGTTTCAGATTATTTAATTATGGCAAATAGTAGCACACAAGTTTCTCTGCACCTATAAATACCCCTATAGATTGTAGGATTTTGAATCATCTAAACACAACCTCCTCTCTCTCTCAATATTGGGGAAAAGCTAGAGGAGGCCCGGTTCGGCTCGGTTCCAAGATAAAACCGAAACCGCAACCATATATCCTCGGTTTTTAAAATCCAAAACCGTAACCGCCGGTTCGGATTCGGTTTTAAAAACTCTGATTCGGTTTTAATCAGTTCGGTTTCGATTATAAAACCGACAAAGTTATAAATTAAAAATAATATACGAAGAAGACTAATTAATACGCGTAATATATACGTAATAATCAGCTTATTTATTAAAAAAGATTTCAAAACACGTCTGAGTCTTGATCGGTTAGTGGACATGAAGAAGAAAGTTGTACATGATCACTTCACTTTGTGTAAAACTGAAACTCTTACTGAGATCAGAAACACCAGGAGCCAAAAAAAATTTAAAAGATGATGGGGGATATTGGATGAATATATCATCACATGGTATCTTCATAATTCGTACGAAGCGAAGACTTGAGTTGATTTATAAATTCAAACAAATTGCAACTCATCATAGAATTATGTCCCAGCCCTCTCATTTACTTGTGGTTCTTAATATTTATTTTAAAATTCATATAAATTGTATATATAAATATATTTATTTAATTATTTAAATAATTATTCGGTTCGGTTTTAACCAATAACCGGAACCGAACCCATGATATCGGTTCGGTTTTTAATTTTTCGGTTTCGGTTTTTTCCGAATCAGTTTTAATCGTTTTTTACCGGTTTCGGTTCTTTTTCATTTTTTTCTCAGCCCTACTCAATACCACAACCCTATATTCTAACTCGATGGTGCCGTTCTTCTGCAACGATAAGTGAAGGTGCTAGTAGTTCTCTTGCTCGATTTCTAACTCGGTGGTGTCGTTCTTCTGCAACGATAAGTGAAGGCTGTTTATACAGTATTAAAGAAAATAAAGGTTGTTGAAAGTAAAAGTAGTTATAGACCGTTGTGTTGGAGTCGACAAATCTAGACACAGGAAAGAATATAGTCTTGACATGACATGATATTGATAGATGATATCAATAAATTAACTGTTAGTAATATATGTTTGTTGGTCATTATTTTATAATATTTGGTTTGTTCTTCGGACATGTTTGTTGTTGAACTTTGTATTCAGGAAAAACACAAATAAAATTAAAATTTGTCGTACTTTAAATTAAAATTAAAATTAAAATTCGTCATACTTTAAATTGTTAATTACGTGTATAAATTTATTTTCATTTTTCACCATGAATTATAGTCCAATTTGGCAATTTTATATATTAGTATCGATATTACATCTAGATTTTTATAATATAAAATTTATTTTATCCTACAAATATTAATTTTGAAACATTAATATATTTTTTATAAACATCCACAAAATTATTTTATTCTACAAATATTAATATTAAATCATTAATATAATTTTTATAAGCCGCCGCAACGCGCGGCTTCTCAACTAGTTATGATATATGCTCCAATTGAAAAAAATTATTGTTAGAAATTAAAACAGATAACTCACCATAAAGAGAAAATAAAAAAATTATTTTCTGAAAATAAAATCAGAGAACAATACCGAATACCACCTTAATGCTTTTGCCGAACAGAGAGCCTGCCCCTTGTCAGTAAGATAACCCTTCGTTCGCAAAGAAGAAAAAACATAGAATCATATGCAGGTATAATCTTACACACAACACAGCGCCTAATTTTGTTTATATTTTATTTACTGAATCAGGTGAAAATGTGAAATGGTTGCACCTAGCTACATCCGTGGGGTGAATATGTTATATTCAATCGAGACAAGAATTCAGATACTTTAAGGTACAAATTCAAGCTTCTTGCATCCTAAACCCAAAACTTGTAACCTGCGCAGCTGTCCAGTCGAATCTGGAGGAACTTCTTCCTTTGATGTGCGATATGCATGCAGATCTTGTGAACATTGCACCATCCCCGAGTGCTCAGGCAACTGCACCAGACTTGAATAGGACTCCAGGTGTAGCACTTTAAGTGACTTGAGCTGCCATATGCTATTCGGAAGATTTGCAAGGTTCTTGCATTCAGACAAGTATAGTCTCTCCAAATTAATTAGGCATGAAAACGAATCTGGAAGTTGTTCAAGTGCACTATTACTTGCATGAAATGTCCTTAACCCTTGCATATTCCCAATTTGCTCAGGTAGCTTTCTAAGCTTCTTGCAACCGAACAAGTACAACGTAAGCAATTCCTTCAGTTGAGTAATAGAGTCCGGAAGTTGTTCAATTGCAGAATGACCTGCATTAAGCTTCTTTAATCCTTTGAGCTCCCCAAATTGCTCAGGAAACTTTTTAAGCTTCTTGCAAAATCTCAAGTTCAACTCAATCAAATCCTTGAGGTGAGTAATTGATTCTGGCAGTTTCTTAATTGCAGTAAAACTTGCATCAATCTTCTGTAAGGTCTTCATATCACCTAATTGCTCTGGTAGCCGTTTTAAATCACGGCATTGGCTCAGATACAAACAACTCAGATGGTTCAATTGTTTGATAGGCTGTTTCAAACAACCAAGTCAGCAAATATTGAAATTATTTAAAAATGTTAAAATACGACTAAGAAGGTAAATGTTTAAAAATGAATATATGAATATCAACATCAGGTGAAAAGAATGCCATCTAATGCACCTTAATTTACATACCACTGGCCCCTTCCACAGTATCTTGAATCTACCCATCGGCATATCCATAGAGACGAGATTTTGTGGATGAAATGTGGAAGGTATATGCGTCCACGGACAAGAATGCCATCTAATGCACCTTAATTTAGGAAATAAATTACTAAAATTTCCTTTAATATCACGTGCATTGATTAATCGAAGTAATCGCAAATTTGGCATTCTTTCGAACAATGAGATAGTCATTTGTCCATCTGTAGAAGTGGTTAGATCTAAGACAAGACCTTCAATATTATTCCTTCCCTGATTTGATCAATAAAGAAAAAAAAATTATAATATGAAGCTAACACAAAACTTCTAAAATAAACATAATAGATCTAGAAGGCACACAAACCCCTGTAAAAAACTAAATTTATGGTTAGTGTTATTCCCTAGCGTTGAGATGGGCTCTAAATATGCCGATTATGTGAACTGGGGTGCAAGTAGACAATGGAGGTAGCTCTCTTAGTTCTGTGTTGTGCAGAGCCCTCTTAGCACTATGTTATGCAGATCCACTTAATGCTATGCGTTGATTAGAGTTTCAGATGCACATGGAAGTTAGGCCTAAAGTACTTATGAAGAACATTAAGCATAAATTTGAAGAGAACCTGAACTCTCATCGCATCAACTAAAATATATGAATAGCTCAATAAACCATGGACTGACAAAGAACTTGATGATAGGGGAAGCTCTCATTGAATTTGATGCCAACGAGAGAATTTCAAGAAAAGGCTTCCTCGGCCTGGTGAGGGTTGAGCTGTTATGGTACCGTGTCTGATGGACACAGAGAATTATGCCTGGCAGGAAGCACAATTTTGAGTTGACTCAGATTGCAGCGACGGGGAACTTTAGGGCAACTTGGTCTCTATATATCCCGGGAAATTATATTAATAGATATATTAACAAAAAAATTGAAAATAACATTTTTAATTATGTGATCAAAATATATTAAAATGTGTTAAAAAATAAAAGACTATATTCAAAAATGGAAGGAGTAAATTTCAATGAGTTATTCACATATCCAACTATGCAACCGGGTCTAATTCTATTTTCCTGGAATATTTCTATGAATTAATTGAACTAAAATTATGGATTGCGATTCTAACCCACATCCTTATATGTTTTACTATTGAGGAATCCTGAAGCTAGCGGCTTTTATGCAGTTAAATCACCTTGAACTTGTAAGATTTTTGTGTTTGATCCATAACATTTTCCTTGTTCTTATTCATATTACTACATTTGCATGGAATTGGTATCAGAAGTTCAGTGTACCATCATCTGCTTCTTAACAAATTACTTAAGACCAGATCACCAGAAGTATACTTAACCGTCATGGTTGATAACTCAGTAACGAGATGAGGTAGAGAAAACGGGATAATAAATCACCTAGTGAATATGTTTTGATAATTTAAGTTCCAAAAGTTCAGTATACTATCATTTAAAAGGAGAGTTAAAAGAGGCGTCAAATATAAAAAAACTAGTGATAGAAGCGGCAGTTTCAATCATTTTCTTTGTTTTCATTCTTGTCCTACACATCTTTTTGCAAGTGTCGTGTCATGTAATAATTAAGACCAACTATAATAGTGTTTTCATTTTGATTACCTCTAGATTTTGCAAATCCTTCCATGCATTTCCTCGCAAGAACAAGCGTGTGCTCCTTCCAAGTTTCTTTCCCATGTCTTGGATAAGATTATGCATCTCAAACTTATTATTTGTATTAATTTTGAGTAGACATTTCTCCACTAAAATTGGTATTCCAACTTCCGGGAAGAAGCCACAAGATTTAAATACACAAGCAGCATCATCTCTGTCCTCTCCAACGAAGAAGAATGCAATATCCAAGAAAATTTCCTTCTCTGTCTCATCGTCTAATTCATCATAACTCAGTTTAAGGATTTTTTGTATATCATTCTCTGGAATTTGTTGAACTTTTTCAAGTTTGGCTTTCCAGAAGTCATAATTCCTTTCAAGTAAAGATGAACCCAGCACCTTGAGAGCTAATGGAAGACCTCCAGCATAAGTAACAAAGCTTAGGCAGAGCTCCCTGAAATTTTCAGGCGGCACTGGTTTCCTGAAGGCATGATAGCTAAAGAGCTCCAATGAATCAACTTTTCCTAATGTCTTCACCATGTATATATCTACTAACATAACCGCTTTTAATTTAGTTAGGAGGCTTGCATCTCTTGTCGTTATAACAATTCTACTTCCAGCTGAAATGAAGTTACCAAGGTTTGCTAGCAATTCTGTGTAATTTGATTGGTCCAAATCATCCAGAACGATGAGAGCTTTCTTAGAATAAAGAATTTGTTTTAATTTCCTTATTCTACTTCCAATATCAGGAACCTTAGAATCCTTCTTTCTGAAAAGATCAATCAGGAGTTGCTCAAGTGAAGGAAGTAGAGAACTACCTCCATGTGGATACTGTTTAACATTTTCATTAAAGCTGCTAATATCAAATTTGTTGAAATAACTATTGTAGAAAGCTTTAGCAATTGTAGTTTTCCCGATTCCACCCATTCCACATATACCAATGACACGTACATCATCAGCCTCTAGTCTCAGCTTTTGATGTATGTCTTCAACAGCAGAATCTATCCCAAATAGATAATTTTCAAATTGTGATACTGCATTAGATTCCTGTTTGACCACATTCCCCACAATTTCTTGAATAGTGTCTGATTCATTCCTGTTTTTAAGTATCAGAATCGAAATTCTATCAGTCTATATATGTTTATAACTAAAGGGAACTGGATCTCATTCACATGTTGCACAAACAGTTGTAATCAACCAGCCATAAGCCAAAAAAAAAAAAAGGAAGAAGAAAAAAAGAAAAAGAGGTAAGGTGTAAACACATTCATAAGATTAAGAAAAGAATCATGTACACACATAGCTTCGGGTTCTAAGTCTCTGTTTGTTTTCAGTAAAATAACTTGATCTGAGAAAACTATTTCTAAACTTTAATCTTCCTGGTGAAAATGTTTTATTATATATTTAAAAATTCTTATTACTTAAATTAAAAAATCTTGAATAGTTAGATAGATTGTAATGACATTACTAGCTTGTGGACAATAGAAATTAGCATTTGTTGAAATTTAAAAATAAAGTGACATACTCATGCGCTTCTTTTCTGAGATGGTACCCTGAAAGTTGAGCGATTTCAGAAAGTGCTGATTTCCACTTCTCAATAACATCAATGGAATAACACTGCTTATGACCATCAAGAGCTTTCCCAAAACTCCCATACTGGTGCCGAATATCTGATGGATCAACATAGTAAAATACAGGTAAAACCTGTTTTTTTGTTCTCTTGCAACGAATGATCTCTGCAAGCTCGTCAAGGCACCATGGTGACTGAGCATAGTTCTCTGAAAGAACAACGATAAACATCTTTGCATTCCTAATTGCATTCAGTAGACTGAAGGATATTTCTTGGCCCTTTTCGAGTGCATGATCATCTTTGAATGTTAGAATTCCAGCTTTATCCAAAGCAAAGTAAAGATGTGAAGTAAAGTTTCCACGAGTGTCCTTACCGTAGAAGCTCAAGAACACATCCCAAGTAGGTGGAGACGAAGAAGAAGAGGAAGAACAATAAGGGACAGTTAATTGGAGATTGGTAGCTTTATCCTTGGAAGAACGACAGTGCTTCTTAGTGGAAACTCTACCCGTGATGATGGCAATTATGGCAAGTATAGTGAGTATAGGCAGAACCCAAATCAAAACAACTTTTGAACGATAACAGCAATTTTGATTATACCAGGTCTCCATGGACAATGGACAGTGCTTCATAGCAGCATTCGCTCAGACAATTTCTGATGCTACCTGAACGACGCTTTAATAACTTATACTCCCTCTGTCCTAAAAAGAAATGACGATCTGAATTTTTAAAACATTTCGTACTTGGAAGAGGTCCATGTAAATATTAATTTTCAAATTCTTTTATTTTGTCTAAAAAATATGAATCCAATACTTTTATACAAAATAAAAAAGTCGAAAAATACTATTTATAACTACCTCTACCAAGTACCAATCATATTAAAATACGTGTAAAAAGGAATCGTTCAATTCTTTTAGAACAGAGAGAATATACTTCTAGAGTCAATTTGTACTACTCGGGAAAAAAATAAAGTCAACTTCTTCCTCGTTTGAAAACTGCAGTACCTTAACATGACCTGCAGGTTGAAAGCAAACAGAGTTGACAAAAATTAAATTATGAAGTTAATAATCTTGTACGCTGGCAGAAAATATACAAACAGGCCGGCTTTAAGAAAAATCTGATTCATTAATCATTTTGCACTATTCTAAAATGTATTCTGAAATTGTACCTGCATATTATTTTCACTAAGAACTTCTACGTGCAAGCTGCAACAGAGCCTGGTCCCTGAAGATCTATATTATTTGATTCCACGAGTTGGGTTCCTTGGAGTATAAATATATTGGAGTCTTTGAAGACCCGATCTAGACGGTTAAATTATAATAAACGGCATATTGGATAGACAGGTGGATATACTTTTTAAATTAAAAATCTACGATCAACTACTATATATGTATTGTACGGGATTGTATAATGCTGCATATTATTTTCAGACCCGCTTCTCCTCCACCATTGCCAGTCACTTACTGTCCTACAATTTCACTCCTAAATCAAAACAAAACGCTATCAAGATAAACACGACAGAAAAAAATCATGTGCGGGACTGAGGACATGGACATTTTGGGGATTGTAACCTCTTGAATCTTTGTTGCAGAAATACAAAGATGAATTGAGGTACACGCTTTCTCAAACAGACATGCAATTGTATTCACTTCTAATTTTCAATTGAATTGTGTTTATTATGGATAGATTGTGCTTTCTTCTTTGAGTAATATATTATGGGGGTAGTTTGTAGTTCGAATTAGGTTGTTTCTCAAGCTGGACGTGTGAAGGGGTGTAGTTTGCAAGAAGATTTAAACTGTAAACAGTAAATTTATTAAATCTGTTGATGCATGTCACTATTCTATGATGTAATAGATGATTTGGTAGACAGACTCTATGATCCTGCCTTTGTCTCATCTGATCTGTACCAAAATGCATTTGAAGTTTTTTTTTTTTTTAAAGCATTTGAAGTTGTGCATTATCTGATTTGGGAACATGATTTCTACTAACAAATTTGCGAAATTAAATGGGGGAGGAGTTCCTATGGTTTTGTGTTTATTTAGATTGAAGTGATTGAGTTCATGTAGTGTTTAGTGGTTAAATGCATGCTCTTTTAGCACTTTGCTATTGAAGGCAGAACATTTGGTTATCACAGTTCTCCTGTTCTTAATTAAATCCCACCCATTATCAGTATAATAAAGCCCAAAAGTTAAACTGAACTAGTCAGCTACTAGCCATATATTCAGATGTAATAAAATCAATGAAGCACATTTATTCGATATTAGAATAGACACACAAAAGCTGGTTGATGCCTCTATTATACTTTATCAATTGCTTATTTCATTGATTTCTAGGTTAGTTGTTTTACCTTTCCTTTGAACTTATAAGAGGTTGAGGATCACTTCTGTTCTGCTGCACACTTTTCTTACTAAAATATGTTTTCAATTCATGTGATGATTGAGCAGCTTACTACACAAATTCTCTATATATTATTGTGTGGCTTAATGACCTTTTAGCCCTCGAGGTTTGGATAAATGTTCCGATGCGGCCTTGATGTTTAAAGTCATTCGATTCAACCCTCCAAGTTTTCCGAATGTACCTTTTAGCCCTTATGGTGTATACCGGTATATAACGAGGTGGACAAAGTTGACATTTCACACGTGAGGTTTAAAAGGGGCATTAAACATCGAGGGTTAAAAGGAACATCTAATGTATTTTAATGTATTCTTTAGGGTTAAAAGGAACGAGATGTATGCTTTAGGGGTTAAAAGATACGCCCAAACTTTGCCATGAATATGAATTGTCAATTTTACCCTCCGTTATATATATACTGTTATTTGAAAAAAGGGCTAAAAGGTACAATAGTGAAATTTTAAGAATTGAATCGAACGACTTTAAACATCGAGGCCGCATCGGAACATCCATCCAAACTTCGAGGGCTAAAAGGTCATTAAGCCATTATTGTGCATGTCGTCATTATTTGCTGACCACATTGATGTCAGATTTACAAGTTTCTTAATTTCTAAAACGTCTTTTTCATAGAACGACGCGGTTCTAAAGGAATGTGCACAGATGGACGCTAAGGGATCACAGATAAAGAAAGAATGAACCGTTAGGATTAGCCCATATATAAGTAGTAAGAATGATAAACAAGCCTGAAAAGAGTGTTACACCTTGATTGGTACCATAATTAATAACTTTTCAGTTTCATCTGATTGCTATTATGCTAAACTTTTTTTTTAATGAAATTTCCAGTTAGAAATATGGTGTTATCTTTTGGTAAGCAATATGACCTATTTACTGTTGCCTAGACATGTAAAATAGGCATACAATAAAACATATTTTGTTATAAACAACAATGGGAGAGAAATCAAAAGGCGCTAAGTTATAAGTATTTCTTCTTTTACTCTTATTGCTAAGAGGGTGAGGTCTGAGAAGTTAGTGTGCGGCTATTTTACATAGTAGAAACAATTTACTATTAGTAAATCTGGAACTTCAAATCAGGTTATGAAAAAAAAAATTGTTCCCTTATTGCTAGCATTTGTATAAGGTGGTTGACTATAAAATATGTATGTGTAAATGTGAATGAGAAAGACGCAAACTCATAAAAAGCACAAGAGTTGATTCTTTGGTGCAACTCAGAAAAACGGTTGAACATGCCCTCTGAAAGAAATAAAGTTTACAAGCTGAACCGGTGAAAATTATTTTGAAGATGCTTGTGGCATTTTTCAGAAAATAAAATTCTAGTACAAAATTAGAAAAAAAAATTCTAGTATAAAATCATTTGAAGAACTACAGGAAAAGTATAAACTTGAAAGAAATCATTGTGAAACAACTCAAAAATAAAGTAAAGGACAATTAGAATGAGCAAAACAGGAGGACAAATTGCAGATAAACATGATGCCGAGCAGAACAGGGGGACAAATTGTAGATAAACATCATTAAAAAACTGTCCCTAATCTGGCGCATGATTCATTAATGACCATTATAATTTTTTTATACGGTATAAAGATAAGTATACGAATAAGTAAGCATGATATACACGACCCACAAAAAAAGGATAGTCGTTAGATTAGAAGAAAATGGACGAACCAGATGGAGGACTCCAATATTTCAAATAATATTTGGTCTTCACAAAACTTGAGCCTTGATTCCATATTTATTTTTATTTTACAAAATTTATCTTATTTTTTCTGAACTAATAAAAAAACTAAATATTTTTACACATGCATAATCACTTATAATAAGCCCTCTTTAGAATGCTATCTATACATTTCTAATTGTTTCTGCTTAACATTATGATAATTGATATTTCAGGAAATAGTTTCGGATCACCAACAATAGCCTCAGAAATGAGTTTCGGATCAACAACAATAACCTCTAATATTTGGATCGCATTCACTGTACATTGACGTTAATCAAATACAATAACAAGTACGAAAGCAAAGAATACAAACAATAGGGTAAAGTCACAAATCCACTAATTATGAATGTATACAAGATTTGAGCTACTCCCTCACTCAACACTCTTGTATACAAACACCTCAACTTGATCACAAAAGTTTTTTCTTGTTTATCACTCACACAACTCTATAAATTTTGCAATATATAAAACTCTTACAAATAACTATATTTATACGCACCACATATATTCTAATCCTAATTTATTTCAAATCCTATTTATGATAATTACCATCGTTTTCAATCTTGAATAGAATCCTTCCACAATTAATATTTCTACCAAAATAAGATTACCTCAATTATCATAAATAAGATACCTTCTCAAATTATATGAGTCTTAACTTATTTAAAGATTTGAGACGGACCCTGACAAATCTTCTCTCGACTCGAATTCCCTAAAACTTCAACTGAATCCGAGAATTTCACATTTTTCTAGATCTTCATCTTCTCTACTCCACCATCTAAACAATTGATGTTCTTCTTGTTCATCATCCCTTGTGGAACAAACTATTTCCTATACACCTTGCAACTTCGCCCTCGTCTAACGAATCTGTACCCTCGTGATGCCAACACGCTCAAAAACAACACATTCTTTGATGCATCTAGTACGTATCTCACATTGAGAGCTTTTTTAATTATACCATCATGGAGTAAGACAAACAATTCCAACTCCTTGAACCTTAATCTTCTCATCATTTCCCATAATGATATTACCAAGATCTTCATCCGTGCATAAGCCTCAAACATCCCTCGATGTGCATAGAAGCAGCATTTTGATTTATTCATCACCGAATTCGAATTAGGAACGGTATCCTCACTCGCCATCAAAAACTCTCCATCCTCGATCACATGTGTAGAGTGCGTATCATCAATTTTGTTTTTTTTCCATTCATCTCTTTAAAGGATCTCAACTCTTCTTTAAGGTTTGGACAGAACATCTGCATATGACCCGTTTCAGCACAATATAAAGCACTCAAAAGTGCTCATATCCTTCTCACAAGGCAGAGATTTACTTCTTCCTTGAGGGTCATCGTTCTCGCGACTCTTCCCTCTTTCAGTACTTTTGACAGCTAAAACTGTCTCACCACTTCCTTGAGGGTCATCTTCTTATTATCTCTTAATGCCTTTAACACATCACCAAGCGCAAGAAACATCCTCCCCACTAACAACGTCTACTTAAAATATTTGAAGGACTTCGATAATGATGACAATAGCAACAGAGCTTGTTTTTTCATCTTTCATTAGCTCATCAACATTAAACAGATGACATACTAGCTAATTAAAACAACTAATGTGATTGTGGAGATTGCCTTCTTCATCCATTTTTAAAGAGTATACAACTCCATCTTTAAATTAAGTCGGTTGGTCAACAACTTCGAAACGTATATGCTTGCTAACTTGTCCCATATCTCCTTCAGTGTCGACTTCTTCAACACGTTATATCTCCTATCAGGTGCAAGGGCCAGCCTGATTGTACTCACCGCTCCCAATCAATACACTCTATTGCTCTAGTACCAGTTTGTTAGGATCACATCCACTATAGATTGGCATAAATCAAATACAATAACAAGCATGAAAGCAAAGAACACAAACAATTAACGTGAAAACCCCTCAAGGGAGGCTAAAACCACAAATCCACTAAATATGAATGTATTACAAGATTGGAGCTGATCCCTCACTCAACACTCTTGTATACAAAAACCTCAACTTGATCACAAAAGGTTTCTCTTGAGTATATTTCACATGACTCTCTAACTTTTGCAATATATAAAATTCCTACAAATAACTATATTTATTGGCACCACAAATATTAATCATGATTTACTTCATATCCTATATGATAATTACCATCTTTTCCTATATTGAATAGATTCCTTCCATAATTAACATTTCTACCAAAATAGGATTACCTATCATAATAAGATACCTTCTCTAATTAGGATTCTTAACTTATTTAGAAATTCGAGGTGTACCCCATCTAACCCATGACATGATTTTCTTTTGCAAATTAGTAGATTATTCGTTGAAGCTCAGCAGGTCTTGTTCCTGAATATTAATGATCGGATAGTCAATGGCTATGGGATGTAAGCGTCTTGGCCATTAATAATTTCTTCTCAACCATAAAAACTCAATATGTAAAGTATCCTCATTATCAGAAACGTGATGGGATTTTATACCGTGATTTATTTAATATTATAACACAAACACTACAACACTTTACTTCACTGAATAAAAATACAACTTATAATTTTTGTTACATACACAAAGGCTACACCCTTGTTTATTCCTTTTCAAGAGCTACTGCTCTTTTCACTCTATTTTTTCTATCTTTTGGTGTTTATCTTTGAAATACAAATTCATACCCTTCTTTATAGGCTTCAATACAAGACTATACGTCATGCCTTACATACTATATATATGGAGTTATTACAAGCCTACTACGTACTTTGACTACTGACCACCTTCATATTCACTATTGTTATATTATGTTTCTTCTTTTCTTATGCATGTGCCAACTTCTCTTATCTATTTTCTTCATTAGACATCTAATGAGCCGTGTATTGTAATTTGCACAGCCACCTTTTTTCCTGGTCATAACTTAAGACTGTAAACTTTGTATTACTACTGCTACAAGGTTTCTATGTGAACATCTATTCTTTATATTATAAGACTATGACTTTTATATGGACATTAAACTCCTTCATTTAATCCATATGTATTTTACTATCACCTTGCATAAATATATATACTATAACATTTATTTGGCCCTGCATTTATCCTGGGTTCCCTTCTAGCTGCTGTTGATAGCGATGATTGACTACCTACCTTATTAGCTGTTTAAATTTTTATTCGAACCATCTATTGTGATTTCTTCGAGAAAGAGTTTGACTTCTACCACTCCCCCCTCAAACTCGACTTCATTCCCAACTTCTTTTTCATTTTCTGAAACACATCCAGCTTTAACGGCTTCGTAAATATATCTACTAAATTTTCTTCCATTCTACAGTGCCTCAGTTACTATAATTTTGTCATTTCACCTACTCTCGAATAAAAGGATATTTAATATTAATGTGATTGCTCCGACTATGTGATACTGGATTTTTTGTTAGTGAAATAGTAGACTTACTATCCACGTAAATAGTGATCGAATCTTTTTTGCCAAGATTTAACTTACTAAAAATATAGTTTAACCACATAGACTGGCACGTTGTTACGGCCGCTGCAATATACTCAACTTCACATGTTGAGAGAGTAATTATTTGTGCTTCTTTCATGACCATGAAAATATCACTGAACTGATGTGAAAAGCATATCCTGAAGTGCTTTTCTCATCATCCAATTCTCCACCATAATCACTATCTGAATAGCTGACTAATTTTGAATTTTGAGAATGAGTGTGAAACAAGCCATAATTAATTGTACCTTTAATGTATCTCAAATTTCTTTTAGCTATCATGAAGTGATCTTTCTTCAGCTTTTCCATGTACGTACGTACCAGTCTAACTACATACATAATATTCGGACAAGTAAAAGTTAGGTACCTCAGACTTCCAACCAAACTTTTGAACAATGTCAGATTTATCGACTCGCTCATTGAATCAATTCTGAGCTTCATGCTTGTTTTTTCTGGCGTGCTCACTGGCTTGCATTCTTCCATTCTGAACTTCTCTAAAATCTATTCCGCATATTTTCTTTGGGACATAAATATCCCATCTTTGCTTTGTTTCACCTCGACTCCAAGAAAGTATGACATTTTACAAATATCTATCATCTCAAATTTATTAGTCAAAACTTTCTTAAAATCATCAAACATACCAGGGTTGTTTTCGGTAAAGATCATGTCGTCCACGTATAAGCAAACTATCATAATATCTCCCCCTGAATTTGTTTTCATGTAGAGAGCATGCTCATATGGACTCTTCACAAAACTATTTTTCTGGAAATACTCGTCAAATCTTGTGTTCCATGCTCTTGGTCCCTATTTTAAGTCGTACAATGCTTTTTTTTTTTAAGCCGATAGACTCTATCTTCCTGACCTTTCTAAACATATCCCGAAGGTTGGTTGATATAGACTTCTTCTTCGAGATAACCATTTAAAAATGCTGACTTCACTTCCATCTGATAAATCTTCCATTGATTCTAAGCGACAATTGTTGTAAGAAGTCTAATGGTATCAACTCCAGCAACTAGAGCAAATACCTCATAATAGTCAATGCCATGTCTCTGCTTGTAGCCTTTAGCAACCAGCCTCGCCTTGTATTTCTCTACTTCTCCATCTTGATTTCTCTTTGTCTTGTAGACCCATTTGACACCAAATGCTTTATGTCCTTCTAGAAGATCTGTGAACTCCCAAGTGCATTCATCCTGATTGCACCAATTTCTTCATCCATGGATTTATTCCATTTGCTTTCTTGAGAAGCTTCCTCAAATTTAACTAGATCACATTCAACCATTAAACAAAATAGTTAATAATCAAAGGTTGTTTGTACCGGACTTGTAGCTTCCTAGATATTATCCAGACTCCATAGTTTCTTGGTGCTCCCTCTGAACTTCTGCTTCCTTATGTTGATGGTGATGATCGGGGAGTTTGTTGATTTGGACTTTATGGAGGAGTTTGATCATCATCCTCGTAACCTTTCATGTCGCGGTCATCATTGCCATCATCATCATCATTAAAAAAAACTAGTAACTTCTTCGTCCAACGAGGTTTCATATATGTCAGAGGGATTTTTTTTTATGCTACAGTGCTACAAAGGCATGTCTACATAGATATCCCCTTCTGAAATTAAACTTGCAGCTACACTCCAGATAGTCATCGTTGTTCCTAACCGATACCCGTTTTGAAGTAAGGATTGTGAGGAACAAACATAAAAATACCAATAACATAGGACAACATAAATGCTAACAAATAAAATTCAAACAAAGAAATTTGACCTCAAATATCTGATTGTTTAGAAGCTCATCTTTAAATTTGAAGTAACGAGCATCGTCAGCCCTACTCATATCAGTCATGGATATGTATAAGCATCCTGATTTTATTTCTTCACGGACAAGATAAAAAATATCTAGCGTGTATATCTTAGAAGCATCCAATTTGATACTCATTAATGACTCAGCAAGCAGGATTTGTTCAGATGTCCTATCATCTTCATCATTCCGTAGACGTTTGTCCATTGCACTCTCAAAACAAGAATAGAACTCAACTAAGGTATCTCCACTTTCAGGATGATGTTGGAAAAAAGAGTTAGAACTCTCAGAGCGAGATGTAGTGCGGAGCAAACTATCCATTTTAATGTCATTAAAGTATGCTGATGTCCACTGATTACGTATATCATACAGTTCAGACAACCAAGCATTTGTATCCAGCTTATATTCGTCTATAACAGCCTTCCATCGTTCTTCGAAATCAGTTGGTGAAAGATGATCTGCATACACTACAGACTTAAGCTTTGAAACAAAATTTTATCAGAAGAAAGTTTCGGGCCAACCTGTAATCACACACGAGAGAAAGCATTATATTTTTATTTTAAAAGGGATAATCCAACAGAAAATGACAAAATTGGATTATATGAAAATAATTACCTTAGAAGGAAACTTGTTAATAATATGCCACATGCAGAGGCTATGTTTCGTGGATACCCACCATTTATCCAAATCTTTTTTATGGCTCTACATTTATCATTTATTATACATGACAGGGCACATCCCATGGCTTTCTTGAATGTCAAAATAAGCCCTTTGAAATTTTTGTAATTTTCTTTAGCTAAAAGAGCAACAGCAAATGTGACATTCTTCCCATGATTGTCAACACCGATAAAGGGAACAAAAACCATGTGATACATATCATAAGTAACACTAATCAGGATTAACAAGTCATATAAACTTCAAAAGTGAACTTTGAAAACTAAGTAGCAATTGATTAATTTAGAAAAAATGTAAGGTTATCTATTAAACATGGGCCAAATGTTGTTTCTTAACAACGTGTAAGATGATCTGCACACAAAATTTAAAAAGTACGACTTGACAAAAACAATAAAATAAATAAATTAATAAGAGGACATACTTATTTGTGCGGAACGTAGGGTCAAATGATACAATGTCATCGAAAACATCGTAGTTCGCTTGACCAACGGTATCTGTCCAGAACAACCCGGTCAAGTGTCCATTTTTGTCGACCTTGTAGTCATAAAAAATCAACTATCCACAATAAAAATTTTGTATGCAAGAGACACCTTCCTGTTACACCTTAAAAACATTCTAGAAAGACCAGATGCAAGAGTATGATTATGTTTCGCAGCAAAACTCAGTATAAAAAAACATCCAATGCGCCCTGGTTTTAGTATTATTTGTACAATCACATCTTTTAGATGTAGTTATTCTGCATGGACCCTCGACTACATTGCCTTCCGAGTTAGTCAAGGTTTTTTTTCCAGGATTACCCCCATGACTACATATAATATGTCTAGCATACAATTTGCCACGTCTGTTTGATTTTTTGGATGAATAACACACGTCGAACCCAAAAATTCTTCCATACTCCCTATAAAAGACATAGGCATCCTTAATAGTTGCGAATTGCTAATTCACATGGGATGTCTTACTGACATCGCATTAAGGCGTAACACTGTTAAATTCAACATTACTTGACTTTGTTGACAAATGTTCAATTTCATTATCTGAATCTGAACTTTCACTGCCTGGAACATCATATTCATGATCATATCTCTTTGAGTCTGAGCTCTCAATATGTGAGGCAGACATGGAACCTACAAAGTAGAAGTATATATATATCATTAAAACGTTCTTTAGAACGTACAAACCAGGAAAAACAAAGACTCAAATACAATGTAATGGTGCGTATGCAAAACACTCCTCAAGAACATATAATTAGAAGATGTTCTACAGTATACACACTATAAAAATCAAATACGCAAGTACAATGTAATGCTTCGTATGTAAAGCACTCATCAAGAACATATAATTAGAATCTATTCTGCAGTGTAATGCAAAATGAACATAAACAAAATCAGAATGAGAATGGAAGCCATAATTCAACTTAATTGTTTACTACTGAGAATAACAAAAGTGAAATTATAAAACATATCAGAAAGAGAAAAAAAATGAAAAACAAACCAATCCCATCAAACACAATAAAAAATGAAGAACACACAAATCGCATCAAACAAAATCATAAAAACGAAGAAAGAAACACAATAACGTATCAGATTCTTCAACTTGAGAAGCCATATCAAGAACAGAACACAAAAACCGAAAAAAATGATAGTCACTCGTGAATTTTCGGTTGAAAGATGGATCAAAAGGAGAACAAAGATTGCAAGCCCCGTAAGGTATGACTAATCAAGCGTAACTGTTTTCCCAGAATTTTGCAACGCACGTAACTGATGTTAACACCGTTAATTCTAACGAATTAGATAAAAAAAATAAGTTACAAAATTGTTTTTGTATATTTCACTTTAAATAAAAAAGACATAAAATAATGACCATCAGATTAAGATATAATGGATGGTCAGGATTTTGTACTCCAAGACTCCAAAAAAAAGTGTGGACTCCATAGAACTTCCTTCTATTTTACAAAGTAGGAATATAATAAACATCATTTATATATTTCTTTTCACCTTTCTTTGACAGGATCGTGACGGTACCTTTTCCTTTGACGGGAATCTTTGACAAGTCGCCAAAAGTAACTTCTCCGCTGATGGTGCCGTCTATCTCCGTCAATAATTCTTTGTGGCTAGACATGGGGTTTCCAGCTCCCGAGTCAAGATACCATGTATTTTTCTTGCCTTCCTGATCTCCCTTGTAAGTGAGAAGCATAGCAGAGCCAACATCTTTATCTTCTTTTGCTTCAGCAAAATTTCTTTCTTCCACCTTTGAAGCTCTACACTCATAACTGAAATGTCCATATTTATTACAATTATAGCATCATATTGAGACTTATCACCTTGTTGTTGATATCCGCCTCATCCTCAATTTCTGAAATTTTGACCATGACCAGATGCCTGATAGCCTTAATTTTGTGGCCCCTATTGAAAGATTGCCTTCCACGTCATCGTCCACCTCGGTAGCCACTTCTTCCACGAACAACGTTGCTACCACTTGAACTTTCACCAATGGACACCTTACTTTTCAAGGCCTTCTCCAAATGAATTGTATCATCATACTGGTTCATCATGCTCATCAGTCTGAAGTGAACCAACAAGCTCGCCAATCAAAATTGTTGACAAATCTTTTGACTCCTCAATAGAAGTAACAACATAATAAAATTTCCTGGTTAGCGAGTAGAGGAGTTTTACCATGACCCGAACATCATCGAGACTTTCACCATTTCTTTTAATTTCATTTGTCACGATTTTTTCAAAGGCGTAACATATTCACTAATTTTTTCAGAACTTTTCATCTTTATATTTTGAATTCTCCACTTAGCACTTAGAGCTTTACCTTTTTTACTTTCTCGACACCTTGAAACAATTTTTGCAGAATCTCCCAAGCGTTGTTGTTTTTGCTCTTGAGATTTTTTAAAGGTTGATTCATCAACCCCTTAAAAAATCATATATAAAGCCCTTTGGTCTTTTTTCCAGGAATCCTTTAATGTCTTTTTATCTATACTTGAAAGTACAACTTCATCCTCGGGCTCGTTATACCCACTTTCGACAAATCCCAGTTGTCGTAGGGCACAAGACGCACTTTCATTTGTATGCTTCAGTTCTCGTAATTTGTTGCTATCAATTTCGAGATTTGCGGTAGTGCCATCATGTTTGCCATATTTTTTTCTCCGAAATAACTTAGCTCTGATGCCACTTGTTAGAAACGTGATGGGTTTTTATACCAAGATTTCTTTAATATTATAACACAAACACTGCAATACGTTCACTGAATAAAAATACAACTTATAATATTTTTTTTACACACACAAAGGCTACAACCTTGGTTTTTCCTTCTCAAGAGCTATATAATCCTCTTTTCACTCTGTGTTTTCTATCTTTTAGTGTGTATCCTTGAAATACAACTTCAGAGCCTTAATTATAGGTTTCAATACAAGACTATACGTCATGCCTCATATGTATATATATATATATATATATATATATATATATATATATAGAGAGAGAGAGAGAGAGTTAAGTTCTATGGAGTAGACAAAATATTCGAGTACTGGAGCATGAGTTACAATTTTTTAGTTTAATGAAAAATAATATCTTTCAATATCCAAATTTTTATGTAATTTATCATTTATAAGTTGTCTTAAACAAAATTATCAATCAATCAATAATATTTTTCAGCTTTAACAAGTATTAAGATTCATGTTCTGCTTATTAGTTATATTGCAGAACATAGTGTTCTCTCATTTATAAAAGTAATTGTTCTACGTCTTGATTACAATGTTTATATTGTAGAACATAATCTGCAGGTTGTCGAATATTTACAAATATTTTAGGACAAAAGAAATTTAGATGACTAGATTATATTTTTTTTCAAATTTTCTACTCCAATATTTGTGTCTACTCCATAGAACTTAACACTCTTTCTCTCTCTCTCTCTCTCTATATATATATATATATATATATGTATGTATGTATGTATATATAATACAGTTATTAGAGGCTTACTACTTTGACTACTGATCGGTCATATTCACTACTGTTATATCATGTTTTTTCTTTCTAAAATGCATGTGCCAGCTTCTCTTACCTATTTTCTTTAGTATACATCTAATTAGCCGTGCATTGTGTTTTTCACAACCACATAAAACATTATAGACCTGTGTTAGAATACAATATCAGCCCTCCTCTTAACAAGGTTTTTAGGAGAACTCTTCATTAAATTAATAAAAATCGGTTGTGTGTAAGAATTTTTAAAAATACAAATCACCCATATCTTGTACCACGGAAATATTTTGCACCCTTTTACCATTTTTTTGCTGCAATTGATCATTAACGTTAAAAACATAAGATTAATATAGTCTTTTACATTCAAATGAATTCCTATTCAAATAAATAAGATTAGTAAATTTTAATAATATATATATATATATATATAGTCATACTCCAATACAAACCCACCTTAATCTACAAACTAAAAACCAAGCTCAAATATCACTAAATCCTAAAGCAAATACCACTAACTTCTATAACTCCACCTCCATCTTCACCAACCCCATCTCCGCCACCGCCTCCACCTCCTTCAACTCCACCGCCTCTGTCGTCACCAGGCCACCTCCATCTCCATGCTGCCCGCCTCTTCCATAACCACCACCTCCATGTCCACCTCCATTATGTATATCACCACCACATCCAACCCACCTCCACAGCCTCTCCAATTCCACGTCCACCTCCGGCCACACCTCGATCGTTTTTACCTCCTATATTATCTTCCCTCAATTTCGATTCTGAATCTTTGTCAAAATTACTGAACAGAGCCAAAAATTACTTCCATGTCCACCAACTCCATCTCCACCTTCACCTCCACTATCTCCACCACCACAACCACCACCTGAAGCGGTAACTAGAACAGATCTGCAGCATTTACAACAGATCTGGAGAATTTCACCAGTATCTGGGATTTTTCACTAATTTATATAATATGAATCACTAAATTCTAAAGAGAATATCACTAAATTGGACTGGTTTTTAGTTTGTATTTAAAGAGTGGTTTGTATTTGATCACTAGCATGTATATATATATATATATATATATATATATATATATATATATATATATATACAAAAGTTATTTGGAGTACTATAAATATTTGGAGTCTTGGAGTCCAAATCTAGGCCCTCCATTTGAAAATGATCCAATGGATGAGAGTTTAACTATTTTGTTTTTTTAAAACAATAATTTATTTTTAATTTCATTGGCTCCGCGGCAAAGTGTGTTCGGTGTGTATTGTCCGTGCGTATAGCGCGGGTCATGCGGCAGTTTCAACAAGATTAACAGTTTTCTGGACTTCAGTCTGCAATCTTGTCCTGCATTCATTCTACCATTTTTCAATCTCCTTTCACCCGCAGGACGTTAGTGTAATGTCTATGCAGGACATATACTTCAACCAATAGGGCATCCGGTGACACTATGGACATCCTACATTTAGACTTAGAACACTAACTGATTTATACCATATTTTTTTTAGCTTCATGCATGCCACAACCCTAAACCCGGCGAAAAAATAAAGTAATTTAGGAACCATAGTCATAGTCTAGTGATCTACGTTATAATTTCGCATAAGGACCTTTGATAGAAATATGTACAAACCCCATTTAGTATTATGAGCTTCTTTTGTACAACATACCTTATCTTTATTGGTGACTTGTCATGCGCTTCCATCAACACAAGATACTCTACTTCCCATATGCATACTGACTCCCTACGCTGCGAGATCAGTATCAATGAAACTATGAAAAACTTCCTAAATTAAATGCCTTTCTATTTTGGGTCCATGTTCTGCATTTCAAAAGTGTCCGGAGAAATAAAATAATATGAAGCCTAACAACCAAGTTTGGTTTATTTAATTTGCTGGTCAAGCAGGTCAGTTCCACACCTAGCAAAGCTATCATCACTATGGTATAGCTAATACAAATGTACTAAATTGAACGACGTAGGACGCTTGGTTCCAATATATGCATAGTGATACACATACAAACACTGATACCATTCCACAAACGCAAAAGGAACATTGTTACATAATTCAAAATTAAAAGTGAACTATCAACTAAGACATTGTTACAAATGTTCGCAACACCAAACTCTAATTCTACATAATTACATTTTCATATAACAGGACGACAAAAAAACAACTTCCTCCAAATTTTTTTTTAGGACCTCTTTTTCAAACATCAAGAACCCTAAATACACATTAAACTATTGCCTCTCTCCATTATTGCGAATTCCCCAGGATTTCTAGACGACGAGGACCATACTCTCGGCCTGTCAGGCTTAGAAAGTGCAGAGACATCCCGTGCATCGCTGTTGTTCTGCAAGGTCTACACGCCACCAAACAAATAACAACTAAATTAATAACCTCCCTTGTAGCCGACTTTACAATCATAGTTCACATTCGGAGTCATCTCAAAATAATGTGTGCTACAAAATAAATTACCTTGCTTCGTAAATTTTTTCCAATAGAAGCCGTGCCAACCCGAGATTTCGCAGACAAGCTAGAACATCCGTACTTTCTACCTGCTTGTCCTGCTGTCTTCTTACCCGAGCTGTCAAAACGCTCTAGCGGAGTCACAAACTCGTCATCCTCTTCGTCAGGAGCGCTCCTACGCATCCGATCTGCATCCATCCTTTTCCTACGTATGTCCAATCTAGGTAATGGTGTCGCCACCTCACCTGGCGACTTGGCAAACACGCTTCCGCGCACTTTTTTCTTTAGTAAAGATCCGCCTGAAACAATCCTGGGATACCTGCCACTAGAGCCGTCATCATCAATAGTTATGTATTCGGGTTTCTTCCGTCCAGTTGTATAACTACGGCCTATCGATTAGTCTACTGCTTCTCCTCCGACCTAACCACATTAGGCCAAACAGCTTATTACAAACTATGCAAGACACATTTAAAACAACAACAAACAACCAAAACCTTGAAACATGACAGGAATTTCAATTTGCGGGGCACATTAAAAAAAGACATCTGCGTACCCAAAACACATACGATTTGCAGCAAAACATAAAATGCAACTGCATGATCAAACTAGCCACATAGCGCATTACTAGACAACAAAATTAATTTATAATGTTAAGCATATACTAAACAACAAAAGACCCAAATTCCTGTAAATTTTTCTTTCAATGCCAAATCTACAAAGCAACACACTCCTGTTAGTAACAAAGTCAAAAAAAATAAAAAATTCAACAAATAAAATGCAGCAAATGCAGAACAAGCCAACTGAAATACATTGGATTACATGTTCACTTAATATAGTGTTCAGTAAATAAACATGATGCACAGGTATTTTACTCGATGTAGAGTATTACAAACTTACAGGAAACATTAAAGATATGAAACTTTGAAAAAAAAACCAAACCATATGCATCATGACATAAATGGCATCGGAATTCTCATAAAATTTAAAAAATGCAGGACTAGAAAGCAAAATACAATTAAGGTTTCAAGCAGCTACTACACGATAAAGGGCACAAATTCCACCAAAACATTAAGAACCAATTAAGCATTGTCAGGTCAGAAAGCCACAAAAAATATATATTAGTTCCAAACCCACCAACAAATATCAAGAGGTCAGCAACGACTTATAGGCGGCAAATGCAGGACGACCCATAATGCATACTTGCAGGACAACAGTAACAAAATGCTTAACTATACCACATAATACATTCAAACTTTTAAACATCTACTACATAACACAGGACCCAAATTCGCCCTAAACATTCGCTGTCAGCTAAGCATTGCCCAGTCGTACTATGTGCCCATCGATTATCAAATTCTGGGAATATCAAATTTAAACACACACAAACGCAACTGTGTAACAAAGCCCTAAAAAAAAGAAGGAACCCACACACTAGAACATGTGAATGCAGGACAACCCAGTGATTCGCCCCCGAAGTTCATAATATCATACTATTTAGTAGACATAAAACCGACATGCAAATCAATTGAGGAACATAATGAGGCAATCGTTGACATACCAGAACTCATTTTGGCCAAAAATTGCTTCGTCCTACAAACTCCTCGCCCCTAGTTGGATTAGGTATTAATCATACTGGAACAAGGGATGAACACACCGAAAGTGGGGGATTTTAGGTATCGCTGTTGTGTCCTTCACCGGAGGATACGGGATGAACAGTACGGAATCGTGCGCGTGAATAGAGTTCAAAAGTGATTAATAACTGGCAGCCATTTTTCTTATCATTTTATCTCAGCCATAGGATCTTTTTAAATTTTAACGGTGGATCTTAGGGACTTCAATATCTCTTAAGTTATAGTGTCCGACAGAACCCCACTCATATATATATATATATATATATATATATATATATCTGTGTGTGTACCCGCTTTTAAATAAAAACTAAAAACCAGTACAATTTAGTGATATTCACTTAGAAATTAGTGATGTATGTTGTAAAAATTACTAAAAACCTCCAAAAATTGGTGAAAACCTCCATATTTGTCCTTGTTATCGGTTCCGGTGACGTTAACGGTGGTGTTGTGTTTCAGAAATTGGTGATTTCCTATTAAAACTGACTCTCTTCCATACGAAATCATTACTGCCATTTTTAAAATATTAAGGAGCTTACCTCTATATAAAGTTTCTAATGTTGCTGGTTGTTTACGAGGAATGATCGTCAAACATAGGTTGGAATTATTCAAAGTAACAAGAGGCAATCCATATCCTCGCAGTTGCAATCTTCGCCAAATTTCTTTTTATCTAGTAGTCGTGAAAGGCCAGGACAATCTGTAGTAGCAAATAATGATTTGTGAAAAAGGTTACAACATTCACTATTGTTTGGGTTAATCAGTTTGTAAAATGCTACATACCCCAAAAAATCACCCCAAAACTTTTTCTCAAATGATGTGGCATACACTGATTGGTTGTATTTTTCCAATAATAATGAGACCCCCCTTGTATATTCATCAATTACCCAATCAAAATCTTCCACTTGTATGCCACATCATTTGGTAAAACATTTTGGGAAAATATTTTGGGGTCTCTAGCATTGCCCAATTTTATTCTCTCATCCATTCCTCAAAATTCAGAAGCTCTGGTGGGAGGAGCTTGAGGTTAAAATTAGGCTCCCGTGGAAAGTTTGAGGTTAAAATTGAGGATAAAATTAGTATATTCGCTTTAAAATCAGTGATATTTGCTTTAAAATTATTTAGTGATATTCTGTTGGGTTGTGTGTGTGTGTATATATATATATATATATATATATATATATATATATATAGGGACCTATTCTACTACAAACTAAAATAATCTAAAAACCTACAAACTAAGCCCAGCCCAAGACATAACCCAATCCACTACTGCCTACAACCCAAAACTAAACCCAAAATAAAATTAATGCTACAGAGCTAAATCAAAAAAAAATATAGATACAACATATACGTGGATTACAGTTACAGAGCATTACTCCTCCGCACTGTTCATCTTCACAAAAGGTAAAAATCACCGAATATTAGTCCTAAATCACAGCTTCATCTCCGTTGTTTAGTGATTGTTCTATGTTTCTGAAGCTCAAACTCTCTACAGGCACAAATTTGAGACGAGGCAAGAGCGAAATCAAGCAACGAAAGCACAAACAAGTAGAAATTTGTGCCAAATTGTTCATACGGTGTATTTTCTATGTTTTTTCAGTGATTTAACTATATAAATTGTATAGAAAATGTTTCGTAGTGATTGCATGTCAAAATTTCGATGATTCTAGGGTTTTAAATTCAATTAGCTGTTATTGTTGATACTTCTACATAATAACAACTAAACATCATATCTCAACTTCAAACTTTATGCAGGTACAAATTTGAGGCGAGGAGAATGTCAAATCAAGCTACGAAATCAAAAACCTGCAAAATCTATGTCAAGCTGTTCATACGGTATATTTCTACACTTTTTTTAGTGATTTAAGTACATAAACTTGTATATAAAAGTTTTATAGTGATTTGATGTTAATATATCAATGATTCTAGGATTTTTGATTCAACTAATTGTTATTATTTATGTTTCTCCATAACAGCAGTTAGCTCTATTTAAATCATTCTCAAAGCATAAATTAATGGCTAAAACTAGAGGAGGTATGTTGATTAATGTTTTTAGGATAATTTTTGCTATTTTAGAAATAATTTTGTTATTACATATTTGTCCTTATGATTTGACTGTTTATAAGCTTGTGATTTGTAGTTTATATGCTTCTAATTTTTAGTAGTTATGCTTGTCATTTGTAGTTTATATGCTTCTGATTTGTAGTAGTTATGCTTGTGATTTGTACTAGTTTTGTTCTCTAGTGATTGTAGCCTTGTATTAGACAGATTATTAGTGATTTGTAGTTTGATAGTGATTGTAATTGTCTATTAGACACTACAACAAAACTGGCATCAGACAACACTGATCAGACAACGGACGCTGAAAAAAGTGTTGGCCGAAAACAAGAGACAACGGTTTATTTTCATCATCGAATAAATATTGTCTAACACCTACGACCTACAACGGTTAAAAAACTATTGTCTACAAAATTCAATCAGACAACGGTATCTTAACTGTGGTATTGTGTAATGATGCACGATAGACAACTGTTTTCGGTGCTATTGTGTGAAGAAACCTCAGACAATATTTCAAGAAACCGTTGTTGTAATGAGACAAGTGTTTTATTTGTTGCGTTGTTAACGAAAAGTTCATACAAGGGTTTCATATAGTGTTGTGTGATTGGGAAGCTAACATACAAGTGTTTTTGTTAGCATTGTATCATGACCTTATAAACAAGCCTCTACTAACTAATAAAATGTTATATGATTGAATGAATTTTAAGAAAATAAATATGTATATAAGAGAGTGCAAGATTCAAAAATCTTAACTAAAGTTATAACAAAATAATCAATTTCTTTATAGTTATAAGTTTTTCTTGCAATAGATCAAGAATTGGTCAAGGAAATGCGAATTTTTAACTCATAAAAATGAAAATTTATTATACAACAGTTTCTTTCCCATAAACCATTGTCTACACTACTTCTATACAACGGGTTTTCCCCGAAGCATTGTTTGAGCTGAATTTAGACAATGGATTCTCTTACAACGGTATAACTTCCGTAACAGTTGTGTCATTTTCAATGATACAACATAGGTGCGTATAAAAACCGTTGTTTGTTAGACACTACAGGACAAAATTTACCTTTATATAATAAGACAAAATTTACGTTTAACTAGTATTGTTAAAAAAACATACAAAATAAACATAAAAAATTTTGATTTTTTTTATACATGACTAATATGGTTAGTTCTCGACATCCGTATG
Source organism: Daucus carota subsp. sativus (assembly GCF_001625215.2). Classification (NCBI taxonomy): domain Eukaryota; kingdom Viridiplantae; phylum Streptophyta; class Magnoliopsida; order Apiales; family Apiaceae; genus Daucus; species Daucus carota. The sequence goes on from NC_030382.2 coordinate 23,008,263, forward strand.
GTTAGATGATCGGAAAAAATATTTATAAATTAATATAGAGCTAATCTTATACATAACACTGATTCTATCCAGTATGTTCTAATCGTAAACATAAACACATACTAATACTCACATCCGAACTACAAAATTTTCTAGGTATTACAAATGAACAATACATATTTGCATATATGCATAATATAAATATATTTATTAGGACAAATAGTACAAAAACAAGAATTGATCAAGGAAATGCGAATTTTTAACTAATAAAAATGAAAACTTATTATACAACGGTTTGCTTCTCATAAACCGTTGTCTACATTACTTTTATACAACGGATTTTCCCTGAAGCGTTGTTTGAGCCTAATTTAGACAATGGATTATCTTACAACGGTATACCTTTCGTAATGGTTGTGTCATTTTCAATGATACAACATAAGTGCGTATAGAAACCGTTGTCTCTTAGACACTACAGGACAAAATTTACCTTTATGTAATAAGACAAAATTTTCGTTTAACTAGTATTGTTAAAAAAACATACAAAATAAACATAAAAAATTTTGATTTTTTTTATACATGACTAATATGGTTAGTTCTCGACATCCGTACGGTTAGATGATCGGAAAAAATATTTATAAATTAATATAGAGCTAATCTTATACATAACACTGATTCTATCCAGTATGTTCTAAATCGTAAACATAAAACACATACTAATACTCACATCCGAACTACAAAATTGTCTAGGTATTACAAATGAACAATACATATTTGCATATATGCATAATATAAATATATTTATTAGGACAAATAGTACAAAAGCAAGAATTGATCAAGGAAATGTGAATTTTTAACTAATAAAAATGAAAACTTATTATACAACGGTTTGCTTCTCATAAACCGTTGTCTACATTACTTTTATACAACGGATTTTTCCTGAAGCGTTGTTTGAGCCTAATTTAGACAATGGGTTATCTTACAACGGTATACCTTTCGTAATGGTTGTGTCATTTTCAATGATACAACATAAGTGTGTATAGAAACCGTTGTCTCTTAGACACTACAGGACAAAATTTACCTTTATATAATAAGACAAAATTTACGTGTAACTTGTATTGTTAAAAAAACATACAAAATAAACTTAAAAAATTTTGATTTTTTTATACATGACTAATATTGTTAGTTCTCGACATCCGTACGGTTAGATGATCGAAAAAAAATATTTATAAATTAATATAGAGCTAATGTTATACATAACATGATTCTATCAAGTACTTTCTAAATTGTAAACATAAAACACATACTAATACTCACATCCGAACTACAAAATTTTCTTGGTATTACTAATGAACAATACATTCTTGTTATACAACTCTCTCTCTCTCTCTCTCTCTCATGCTACTTTCTTTTCCAAATACTTTGTTATGCTTACTTATGACCTAGTTGTAAAAGTGTTAGCTTAGAATATTCAAATATAAAAATAATATTTTTTAAAATAAAATATTAATTTAAATTAATTTTACAAGAATTGAAGGTGATATACAAATGAAATTGATATAGGTCGGAAATAATATCTGATTATTATTGGATATTAAGAACCCAAGAACATTAAAGCCCAGTTGGATAGGGCCTGAGGATTTTAAATACTAATTTCGTAATTAATAAAAGCCCAGTTGTAGGTCCAGCTACGAATACAAGTTCTATAATACATCTAATTCTAACAGATCAACATCCCGGAGTTCGGATAAATATCAGTAACAAAAGGATGAGAGTTCTACTTTATCTCTTACTCCGAAGCATACTTCGATACGAAGTCTGGAACGTGGAATCATACTTCCATCCGACTTCTGACTCCGAAGCGCCTATATAAAGGGCTCTACCCCTCATAACTAGAACTACGTTTTTGGACTTGATTCTTCTCCACGCAGAAGATACGTAGGCATCTCGCATCGAGACCAGTCCAAAGCACGAATCGCTCACCCCCGTTTTTAGTTCTATAACATTTGGCGCCGTCTGTGGGAAGACAACAACCATGACCGGACCACGTTCTGAAATCCATGATCCACGCAATCGAGCCACCACCGGAGTCTCGACTGAATCGACCCCCGTAACTACCACCCTTCCGCTGAGTGCGACCGTTGCTCAGACTACTACTCCTCTGACTTTTGGTTCGCTGCCCCCTCTGACCCGAGTAATTGCAACCGTTACCGACACCGGCACGCATTACTCAACCGTCATGACAACCACTCGTGGAGGCACGGGTGACGACTATGTGCACGTATCTGATTATGACTCCTCGGAATCGGAGCAAGAGCGTGACACCCCCCCTCGAAGAAGGAGAGAAACCGATCATACTCGGCACCGTCGACGCCGTCATAGGCAAGAAACTAATGAGCCCCGGGGGCCAATAACTTATGAGGAAAGGATCCGGGCCCATGAAGAGGAAATCGCACGGTTAAAAAGAGACCAGGCAAGGATGCAACCCCCAGAATCTAGGGATGAAGCCCCTCATCAAACCGTGATGAATCAGATTCACTTGTTACCAGCAGGCGATCCTGATAACCCGGTTCCCCCTTTTACGCAAGAAATCATGGGTGCAAGGATTTCCCGAAAATTCAAGCTCCCAACCATTAAAGCCTACGATGGCACGGGTGATCCCGCTAATCATGTTCGAACCTTCATGAACGCTCTGCTACTTCAGCCCGTCACCGAAGCAATCAAGTGTCGCGCTTTCCCCCAAACCTTGAGTGGGATGGCCCAACATTGGTACAGTCGCCTACCCCCTAATTCTATCTCTTGTTTCGCTGACTTGAGCAGGGCCTTCATAGGACAATTTGTTGGAAGCAAAACACATGCTAAAAGCTCTGCCTCTCTAATGAATTTGCATCAAGGCAAGAACGAATCGCTCCGAGAGTATATGAATCGTTTTACCAAAGAAGCCTTGAAGGTCCCAGACCTTGATCAGAAGGTAGCCATGATTGCGCTCCAACAAGGCACCACCGATGACAATTTTCGCCGATCTCTAGCCAAGAGGGCTCCGGACAATATGAACGATTTACAAGAGAGAGCCGGAAAGTATATAAAGGCGGAGGAAAGCTTGAGAAAATCCCAGAACAATCAGGGACCGAATACCAACTTCAAGAAACGTGGGAATGACACGGAGTATAATGCTGAGAATAAGTACTCCCGGAAGGAAGATGAGGAAAAATCGCCTGCTAAAAAGAAGATGGGTCCGAGGTTTACTGAGTATGCCAGGCTTAACGCCCCGAGGAGTCAAATCCTGTTGGAAATTGAGAAGGACGAAAGTGTTAGATGGCCGAAGCCTATAAGGACCGATCCGGAGAAACGTAACAAAGATTTGTATTGTCGATTCCACAAAGACACAGGACATAAGACCGATGATTGCCGGCAGTTGAAAGATGAGATTGAGTTCCTGATCCGAAGAGGCAAGTTATCCAAATTTACCAAGGATGGAGACAAGAATCATCGAGACAGTGATAATCGTGGAAGAGACAACGATGACAAAAGAACTCAGCCTCGAGGGCCTGTTATTAATGTAATCTCCGGAGGACCTACGGCTGCAGGCACTTCAAGCAATTCAAGAAAGGCTTATGCAAGGGAAGTGATGAATATAGTTGGAGAACCTCCGAAGCGGGCAAAAATCGATTATGCTCTAGCATTCGACAATGTCGACCTTGAAAAGGTGAAATTTCCTCATGATGACCCTTTAGTAATTACCCCAGTGATTGGAAACTCATCCGTAAAGAGAGTGCTTGTTGATAATGGAGCTTCGGTGGACATCTTGTTCTATGATGCTTATGAAAAGATGGGGTATTCTGATACTCAGTTAACACCCTCAGACATGCCTATATATGGCTTCAACAACGTGGAAACCAAAATTGAAGGCATGATCCAACTTCCGGTAACTATGGGTACCGAACCCAGACAAGCCACGTGCATGGTAAATTTCTTGGTCGTTAAAGCCTCATCAACCTATAACGCCATCCTTGGGAGGACTGGAATACATGCTTTTAAAGCAATCCCATCTACTTACCACATGAAGATCAAATTCCCGACTAGGAACGGAATTGGGGAAGAGTTAGGAGATCAGAAGATGGCCCGAAGCTGTTATATTGGGGCATTAAGATCTGGAGGAGCCGGGGGGCAAGTATTACCTATAGAGGACCTTGATGTCCGAGAAGAAGAGGAAAGGAGAGGCAAGCCTGCCGAAGATTTGGTTCCAATCCAATTGTATACAGAAGAACCTGAAAAGGTCACTTATGTTGGAGCATTACTCCAGGAAGATTTGAAACAAGAGCTTGTGAGGTTCTTGAGGAACAACCGTGATGTTTTCGCTTGGACAGCGGCTGACATGCCAGGTATTGATCCTTTATTCATGACTCATAAGTTGAATGTGAACCCTGATAGGAAACCGATTAAGCAAAAGAAGAGAAATTTCGCCCCCGAAAGGCAGGAAGCCATTAAGCAAGAGGTCGATAAGTTGTTGGAAGCCGGGTTTATTGAGGAAATTCAATTTCCAGAATGGCTAGCTAACCCGGTTATGGTCAAGAAGGCCAATGGAAAGTGGAGGATGTGTGTAGACTTCACTGATCTGAATGATGCTTGTCCCAAGGATTGTTTTCCTCTTCCAAGGATAGACACACTAATAGATGCCACCGCTGGCCATGAGATGCTGAGCTTCATGGATGGCTTCAGCGGATATAATCAGATCCGGATGGACAAGGACGATGTACCCAAGGTATCGTTTATCACTGACTTTGGTGTATTTTGTTATTTGGTTATGGCCTTTGGACTTAAGAATGCAGGAGCAACGTACCAACGCCTTGCAAACAAGATGTTTAAACATCTGATTGGAAAGACTATGGAGGTATACGTAGACGATATGTTGGTGAAAAGCTTGAACAAAGCGGATCACCTTGAACACCTTAAAGAGGCCTTTGAAGTCCTGAGGACGCATAAGATGATGTTAAATCCTGCCAAGTGTGCCTTTGGGGTCGGTTCTGGGAAGTTCCTGGGTCTAATGGTCTCAAAGCGTGGTATTGAAGCCAACCCCGACAAAATAAAAGCTATCCTTGACATGGAACCTCCCAAGACTATAAGGGATGTTCAGAAACTGACAGGAAGAATTGCAGCCCTGGGAAGATTTGTATCCAAGTCAGGAGACAAATGCTTACCTTTCTTCAAAGCCTTGAAAAAGGTTAAGAATTTCGAGTGGACAGAAGAGAGCCAGGTAGCTTTTGAAGAATTGAAGAAGTACATGGCAGAGCCACCTCTTCTATCGAAACCCATTGATGGTGAAACTTTGTATGTATACCTGGCTGTTTCAGAACAAGCATTGAGCGCTGTATTAGTTCGAGAAGAGTCCAAGGTCCAGAAACCAGTATACTATGTAAGCAAGGTTTTGCATGGAGCAGAGCTCAATTACTCGGTAATCGAAAAATTTGCTTTGGCCATGATTACGGCCTCGAGGAAGTTGAGACCTTACTTTCAGTCTCATAAGATAGAAGTCTTGACAGACCAACCTCTCCGAAATGTTATACATAGCCCTAAGGCTAGTGGAAGATTGATCAAGTGGGCAATTGAGCTTGGAGAATTTGATATCCGATACAAACCTCGAACAGCGATTAAAGCTCAGGCCTTAGCTGACTTCCTCGTTGAATGCACCATTAGCAACCAGGAAGTCGGGGGGCAAGGAGACAAGATAGAAGAACCTACCAAGGAAGAAAAACCTAAGGAATATTGGCTACTATTTTTTGACGGAGCTTCAAAAACAAAAGGTAGTGGTGCAGGACTTGTGCTCCAAAGCCCTGATGGCTTTACTGTGGAATATGCGATTAAGCTAGACTTTCCGACCACCAATAATGAAGCAGAGTATGAAGCATTGATAGCTGGACTTGGTCTAGCTAGAACCTTGAGGGTAAAGAATTTGAAGGTCTGTGGTGACTCAAAGCTTGTAGTCTTCCAAGTGAATGGTGAGTTTGAAGCCCGTGAGGAGACTATGCTGAAATATCTGAGGATTGTAAAGACCCAGATGGCACTCTTCGAAGAATGCTTGGTAGAATACGTGCCAAGGGAGGAGAATACCAAGGCTGATGCCTTATCGCAATTCGCATCCTCCGATGATGAGGTATGCTCAGGAAGCGTTTATTATCAGGTTTTGAGAACCCCTAGCATCGAAGCAAAGTTAATTGCCCCCATTGACACAGGGGCCACTTGGATGGATGAGATTAAGTTGTATTTACAAAGCGGTCATCTGCCGCCTAATGCTGATGAAGCACGAAAGTTACAGGTAAGGGCCCTTAAGTATGTACTCATTGAGGGGGTCTTATATAGAAAATCGTTTGTGATCCCTTATTTGAGATGTTTGAGGCCGGATGAGGCTCGAGAAGCTCTTAGAGAAGTTCACGAAGGTGTATGTGGCCAACACCTTGGTGGAAGAGCATTGGCTCATAAAGTGACTCGCCTTGGATTCTATTGGCCAGATATGCTGAAGCAGGCTCAAGACTATGTGAAAAGGTGTGATCGTTGTCAAAGGTTTGCGCCCGTTGTACGACAGCCACCTGAGATGCTGACATCTATTAATACTCCTATCCCCTTTGCAATGTGGGGGATGGATATTCTTGGACCGTTTCCACTTGCTAGTGCGCAGAGAAAGTTTCTATTGGTAGCTATTGACTATTTTACCAAGTGGATTGAGGCCAAACCACTGGCCAAGATAACCACCAAGCAAGTTGCTCAATTCGTGTGGGAGAACATTATCTGCAGGTATGGAATACCTCGAGTCATGGTTACAGACAATGGGACTCAGTTCAATAATGCTGAGTTTAGAGGATATTGTGAGGATTACTCGATTGAGTTACGCTTCACTTCAGTTGCCCATCCCCAAGCTAATGGACAAGCTGAGGTGGCCAATAGAATAATCCTCGATGGACTGAAGAAAAGAGTTGAGAAAGCCCAGGGGTCATGGGCCGATGACATACTCCCTATACTATGGGCGTATCGAACCACTTGCAAGGTTTCAACTGGGGCAACCCCCTTTCAGCTGGCTTATGGAGCCGAGGCAGTGGTGCCACTTGAAATCACTCATACATCCTCCAGGGTCCAGCAGTATGAGCCAGAAGCCAATGAAGAAGGTATGAGACTTGCGCTTGATATGATCGATGAGATTCGTGACGAAGCTCATGCTAAGATTGTGGAAAACCAGAAACGAGCTTCCTATTACTATAACCTACGGGTTAAGGAGCGATATTTCAGGGAAGGAGATCTGGTACTTAGAAAAATTGAGGCTTCAGGGGTAGGTCCCAAGGGCAAGATGGCTCCAAATTGGGAAGGCCCCTACCAAGTTAAGACTGTCACAGGCCATGGCTCATACAAACTTCAAACCCTGGAAGGAGTTGAAGTTCCCAGAAGTTGGCACGCAACCAACTTGAAGATATATTATATCTAATACTTATCGTATGAAAGTAGGAGTTAATAGGTATCACAGGAATAAGGTCATGTCGACCACTGCCATATAGTTGAATTCAAGCTTAGTTTATCTCTTTTACTATGGTATTAATGAAAATCCCGAGGATTTTAGCCTTGATATTGTTAAATTGCTATGAGTTTATTTGTGCTTACCCTCGAATAAAACATCCTGAAAAAGGATACAGGCTTGAAGCTGAGAAAAAGTACTAAGTAAATTCCAAATATGACGGCCAAAAGTCAACCGACCCTGATGGGTTATCCCAATCACTAAAAATGATTGAGGATGATTCGGAGTTTTGAAATTCTAAGTACAAATTACTTTGAATTAATTCCGATTTATGAAAGTTAAAATCCCAAGTGGACTACTTCGAGGTTCGAATTAGCGAATCTTATAAATGTTGGCCTAAAATATTCTAAGTAAGGAATGTTAAAGGCACAAATTGTAGAATACGAAACAAAAGTAACTTAAATAAATAAGTTAATAAAGTTAAAACCCCGAGGGGCATAAACATTCGGATAATTTAATAATTACAAGGGTTGAGCCACGCAGGGCATAAAAACTATCTAAGGAAGCCCATCATCAAAAATATCTTCCTGGGCCTGCTCATTCTCCTGGACTTCGGGTTCCCGGGCCTCCTTCTCCTGGGCCTCGTCCCGGGCTTCATCTTGGGCTTCCTCACCTTTCCCGAGATCCATCTCATCCAAGTTGGAGTCTTGGATCATAAGAGTCTCGGTGGGAATCTCCAAAGTTTGGGAGTCCACAGGGTGCGAATCCCCGAGATCCTCGACCGCCATCGGGGAAGGGGTCTCCTCCCCGGGAAGCTTCGGGACGGGGAAACGTTCCAAGGTGACTCCCTCAATTTGGGAGCCGAGCTCGTCTATGATCCTTTCCCAACAGGACTTGAAAGTCTCGGGAAAGGATGAGTTAAAGTCCTCCGCCAGGATATCTTCAAATTCTTTGGACTTTTTAAAGTCCTCCACCGCCTCTTTGCGGACTCGCGCCAATTCCGCCTCCAAGGTGCGGACCTTCTCTTGTTCGGCCACTAGCTCGGCCTCTACCCTCCTAAACTGCTCGAAGTTGGCAGTTGAGGCTTCGAAGTAACGATCGCGGTCACGTTCCGCGATCGATTTCTCGGCCCTAACCGCCTTCAGGTTGTGAACCGCAGCCTGGAGGTAGGTGTTGACCTGCAAAAAATTTGCAGTTAGAAAATTTGTCTAAGTAAGGAAAAGACTTGAAAATAATGTAATACATAAAATGGGCTTACCGTTGCCACGGCTTGGGCCCCCAAAAGCTCGATTTGAAGGTCCTCGCTTGACTCCACCACATGGGCTCGGTCCCGAGGAGTGATCACGCTCCGGGACCACTCAGCAGCCGCCCGGGAATCACCCACCACCGTGTCCTTTTTGAGAAGTCCCCACTCCACAACGTATGGATTTGGGTCCTCCTCGACGGGCACGGCCCGTGGAGTAAGAAAGGTTGGAACCTTCTCGATGACAGGGGATTTCCCCTCCTTGCGCGCCCTCTTTTCGCGAGGCACTTCAGCCGCCACAGTCTTGGAGGCAGCAGTTTCCCGCTTCTTGAAAATGCTTCCAAGAGCGGCTTGGGCTGCAAGACAAGTAAGAAAATGATATAAGTTTTCGCCAAATACATGAAAGGACAAGTCAAAATTAAAAATTAAGGTGGGCTTACCCTCAGGGCCTAAATCACTAAGCCCATGACTTTGGAGCGAGGCCTCAGAAATGAGCAGTGAAGTGTGATGGAGGCAATCCTCGGTCAAAATCTTTATGGCCGCTCTCTCTTCGACCCCTAGTTTAAGAGACCTCATGGTCCCATCTTCGGCCCGACTAAAATGAGAGTAAAAATAATCGGCCCAATCGGCCCCCTCCATATATAAATAAAACCATTGACCCTTCCAACGAGGAAAGGAGTCAGGGGCCGAGTCCGATATGAAAATGCTGCGGCCCTTGGTCCTATACTGGATCTTGACCCAGCCCTCGTCGTTTGGTGCATTAACAAACTTAAACAGATATCTAAAGACGGCCACACTGGGCTCCAAGTTATGTTTCTTACACTGAACTAAAAAACAGTAAATGAACCTCCAGCCATTGGGCTGGAGTTGGGTTGGACACACCCGGGCCTCGGCCAACAGCCTATAAACAAACATAGGAGGGGGAAGCCTAAAGCCCGCATAAAACATTTCTTTATAAACCCTAATGGCCCCAGGCCTAGGGTAGCAAGCCCTGTCATTTGGGCCTGGAGCCACGGCCCTATACGGATGCTCTATCCCGAACAACTTAGCCATGATATCTACATCCTTTTGTTTATACTTAGATGGATGATTATATGCTTCAAGATGATGAAGGTTGGGAAAAGCTTGACCAAACTCGCTAAGTAAATCACGTAAAGAAACAACGCTAGCATGGACGAGGGATTTTTTACCTCGAACACGAGCATTAGTGGCTGGAGGCTGAGAAATCTGTGATTGCTGGGATTGCTGTGATGATGCAGAATCAGCCATTGATCTTCCTCGGATGAAGGTATGAAGCCCAGAAACTGATGAAGAGGAGATGAAGATTAACCGGAATCTGGGAAATCTTTGAAGATCGCCCGGAAAACTGGAAAATGCTTTGAATATCGGCCGGAATCTGGAAAATCTTTGAAGATTGCCGGAGATACGCCTGAAATTTCGCCTAAGAACTAGAGAGTGTTTGGAGGTGTTTGGGAGAATTTCTAGCACTTAAACTTGGAAACTTTGGAGTGAAATGAGAAATGAACTCTCAGTCACTCGTTATATAAGCAATCCACAACCGGTTCACTTGCCGGTAAACCCTAAAATGAACTGGTTACAACCGGTAATATGGGCTTTGGGCCGGTCGCAAACCCATATCACAGGCGGGAAGCCCATGATTTTGAATAATTCGAACCGATTCCAGAAGGATCTCGAGAATTCTAAGAGATGACCACAAAAAATAAAGGAATAATACACATTATAGGCCTGACAAGTTTATAGACTAAGGCCCACAGCCTATAACATGACAGAACTCCCAAGTATGTAGGCTTGGCATCTACCATGTCTCCTAAGCGGGGCATGCAACGCCTAGGGCACATTCGCTTGTTGAGCAAAAACATCGTTTATTTAAAAATAATAATAAATAAATAATAATTTCACTAAGGTCATAAAGTGACTAAGTTTCCTTGGCGTGTATGAAAAACTATACTTCCTAGGCGCTGCAAAGTACGCCCACGGAACAACAACTTCTTCAACCTGTGATAGGCTAGGCTAACACACGCCCAGGAGACAGGTCCCCTGGTTGTCAAGCAAATACGTCTCCTTGGCGTGCAAAAGCACGCCCAGGAAGCCTCACCTCGATCAGCCATGAAAGGCCTTGACCAACCACGCCCAGGAGACACCCTGAGTAAACATGTCTCCTTGGCGTGCTTACGCACGCCAAGAGAGCATCAACTTGAAGAATCAAGACGGGCATCGACCACACACGCCCAGGAGACACATCTCCTAGGCGTGGTATATAACATGCCTCCTTGGCGTGGCTAGGCACGCCAAGGAAGTATCATACATGTCAGCCATGGCAGGCCTATCTTATCCACGCCTAGGAGACATGTCTCCTTGGCGTGGCATACAATATGCCTCCTTGGCGTGTCTAAGCACGCCAAGGAAGCATCTCACTCTTCAGCCTTGGATGGCTTACTGCAACCACGCCCAGGAGACGTATCTCCTAGGCGTGGTGATAAACATGTCTCCTTGGCGTGGCAAGGCACGCCCAGGAGACATATCTGGTTCACAGATGATTTGATCAATTAAAGAATTATTTAATTCTTTAATTAGATCCTAAAATCTGGAAAATGGAGTAAAAGTTGAGATTTATTTTTCAAAAATTATTTTGAAAACTCTTTAAAGGCTAGAAAAATTCTAGAAAATTGGAGTTTAATCGCAGAAATTCCAATTTAATTGAATTAAGCCCTGGGAAAATACGAAAGTGCTCGAAAGTACCATTACGAACGTAACGTTGAAGGACGTTTGTTATACCAATAAAAAGATTCGTAAGTATCACGAAAACGACTCGAGAAGTCAAAAGAAAGATTCATGACTTCCGGTACTCCAATCGAAAATGAAGTACGATCCCGAAGGATACAGAGCTATCTTTACTCTACAGTCAATTCAAGTCATCTCTCGAATTGTTTCAAAGTAGTCAAGATCGGTGAGATCCTTGCGCTATTTATATCGTTGAGATCCTTGCGCTATTTATATCGTTGAGATCCTTGCGCTATTTATATCGGTGAGATCCTTGCGCTATTTATATCGGTGAGATCCTTGCGCTATTTATGGAACTTCAGACCTTGGGCAATGGGAATTTGCAGAAGATAGCTTTCTCGCATGAAATACGAGTCAGGAGCTCAGAAAGCCAAGAAGAACTCAGCAACTTTTGAAAAGTTTCTACGAAACTTGTCGAAAGTTGGGGGGCAAATGATATAGGTCGGAAATAATATCTGATTATTATTGGATATTAAGAACCCAAGAACATTAAAGCCCAGTTGGATAGGGCCTGAGGATTTTAAATACTAATTTCGTAATTAATAAAAGCCCAGTTGTAGGTCCAGCTACGAATACAAGTTCTATAATACATCTAATTCTAACAGATCAACATCCCGGAGTTCGGATAAATATCAGTAACAAAAGGATGAGAGTTCTACTTTATCTCTTACTCCGAAGCATACTTCGATACGAAGTCTGGAACGTGGAATCATACTTCCATCCGACTTCTGACTCCGAAGCGCCTATATAAAGGGCTCTACCCCTCATAACTAGAACTACGTTTTTGGACTTGATTCTTCTCCACGCAGAAGATACGTAGGCATCTCGCATCGAGACCAGTCCAAAGCACGAATCGCTCACCCCCGTTTTTAGTTCTATAACAGAAATAAATAAGACAATGATGATACAAAATTTGCCCATAAATAAAATTTAAAAAAAGTAAAATATGAATTTTTAGAGTAATAAAACATATAAAATAAAAATAATTTTTTTATTAAGTGAAAAACAAAGAATATATCATTTCCATTTTTTTGATATGAAAAACCGATATGTAATTGGTAAAAAAATAAAAAAGAAAATTTAAAAATGTGAATATACAAACTTATAAATATTATAAAATATATATTAGTGGTTAACTTTTTGTATAATAAATATTTAAATTTTATTCGTTAAAATATAAATATATGCGAATATTTGGACTCTATCAAACTGTCCAAATATTGGACCCAAGCGGGTAAATTTTAGACTTACAGTCCGTCCAAATTTTTAAACAACTTTGAAATTTTTACTCATACTCACAGGCTTAACCTCTCTCTCAATACCCCTGCTCGACTCTCTCTAGAAAATTGAAATACCCTCTCTCGCTAATCTAGGGCTAATCTCTCTCATCTCTCTGGCCGCTATTTTCTCAGTCACGCTACCACTTTCAATCATTATCGATTTATGTTTCTAATTGGGGACAATTGAATTGAGGGTCGAGGCTTCGATTCTTCAATTAGGGCGTGGCTGCTTCAATCATGCTTTGATTCTTCATTAAACTTCAATTAAAGTTCAAGTACTTACATATAATCCCTTAAATTTCATCTAATCTCTCTCTATCTCTCTTTGATTTCAGGTGTTCTTCGTTTGGGTTTGCACTTCAAGACTTGTTTTAAGGTATTTATGAATTTAGGACTTCTGTGTTTTTGGGTTTATTACATTTTTATTATTTGTTTTTATGTTTATGTGGTTGATTTGCTTTGGTTTGTTTTTTTATTTCTGTGTGAAATTGCAATACTCTATTTTTATGTGTAATGTGTAATTTGAACCCATGCCATGTTTTAGTTTTTTTTTATATAGTTGCAGGATGCAGGACAAGTCTGAAATGGTAAAAGATGAATAAAAAAATCAGTCATTATTGTCGAAAATCAGTCTGACAAGTCTGCAGGATGCAGGATCAGTATATACACAGGCTTGAGGCTTAAGTGACCACTAAGATTAAGCAATAACCTGAAAGAAAATCCGAGACAAAATAGCAGACTAATTCAACACACTGCTGGTAAACATGAGACTTAGGCAAAGATCAGTCATTATTGTCAAAAATGTAGTATGAAAATGTGGTATTTGAAGTGTTTGCTCATTTGGGTTTATGTTTACTGTGGTTTTGAAAGGCTAAGTTGAAGCAGAAGTTGGCTGAGTTTAGTTCGTGTCAGCTCACCCCTTCCGTTCTTTTTTGTTAGTGACTATATATATATATGCTTATACTATTAATCTATTGTTAAAGTTTTAATATGTCTCTTTCTTGTAGGCCTTGCTGTTAGTAAGAGACATACCTATATGTTCTCTGCGGGTGATGACAAACAAGTTAAATGCTGGGATCTTGAATAAAATAAGGTTTGATAAAAACTTTCTTTATGGACTATGGCTATGCTAGTGTTTCTAATAAACTTAATTATTGATATTTCTCCACCTTTTAAAGGTTATCAGGTCTTACCATGATCACCTAAGTGGAGTTTATTACTTGGCTATGCATCCCAATATTGACATTTGGCTTACAGGGGGTCGTGAATCTGTGTGTCGGGTATGATTGTATTAATCTAAAATATTATGCTACCTGTGATTTGACATTCTTTTGGCACATGTTTCAGTCTCAGGGAAGCTTCAGTTTCCGTTGCTATAAAGCCAAGGTAGTGGTTTGGTATATAATGGAACTGCCTTGCCCAAGTTGCAGGGGAAGAGGTTACACTCTTATGTACAGAATGCGGAAAAGAAAGATCTAAAAAAGATTGTGCCCAGTGTGATGGCAAGGTAAATATTGCATCATTTACTAGTTATGAATTGCTTTAATGTGCACGTTGACCAGTACTAAACTTGGTAGAGAGACCAAGAGACATGTGCATTTTTCAATTTTATTTTCTAGCTTCTATTTCTACATGTAATATTCTGCCCTGTGCTTATTTATGTATCTTATTTGATATGAAAATAAAATACACGGTCTTGACTATTTACAGTATTGTGTTTCTGCATATAAATAGTGCAAAATATAAAATGCAAATATATTATAGTACTTCAAATATTTTTTAGTGACCTAATGCTACATAAATGCCTTTAGCCTATTTCTGTTGGAGAATCCGTGTTACAAGAGAGCTTTACAAGATATGGTTCTGTATTTCTGTTAGGTATAAATTTCATAGTCCATATTGATTGTCGATATAAATATATAGCATTGAGACTAAAGCTATCTATTTTCCGCTATGTATCTTATTAAGAGCTTTAATTGTAAGTGTTTATCAATTGCAGGGAATGAATACTTAGGAGTAGTGCAAGGGAGATCGTGTAATGGAAGAGTCAATTGATGAACGACCATGAGATCAATGTATAAAGATGAGTTAAAAGAAGGGTATAAATCCGTATGTTTGTTGGATGAAATTGTTGGTTGAAAAGTGAATATTAGTTGGTAAATATAATTAGTTAGTGGATATTTAGTTGGTGGATATATGTTGGTGGATATTGGTGATTGATATTTGGTTTGTACTTGGTTGGTTGTTATGTTGGTAATGAAAATTTTTGTTTACCAATTTTCGGCATTGTTAATTATATTGTCTAGTCTAGTTTATTTGATTCATGGTTTTACTTTTAGCTAATGAGACATGTAAATGACAATTGTTATAAACAACATTATACAATGGTCACTGTGATAAAAAGTATTGTCTCTCAAGCCCTACAAACAACACAATTTTAAGAATAAAATTGTTGTCTAAGACATATACAAATAAGTATATAGTAGTAACAAACCATTGTCTAAATCAATATTATTCGAGTATTCGGAACAAAAACCGTTGTAGAAGAGTTTTCACACAATTGTTTCATTATATAAGCTATTGTTATAAGGAGCCTTACACAAGTGACCACTGCTCTAAACCCGTTGTACAAGGTAGTAAAACACGAGTAAAACCATCGTCTGATCCTCTTGTAAACAAGTCTGCTAATTACTAAAACAGTTGTAGTAAACCATAAATAACGAGCATCCGCACTTTAAAAACCATTGTATGATACTCTTGTGAACAAGTATTTTAAATACTAAAACTGTTGTTGGTAGCTTCTCTAACAACACTGTTTTCATAAACAAGTATTGTTGAAAACCCTTTGTAACAACAGTTCTTCGAATTGTGGCATTGTTGTTTCTGGGTGTTGCACAACGTTTTAGTTAAAGTAAACCATCGTGTTGCCCACACTCAGACAACGTTCGACCCGTTGTCTGATATGCGTATCAGACGGCGTCTCGATAGACCACGGTTTTTCGAGGTATCAGACAACGGGCAAAAACGCTTGTCTGATACTGTTTTCCTTGTAGTGAGAGATAGAGTATTTGTGATAATCTTGTATTTGTGATTGCAACTGTACTACTTGTACATAAATTAGTTTTGCACGAAGTTCATTAGTTATTTCCTCTGTGTAAATAATCAACTGAGCTAGATTCTTAATTATCGTTATAGGCATAGTTGTTTAATTAAAGAATAATATTTCAATATTCTAAAATATTGCTGATGCATGAACAACTAAATATAATGATTGAACTACTAAATAGAGTGATTATAGTGATTATTATATAATGACTGTAGGATTATTTTATAGGCAGAGCATTGCATATAAATTACTACAGGGATGGGGCATGCCTTCTATGGGGGATGATGGCTTCTGGGGGGGCTTAATGTACTTGATATGGTGGGAAACTTAGTGATTCAACTGATAAACTTAGTGATTAATGCACTAAATATGCTGAAAACTAAAAATATTTTAGTTGCTGATGTATGAACTACTAAATATAATGATTGAACTACTAAATAGACTGATTAAAGTGATTATTATATAGTGATTTTAGGATGAAGATGTCAAATTATGTTATGGCCCTAAACCAAGAACACTGGTATGATTTTATTTAAAAATCTACACACTTTGCAACCACATAGTCAGAATACTCAACACCTATTTTCTATTTATCTGTAGCATTCGCACTTTACCAAATATTTGCAAGTAAGAGGTAGTGTACATTTGGCAAAGAAAATACGACAGCTAAAGCCTACATACAAGAAAATGTCATGGCAAACAAAGCATAATTCTATTGACTGTGGCATATTTTTAATGAGGCACATGGAGACTTACAAAGGGCATACAACCACTTGGCAATCTGATTTAAATGATGAAAAGGTAGCAAAATCTTCAATTCTTAATTTATATTTCTACTCATCTGTTATTTGATTAGTGTTAAAATAGTTAATTTCTAATTTCTATTTATCATCTGCAGCATGGCCAACAATCTCAAGTGATCAAGCTACGGGTAAAATATAACAATCCCATCCTATCCTCACAACTGAACGAGAGAAAGTCAGATGTGCTAGAAGCAGCCAAAGCACTGTGTGTTGATATTGCATCAAAGAAGCTTACCAATTTTGTCATCCAATCATCCCAGCAGTCTCAAGAAGAAGAAATCACAAAGCTTAGTAAACCAACAACTCAAAAGAAGAAGAAAGTGAGATTTCTGAGATTCATGTTTGCAGGACATAGACCACAGCTTAGAAGAAGATCCAGAATAAGACAACAAAGTTTCCCCAAAATTATGAGACTCCGACTCAAATATAATAATATGATTTTATCTTCAACACTGAATGAGAGGAGATCAGAAATCATAAAAGTGGGGAAGGCATTATATATTGATATGGCATCAAAGAGACTAGTCAATTTTGCCATCCAATCTTCACAAATGTCTCAAGAAAAAGATATTGTAGTGACTACTCAACGAAAGGCTGATAACAAGAAGACAGTCACATTTGCAAAAAACCTCACCACCACTCTCAATGAAGCCGCCCACAACAACCAATGATTGTTTCAGCAACTACTTTTGATGAAATCCACGACAACTTGACAAACAATGATTGTTTAAGAACTAGTTAGCTTATTTTTGTGAATACTTGACATGCAATGATTGAATGGCAAATTATCTGTGGTATTCTATCTTGCTTATTCACTTGTTGAGGATGCTATTGTACAAAAGATTTTAAACTGTTCAATTTTACTTTTGACTTCTTCAGAGGTAGCAAATTCAATTCACTAATATGAGTAATTTAATTTATGCTACTAACATGTTCCAAAATTGTAATATGTGCTTCAAATTTTACTATAATATGTACAAATCTCAATCCATTGAACTGCAAATACAAAACTAACCACTATTTTTAAAATACAGCTAAACTTCAGTGATTGGAACTCACATTCTAGTGATTACAACATCACATTTTAGTAGTTGGACCATTAAAAATTAATGATTGCAAAATATATTTACTATATAATCCACAATATTTTCATTCAAATGAACATAAATTGTCAAAAACTAAGTAATATCAGATTCATACTAACTACTGTACATTTTAAACAAAATATGACCACCTTTACAACAACTTTTCTTCAATCTACACTTTCTTCAATCCGTGCTTTCTTCTTCTTCTTATCACATGTCCTGGAGTCATCAGCTTTCTATTCTGTTCCCTTACGAACAAAATGCTTAAGAATAATAGTTCCATCATCAGCTTTTTTTTCTGTTCCCTTACAAACATCAAAACCTCCTAAACGACCATAATTCTTGTAAAATACAAACGCTTTTTCCAAGCTGTCATGAACATGATTAACAGCTGACACACAACTAAGATCAACAACAGATGGTGAATAATATTTCCGTCCACCAGGAGACAAAACATTGCTTGATAATGAACCATCATTTTCACTAGAAGAAGGATCACAACTGGCATTTGAACTACTAATACAAGAAAAGTCACCACAAGCAAAACCTGCATCCGCATATTATTAATAATTAAAAGCAAAAACTACACACACTACTAATCAACTGCATAACAATTATAAATCTATATTATGCTGTAGTGATTTACATCATCAAATTATAGTGATTGTAGATCTATATTATAGTGAATATGGACTTACATTGAACAGATAACTTTGATACACTATAATAAAACACAAAATTAGATTAAGTTCAGCCGTAACAAAACAAAAACGTCTCACTAAACTAAACAAATTCATATGTGACCAAAACACAGAACAAATTGAATAATAAACCAAAACATAAACATGAAATTATCAATGAATACCTAATTTACTAATTAAAATCATATGATTTACTAGTTAACATCATATATCATTAAAAAACTACAAGACATTCATACATATGCTAATTGAATCAACAAGAAACTACAACTTTCAAACAAAACACCTAGTACATCATCATCTCCATATCTACATAGATAATCGAACAATAAAAGTAAAGTAATCACCTTGATTATCACTGATTTTGATGAGATCTGTTGTAATCATCGTACACCAATTATAACATCAGCAGCTCCAAGAACTGAGTTTGATTTTGATTGCAACAGATGATGAAGATGCGAAGACTAAACAGATCACGGAGAGAGACGAGAGAGATCACAGAGAGAGCACCGAGCTAGAGAGACTATGGATAGCACTCAAGAGTGGAGAGATTTTAGAGAAACGGTTACTAGAGAGAGAAGCAGTTCTTAGAGAGAGAGCATATGAATTAATGACAAGCGATTAACAAAATCTTTGTCTTTTTCTTTTTTTTATATCAAGTAAATGAGTGGCCCAGATTAAAAGATGGTAAATAATAATCAAAGGTGCAGATTAGTTTGTAGTTTTTACAAAAAAAAAGGTTTGTATTTGATCATCCCCCTATATATATATATATATATATATATATATATATATATATAGGCATTTGATCAAATACAAACCAATCTTAAAATAAAAACTAAAAACCACTATTCAAACTCTTGTGATTACTAAATACACTCAGCAAAATCAAATCATGTGTAAACCCCACACACCTGCAATTAGTAAAATATAGCTGCCCCGACCAACTCTTAACAACCTCTTCCTCTCGTCTCGTGATTTGAGCTAAAACTCACCACTGCTACCACCTGCTATCCGCCATCAATGTCCATCCATCTATGACCTTGATTTCGCCATCATCGTCACCCAGCTCCGCCCTTCATCTTCCTCGTCATCTTCCTTTCCCCACCATCATCACCTCCTTCCATCCTTCATCTTTTCCTTCCCTCTCCCCTAATCTTTTTCGACGACCTCTCTCTTAATGTCTTGAATGACTAAAACTCAGTCATGAATTTTACTGTTGTTAAATCTTTGATATAATTAAAGAAATCAATGATATATGCTATACAAATTAGTGATATTCGCTTTATAAATTAGTGATAACCGCTTTACAAATTAGTGATATTCGTTTAGAAAATAGTGATTTGTGTTGCTGAAATTTGTGATTTCCATGTCTTCTCCCATCACATGACTGTATCTCAGATTATCTGCCACGTTACTCCTCAAACATAGAAACAGAGATCGAAGAAGATGAAGAGTAGAGAGGGTGAGTTTGTGTTAATTGATAATCGTTTTGTATGTATATGTTATGTATAGTTCTGTATGTATATGATGTGTATATCAACTTCTACAAATTACAGAGAAGCATTAACGAGCGGTGGTTATAAAAGTGGGTTGGGCTGGTTAGAACAGTGGGCTGGATCACAGGTTTTTAGTTTTTAGATTTAGGTGGTTTGTACATGAATAATATCACATAGAATCATGTTATTTTTAATCCATAATTGTTGTTAAACATGCTAGATACTGTTATTATTCATAATATATGGTTAATTAGCTTAAAGTTAGAATTTAGTTCAAGTTTTAGATGAGATTCTATGTTCGATTCCAAAGTGTTCTTCTTTGTTTTCCTTTTAAGGGTGTTCTGTTTTGAGCAATGCCATATATATATATATATATATATATATATGTATGTATGTATATATATATATATATATATATATATATGTATGTATGTATATATTCGCGAGATATGCTATATATAAATTAGTGATTTCTGTAGTTTAAAATAGTGATAAAAAACTGTCTAGAAACTGGTTTTTAGTTTTTAGGCTAATTTGGTTTCTATTGGAATAGGATTCTATATATATATTGGCTCATGATCAAATACAAACTATTCTTAAAATAAAAAACTAGAAACCAATACAAGTTAGTGATATTCTTAGTGATATTCTCTTTAGGATTTAGTGATCTGTGCTGCAGGAATTAGTGAAAACTTGCAGAAACTGCCTAAAATCTCCAGATATATTCCAGAAACTGCTCAGAATCTCCAGATCTGTTCACATTTTCGATTCAGATGGTGGTGACGGTGGTGGAGATGGTGGAGGTGAAGGTGGAGATGGGGGAAGGATGATTGTAGCGGAGGTCTAGGCGGCTTGAAGTAAGGGGTTGGAGCGTTGCCAGAATAGTGGCGGTTCCGCCGCGTTTTGAAGTTGAGCCGATGTGGAGAAAGAAGTATGAACGGGGCTGAAGGAGGTTGAAGCAGCGACCAAGATGGGGATGGTGAAAATGGAGGTGGAGATTGTGTTGTTAGAGAAATAATGGAGGTGGAGATGGAGGTGATGGTTATGGAGGGGGCGGGCAGCATAGAGGTGGTGATGGTTATGGAGGAGGCGACGACGGAGGTGGTGGTAGTGGCGGATGTAGACGTGGGTTGGTGAAGATGGAGGTGGGGTTGGTGAAGTGGAGGTGGAGATGAGGTTGTTTAAAAATTTAGTGGTATTTGCTTTAGGATTTAGTGATATTCCAGCTTGGTTTTCAGTATCTTGAATAAGGAGGTTTCTATTGGAGTAAGACTATATATATATGTGTGTGTACATAATACATACATACATATGAAAAGTAAGTTGTTATTTTAATATAAAATATAGCATTTAAATATCTAGATAATAAAATATTTAAACTAAATGTGATATCAACTATGTAGAGCATCTCCACCTCTCAAAAACATTTTCTTAAAATTCAATAAATTATACCATATATAAACATTATAGTCTATAGATAATATTTAAAAATTTATTCATTCCATCCATTGTCTAAAAATATTACCAATCTCACCTCTCAGGACTTGTAACAAGATTTCATATCATCTATGTTAACGGGAGAAACTGGTTAACAACAGATGTGGGTACCTGAGTGATTTCCGGAAGGAACAGCGAAGAACACGGGACGGGAAGTGATGGATGATGTAGCTGATCTTGTGTTTGATCCTCGAGAGAAAGAGAGAAAGTGTTCTCAAGCGTTTCTCAGCAAGAATCAGATTATGAGCACAAGAGGCCTACGTACCCTATTTATAGGGGTTCAAGCTACCACGTAGTTCTTACGGGCCAAACTTCTTAGCGCGGGCTAAGTGTCAGTCCGGTCCATCAAAGCCCAGGCCCGTAGGACCTTGAGGGCAGCCGTCAGGGGAGGCCCGTGCTCGCATGGCCTAGGCCCATATGGCAAGAGGTTGTCATGGAGCGGGTCAGAGAATGGATATTGATCCAATAAGTCCTCGTATGGGGCGAGGGAGCCCAATCATCCTCTATGGGGCGAGGGAGCCCAATCATCCTCGTATGGGGCGAGGGAGCCCGATCATCCTCTATGGGGCGAGGGAGCCCGATCATCCTCTATGGGGCGAGGGAGCCCGATCATTATGATATAACTCTGATAGTGTTGATCCAATGGACCAATTAGTGCAGAATAGATTGGCAAGAAGTCCCGAGCCGGGTGGCTTATGCAAACGACCCCGGGCCTGCGACCCGGTTCTCCTCGCGACCCCTCCCAGCCAAAACGAGCCGGGGTGATGCGAGGCCATCCAACGCGAGGCCGGGAGGGCGACCCCTCTTTGGCGAGCCCAAGGGTTGCGACCCCCCTTTGTCTGGCGAGCTCCTCTTCATTCTCGCAGGGATTGGGCCGGTTCATCCCTCCTTTGGACTGGTTAATAAGACCCCTTGCTAACTTGATAGGGCCCATTCATCCTTTTGGGCCTGTCGAGGCCCAGGCCTATTTTTGAGCGTAACAACTACCCCCCGATTCCTGTTCGCTATTTAAAAGAGCGGAGAGGAATCACAGCGAGGCCGTTTTAGGGGTTGCTAAGTTCCTTTTTTCCTGAGCCCGAACGTTGCTGTTTAGTCCCCGGAAAGCGAGCCCGAGCGACACGAGGCCCTCATAGCCGTTGGAGGAGTGACAGCTGTCGGGCACCACCGAGGGGTCAGCCAGTGAGAGAGTGACACGTGCCTCATGCCACCTTCTCTCTCCTCTGCCTATATAAACCCCAATGATTCGAAATCATTTTTTCACATTTCCAAAAACAAACATTCTCCACAACTATCTTGAGCTCCGAGATCTGGCAAACATTCGAGTGTTCATCCGGCCCGCTAGAAGATCGTCCTCGCGTTCCAGTGGATCATCCACACCCAGTTCATCTTCATCGTCCTCGCTTTCTGGAAAAGGTGAGTCTTTTCCTTGCATTTTCTTGTTTATATGTCTTATTATGTGATCCACAACTGTCTTGCACACATAATTCATGCTTATAGTTACCCTCACACGATTAGCGAGCCGTAGAATAACGACCCCTTCCAACGCGACCCCGACCCGGAGATTTCCTCGAGCGACCCCTTCGACCTGGGCTCGCTAAGCGACCCCCCTAGCACTCGGGCTCGCTAAGCGACCCCCCTAGCACTCGGGCTCGCTAAGCGACCCCCTTATTACTTTGGTTGGTCCACGTGTGCGAAGTGAGGACACATAGACGGCCTTCTCTTTTTTCACCTTTTCTCGCCCTTCATTTCCTTTGTGATTTCTTTTAAGACACACACCTAATTCACACCATCTTTTTACAGATGTCTGAGAGCACGAGCCGTTCCAGCCATGTCTCCTCGCCCCTGAGTCATTTCCCTCGCGACCAGAGGGGTTCGGCTGAGTTCCAACGGGAGTTGAACGAGATTTCGGGGACGAGTCGCCATCCTATAGATCCGGCCACGGCTGTAAGCGAGGAGGCGGCCGTCAACATAGCCAGAGTGGAATCCTCTATGCACAGCGGCTCCAGTTCGCTCCATCTGCATCTGGACCCGTTATGGGCTAAGGAGGACTTCCACTCGCTGAGAGATCCTGAGGGGTGGAAAGGAAAACAGCCCTCGCGACCCCAAGGGGGTCTTATTGACTTTTCGTTGATAGAGGATGAGCCTCGCCAGCTAAGTAAAGAAGAGGCAGATGCTCAGATTGAGCAAATGATCCGTGCCAGGAGAAAGGGGAAGCACATAGATCTGAGCGACGAATCGGGTGACACCCCTAGCAACGCCTCTCTTGGCGGGGCTTATTATGATTTGGGATCGTCTGATGATAGCGACCCATCATGGAGAGAGGGCGACCCCCTGCCGGAATATAAAGATGAATTTGCTACTCCCGAGGCCACCTCGGCCGAGTTGGAGGAGGTCACTAGGTCTATTGATTTATGTAATTATGACTATGTGCCGGATCCCTCTGAAGTCGAGTATGTCGCGACCCCCCAGCCAGAATTAGAAGGGGCCGTTACTTTGGGCCCGCTCTCGGACGACGCCTCTTCCTCTTCAAAACCCCAATCGCCTCGCATTCTGGCTTGTCGCGATTTGTCCACCACTTTATCCGAGGAGGAGCTCGCAGAACTAGTTGACTCCTATGGGCTAAGGGGTCGGGTCGTTTTGCCGCGTCCTCACCAAAGATGCTACAGGTTCAACTTTCCTGAGAATGGGGGTCGGATTCCACGACTCGTTTTATCTTCCCACTTGGTGAGGCTCGGGATCACCTCTCCTCTTCATCCCTTTATTAAGGATGTTTGTGATTTTTATCACCTGGCCCCTCTTCAAATCAACCCCAATGCCTATCGGTCGATGATTGCATTGTATATAATTTATGGCGAGGAAGGCTTCGGCACACTGGATGCGAGGACCCTTGGATACTTCCTCCAGCTTAAGCGATCCCCGAAGAAGGACTTCGGGTATGTATATTTCTCGGTTTGGCCAGAGTACAACGGGAAAAGCCTCGTCTTTGGCGCCCCGAGCAATGCCGGGCCATGGAAGGGCCCCTTCTTTTATATTTATGACGTTCCTCGGGTTAAGACCTCGTTTAATTATAACCCAGGTGAGTTAGTAGGCTCAAATTACCACACCTTGCATAGTGTTTTGCTTTGGAATCTTATATGTTGTGTGACTTCGCAGTTGCCCCCACTCGTACTGTACTTCAAGGAGAGGCTAAGAAGACAGCTGATAAAGTTGTGAACCTTCCCGAGGCGAGGAGGAACATCAAGCGGTTGGTGACCACCGAGAACTTAATAAAATACAAGTTCTTCACCCCTGGGACCGCATCTGACCCCATGAAACAGACGGCTAGGGCTCGCCAGACGATCCCGAGAGGGTCTCGTGTTCCAAGCTCTCCAAAGGCTACCAAGGGTCGTGAGCCGGCGAAGGGCAAGCGTCATCGCGTCGATAGTATGTGATCTGGCCTCGCTAGAGCGAGCCCCGGCTCGTTCTGCTCTGGTCCCTCTTTCCTTGTTCTAGCTTTTCTTTGTGTTTAGTCTAGTTTAATGCATATGTGCCATGTATACATTGTTTCCCTGTCTGCATCTTCTCCTGCTCCTCGTGGCTTAACTGTGTGTCTGACCGTTTTCTTTCATCTTTTGCAGTCATGTCCCGCTCCAACAGTCGGGCCCCTCCTCCTTTTACTGCTAAGGTTCCTGCGAAGCTCGGGGCTAACAAAGAGACCCCAGATAAGCCGTCTGGGCTGATGGCCGATGCCCGTAAGAGTTATAACATAGAAGAGCCTGCGAAGAGGCAGAAGGTGGATGAGTCGGCTCAAACCCAGTTAGCCCTTCAGACGGCCAGCGTTGCTGTAGCCCAATCCACCAACAATGTGGCCCAGGCCTTCGCCAAATTGGGTCACTCTTATGTTAGCGAGCAGGAAATTGTCTCTTGGACCAACTGCTCCAGGGAGGAGAACAATGCAGCCCTCACCAAGTGCCTCGCCGAGGCCTGGATCAGGCAAGCCTCCTACCATAAAGAGAACAAACATTCGGCCTCTCAATTGGACCGCTTAGACAAAGAGAACAAGGTCCTCAAATACAAGCAGTTGGAGCATGTCAACGAGCTGACCAAACTGAGCGAGGCCCACAAGGAAGAGCTGAAGAGGGAGACGGGCTCGCTTCGCGATGAGCTTCGCGAGGCCAGAAAGCGGGTCGCTGAACTGGAGAAGTCTGAGGGGGTGCTCGTGAAGGAGAGGGATGGCCTCGTGCAGGAGGTGGCTGCTCTGAAGGCCGAGAAGGAAACTCTGGTCGCCGAGGCTGCCGTTGAGGGGCAAGTCACTTTCATGAAGTCTTTTATGAGACAGTTGCCGGATTTCGATTGGGGTCAGCTCGGGCCAGATACAAGAGACTATGCTGAGGAGCTTCGTTTGGAGATGGAGGCCGAGGCTGTTAAGCTTGCAGCAGGGTCAGGCCACGACCGTTCCAGCAATGCTCAGAACGAGCCCTAGACTTTCCCTGTCTTTTATCTGCTTTTGAACAAACAATGTAGTCTCGTTTTGTGAACATTTGAACAAGGGGGTGGGCACCTTGAATGCTCCACAGTTGTAATTGACAGTACTTTATTTTTTCTATTTTGGCACCTGCGTACTGTTATGGGGTTGCTACTTAGCGAGCCCTTGTTGCAAATTCAAGTATCTACCAATGCCTATTATATTCGACCATGTGTACATGTTTGTTTGGCTTTGTACTGTTGTCTCTGCCATTTACAGGTGACTAGTCACAAGTCGCGAGATGCGACCCCTTCTCGCGAGGAGGTAGTCGTCCTCGCTTTTTCCTCTTTTGCTTTCGGGTCGTTATAGCGGGCCTTAAAGTTATGACGCGACCCGGACCTCGTGTTGTCATAAAGTGCTTGAGTACAACCTCGCCCCGAGAGGGGGGGTCGTCCTCATAATATATATATATGCTCTCCATTTTTCTGCTGTCTGTAGTGCCTACTTCTTTTCCGATATCTTTTGCACAAGTGTTTTAGGGTCGCGTAACGAGCCCTGGTATTTGTAGCTATGCAGTGGAAGGATTGTGCCCGCTCCCCGATGAAACAGGTAGGGGGGGACACATTCTTATCTTCCGAGAGGTGTGCTAGGGTCACCTAGCTGATCCACTTCTGTTATATCTAGTGGGGAGGCGTCCGCACCTGGTCAACAGGGGGCCTCTTCCCTGTCTAGTTATAATTCGACCGGGGTCGCCTGGCGAGTCCAAAATTGGGGTCGCCGGGCGAACCCCAGACTGGGGTCGTTCAGCGAGACCATATGACTAGGGGGGTCGTTTTAACGAACCAAACGCCCTCATCATAGCACACATATGCGTACAACTCCACATGATAAAAAGAAATTGAGACAGAACATATTATAGAGCATAATACTTCAAAAGTCTGCCATTATTGAATCCCAAATGCATAAGTAGATATGTGGGACAAGCCCCCACTGCTCACTAGAACTTAAATGCGTAGATAGATATGTGGGACAAGCCCCCACTGCTTAAGTATAATAAAAAGTACTAGAGGAGGCGTCTATATGACCACTACCCCCCTAGACTTGAGATGAATAATATTCATGTGAAGTCTGAACCAAGAAGGAACTACTGGTAGTACTTGCGGAGGTGCTCCGCATTCCATGCTCTAGGAACCATCTTGTCATTCATGTCCACCAAGTGGTAGGTGCCTCCCCAGATTACAGCTTTGACTTTGTAGGGCCCCTCCCAGTTGGCCCCAAAAACTCCGTGTGCAGCCACCTTAGTGTTTGGCATGACCCTCCTAAGAACCAGATCTCCAACACGAAGGGGACGATCCTTCACCTTCCCATTATAGTGCCTAGCAGCCCTCTGTTGGTAGGAGGCTAGCCGGATTTGGGAGTTCGTCCTCACTTCCTCGATCATATCCAGATAGAGGCGATGGTTGGCCTCATTTGCTTCGGGGTCATAGTGATCTCTGCGGAAAGAGCCAGCTCCTACCTCAACCGGGACCATGGCTTCGCAGCCATATGTGAGAGAAAAAGGGGTCTCACCGGTTGTGCTCCGGGGCGTGGTATTGTAGGACCACAGCACCCGGGGGAGCTCCTCAGGCCAATCACCCTTGGCTTCTTCCAGCTTGGCCTTGAGGGTGTGTTTGATAATCTTATTGATGGCCTCAGTCTGGCCATTGGACTGGGGGTGGCAGACGGCTGAGAAGTCCTTTTTTATGCCAAGTGCCTCACAGAAGTCCCGTAACTCCTTGCTGTCGAATTGTTTGCCATTATCTGAGATGAGCTTGTAGGGGATCCCATAGCGGCACACAATAGATTTATGCACAAAGTCCTTTATCTTTTTGGCAGTGATAGTGGCTAGAGGCTCAGCTTCTGCCCATTTGGTAAAATAATCCACGGCCACCACAGCGTACTTAACTCCCCCCTTGGCTTTGGGAAGTTCACCGATCAAGTCAATTCCCCACATAGCAAAAGGCCAAGGGCTAGAGAGGGATGTGAGTCTGGCTGCTGGTAGGTTGCTATAGTTGGCATACCTCTGGCACTTGCTGCAGCTGCGAGCAAAATCCTGCGCATCTTGCCTGATAGTGGGCCAATAATATCCCTGATGCACAATTTTTTGAGCGAGGGAACCACCCCCCGAGTGATTGCCACAAATTCCCTCGTGTATTTCTCGCATGATGTAGTTGCATTCCTCCCCATCGATGCATTTGAGGAGAGGGGAGTTGAAGCCTCTCCTGTAGAGGACATTATCATAGATCACATAACGGGCAGCCTTGTACCTGAGGCGCCTGGCCTCATTTTTGTCCTCGGGTAGAGTGCCCTCCTTAAGAAACCGCAGAATAGGGGTCATCCAGGTGTCCCCATCATCACCAATTGCCATAATCACAGCTGCCCCTGTCTCCTCTATCTCGGGAACACTAGGGCGCTTCAGAGTTTCTAGAGGAATGACCCCCAGGAGGACTGCTTCCTTTTGTGATGCCAGTTTTGCCAGTGCATCTGCATTTGCATTGAACTCCCTTGGGATCTTTTCGAGGTGTACCTCTTTAAAACATCCCATTAAACGCCTGCACAGCTGAATATACGCATCAGTTTGGATCCCATTCCACTGGAACCCCCCTTTAACCTGCTGTACCACAATCATAGAGTCACTGTAGATGTCCAGGTTCTCGACTTTCATCTCCCTAGCCAATTTTAGCCCGGCAATTAGGGCTTCATATTCAGCCATATTGTTTGTGGCCCCAAAAGAGAAATGTATGGCACTCTTCAACAAATGGCCCTCGGGGCTCTTGAGAACTACACCTGCTCCCGCTCCTTGTTTATTTGAGGCCCCGTCTACATGGAGAGTCCACCAGAGGGCTCCATTTTCTCGGGCAAAGGCTGCACCATTTGGAGTGGAGACGGGGACAAGGGCTAGAGTGTCTCCTTCATTCTGCAGGGGGAATTCCAAGATAAAATCAGCCAGGGCCTGCCCCTTGATAGCCGTCCGAGGCTTATATTCCACATCGAATTGGCTCAATTCAATAGTCCATTTGAGAAGACGGCCCGAAGTTTCAGGCTTATGAAGAACTTGTCTGAGGGGGAAGGATGTCCGCACCTCAATTTTATGAGCCTGAAAATAGGGCCTCAGTTTCCGAGAGGCCAAAACAAGGGCATAGGCCAATTTTTCCATACTGGTGTATCGCGTTTCTGCGTCCACCATCCTCTTGCTTACATAGTAAACCGGGAGTTGAACGGATTCCTCCTCCCTCACCAGTACAGCGCTTACGGCGTAATCAGAGACAGCCAAATATATTATGAGGGTCTCCCCTTCCTTAGGCTTTGAGAGAAGGGGGGGAGATCCGAGGTGCTGCTTAATGCTCTGAAAGGCCTCCTCACATTCTGAGGTCCAGTGAAAAGCTTTCCCCACCTGCTTGATGGCCTTGAAAAATTCCTGGCATCTGTCAGATGACTTGGAGACAAACCGATTGAGGGCTGCTATCCTGCCCGTGAGAGATTGTACTTCTTTGACAGTCCGAGGGGACCTCATATTTATCAGGGCCTCTATTTTGGCCGGATTAGCCTCAATTCCTCGATGGTTGACCATGAAGCCTAAGAACTTACCAGATTCCACTCCGAAGACACATTTCTGAGGGTTAAGCTTCATTCTGTATTCTCTGAGAATCCCAAACATTTCTGAGAGATGCATGATATGGTCCTTGGCCTCCTTAGATTTTACAAGCATATCGTCTACATAGACTTCCATGGTCTTTCCAATCTGATTCTCAAACATCTTGTTCACCAGCCTTTGATAAGTGGCTCCGGCATTAAGAAGGCCGAAGGGCATCCCGATGTAGCAGTAGAGGCCCCTATCTGTGATGAAGGAAGTGTGTTCCTGATCAGGCTCATACATAGGGATCTGATTATACCCGGAGTAAGCGTCCATGAAGCTGAGGAGAGCATGGCCGGCGGTGGAGTCTACAAGCTGGTCAATCCTGGGAAGGGGAAAGCTATCCTTGGGACATGCTTTATTAAGATCAGTGAAGTCTACGCAAGTCCTCCACTTCCCATTAGGCTTCTTCACGAGAACAGGATTGGCTAACCAAGTAGGGTAGAATGATTCTTTGACAAGGCCGGCCTTGAGGAGACGATCAACCTCACTTTTTAAGGCCTCTGCCCTTTCACCACTAATGGGCCTCCTCTTCTGGCGTGCCCCCTTTTTGCTAGGGTCAATATGAAGCTTGTGGCACATCACTTTAGGATCAATTCCCACCATATCGGAGTGAGACCAGGCAAAGACATCCAGATTAGCCTTCAAGAATTTCACAAGAGGACCCCTTATTTCGGGACCAAGGTTGGAGCCAATTTTGAGGACCTTAGACGGGTCAGTAGCGTCTGCCAATATTGACACTGTGTCTTCCGTTGTGCCCGCCCTCTCCCCAGTTTCTGGCATTCGGGGGTCAAGATCTATATCCCCCGTTTTGGGGCTGGGCTCAACAATTTCCTCAACGAGGGGTTCCTTAACAGCGGGTTCCTCAATTTCGAATATGAGGCCCCCGGTTGACTTAACGAGCTTTTCAGTGGTGACAGTGACTTCCCTGGTAATCCCATTGGGGAGATCGACGACAGTCGAAGTCTCCTTCATAGTCCATTTTCCTTTGCGAGCCCGGGCTGCCAACTGTTCAGGGCTCTCCTCCTCATTATCGCTGGCCTCTTCCACAATACCCTCAATCAATGTCATGACAGGCAAAGTAGGGCCCATAGTGAGTGCTCTTGGGCGGGGTTCTACTACGAGCCCCCAATCGTCAAAGTACTCCTCTGGAATTTCTTCTATGCTGATCATGTTACAGGTGAAGCCTAGGCCTCCCCCTTTCACTGTCTTATCACCCTGTACTTCCCCAGGGGTCTCGGGGCGGTTTCTCCTCTCGGCTAAGCGGATGGCCTTGTTGTAGCAATCCCGAGAGTCATATTGGCACCCCTTGACGCAGCCTACACCATTCGGGGTGGGGAATTTCATGGACATGTGGTAGATGGAGGTTACTATCCTCATTTCTTTCAAGATGGGGCGACCAATGACAGCATTAAAGGCTGAGTATTGGTTTATGATTAGCCATTCAGCCATCTGGGTCGTGGAGAGAGGGCCTTCCCCGAGGGTAACGGGGAGGTTGACGGATCCTCTTACGTCAATAGGGGTCCCGCAGAATCCGTACAAGGCACTGAGGGTCACGTTCAGGTCCTTGTCCGTGAGGCCCATCTTAGTGAAGGCGTCATAGGACAGGATATTTGCTGCACTTCCATTATCAACAAGTACCCTGTGTACATTGTTGGAGCCAATTTTGACCTTCACCACCAGAGCATCGGAATGGGGGTGGTGAACCCATCTTGCGTCCTCCTCACTGAAAACAATGTTCATGGTCTCACCCCTAAACATTTTGGGGGGCCTCTCGGAAAGGTGATTGACATTAGTCAAAGGTGGGCTCTTGGCCTCCCGCGCGTACCTTTCCATGGCTTTTCTACTCTCTCCC
The DNA here is from genome assembly GCF_001625215.2 of Daucus carota subsp. sativus. Classification (NCBI taxonomy): domain Eukaryota; kingdom Viridiplantae; phylum Streptophyta; class Magnoliopsida; order Apiales; family Apiaceae; genus Daucus; species Daucus carota. The sequence continues at coordinate 23,039,725 of NC_030382.2, forward strand.
CCAATATGAGGACCGCCAATGATCATGTGAATGCTCCCTGCCCTAGGTACCTTTTCAGCGTTGGCGGTCTCTGTATCATTATCTTGTGGGGGCGGGGGCACATTATTATAACTTTTCTTTTGAGTCTTGACCCATTCGGTGAGCCTCCCATTTTTGATGAGCTCCTCAATTTGTTGTTTCAGCTGATGGCAATCGGCAGTATCATGACCATTTTGCTCATGGAACGCACAATACTTGGTCCTATCCTTCTTCGCCCAGTTACTCATTGGGGCAGGCTTCTTGAAAATCCCCTTATCGGCGTTGATGGCATAGATGTGCTCTATCGAGGCCACCAACGGGGTGAATTGATTCTGACCTCTCCCCTGAGTCCCGATGGGGTTCCTAGGGGGGGTCTTCTCCTTCTTCGCCCGATCTTTCTTAGGACTGGGGCTCCTCCTTTTCCTGTCGGGGGTCACTGACCTGCCTCTCTTCCGATTTTTATACTTGTAGTTTTCGCGAGGAGGAGGGCTCCCGTTGTCTAGTTCGGCCATGGACCTCTCCACTATCTTGAATGGTTCAGCCTGCCGATAGAGATCCTGGAGAGTGGTGGGCTCATGAGCCTGAATATCTTTCCAAAAGTCCGAGCCTCTTCTCAACCCCGCAATTAGGAAATTCTTCACAGCCTCATCAGTGGCCCCTCTCACATAAGGGACTTCCGCGTTGAATCTTTTAAAGTAGTCATGAAGGGTTTCCCTGCTCCTCTGTTTAATATTGGCTAAGGTGGCCACGGGAGGTGCATAGGTCATGGAAGATTGGAACTGTCTGATGAACAGGTCCCCCATCGATTCCCAAGTGTTTATTATCCCTGGGGCTAGCTTAGAAAACCACAGTTGGGCGCGCCCTCGAAGTGAGGCAGCGAAGAGCCTGCAACGCGTGAGGCTGGGGACCTGGTAGACATCCATCTCCATGTTGAACCGCATGTAGTAGGCGGCTGGGTCATCTTCCCCGTTGTAGATGAGTTCAGGGTGATGCCTCATGTTTACAGGCGGTGGAGACTCCAGGATGGCCCTAGTAAAGGGAGAACGGGCAACAATAGCTTGAGGGAGCCTCTTCTCCTCTTCCATGCGGTTTAGTATCCTCCTGAGGTCATTCACATTCAGATTTCCAAGTCGTTCATCCTCATTGAGGTCATCATTCTCGCCGTGGAGAGAAGGAGGTGGATTACTCCTCCTAAGGTCGCGGACCCGGGATTCTCCATCGTCCTCATTGTTCCGCAGCCTAGATGGTTGGCGGGAAAGATGAGGAGGGGATCTCTCCCTATGGGTCCTTGAGTGGAGTGACCGCTCCCTCTCGTCATGATGGGAGGGGGGTCGCTCCTCTCGACGCTGGCGCTCTCTCTCCATTCTTTCCATCTGCTTGGCCTCCAGCCTGAGCCTTAAGTCATGCTCAGTTAGTCTCCTTCCCAACCGGTCGAGAACACTCGTGCTTCTGGCAGCAGAGGGAGTAGGTGGCCGACGGGAACGGGGGGGCTCCTCACTTTCCTCAAGTGTGCCCTCTCCCTCAGCTTCTCGGTTGAAATCTCGCTCTAAGTTCCTGGGGGTCACCGAAGGTGTCGGCCCGCGCCCAGTCCTCCTGAAAACTCTCTTCTTCTTGCCTCCCCGCTTACTCATTCGGGCTACCTGATTCTGTATGGTTTTCATGTCTCTTGATAGATTCTGCAGGTATTCCATGATGGGATTAGGTGGGGGGGCTTCCCCCTCAGGTGTGACCTGGGGCTGGCTCCCGTTGCTGGGAGTGACGCTATCTTCCCCATTTTGAGTCTCTTGAGGACTCCTTCGGGCTCTCTTGGATCTGTTCTTCCTTCGGCTCATCTTTCTCCCTAAGATGTCGTTAATCCTCCCACTGTGGTCGCCAAATTGTTAACGGGAGAAACTGGTTAACAACAGATGTGGGTACCTGAGTGATTTCCGGAAGGAACAGCGAAGAACACGGGACGGGAAGTGATGGATGATGTAGCTGATCTTGTGTTTGATCCTCGAGAGAAAGAGAGAAAGTGTTCTCAAGCGTTTCTCAGCAAGAATCAGATTATGAGCACAAGAGGCCTACGTACCCTATTTATAGGGGTTCAAGCTACCACGTAGTTCTTACGGGCCAAACTTCTTAGCGCGGGCTAAGTGTCAGTCCGGTCCATCAAAGCCCAGGCCCGTAGGACCTTGAGGGCAGCCGTCAGGGGAGGCCCGTGCTCGCATGGCCTAGGCCCATATGGCAAGAGGTTGTCATGGAGCGGGTCAGAGAATGGATATTGATCCAATAAGTCCTCGTATGGGGCGAGGGAGCCCAATCATCCTCTATGGGGCGAGGGAGCCCAATCATCCTCGTATGGGGCGAGGGAGCCCGATCATCCTCTATGGGGCGAGGGAGCCCGATCATTATGATATAACTCTGATAGTGTTGATCCAATGGACCAATTAGTGCAGAATAGATTGGCAAGAAGTCCCGAGCCGGGTGGCTTATGCAAACGACCCCGGGCCTGCGACCCGGTTCTCCTCGCGACCCCTCCCAGCCAAAACGAGCCGGGGTGATGCGAGGCCATCCAACGCGAGGCCGGGAGGGCGACCCCTCTTTGGCGAGCCCAAGGGTTGCGACCCCCCTTTGTCTGGCGAGCTCCTCTTCATTCTCGCAGGGATTGGGCCGGTTCATCCCTCCTTTGGACTGGTTAATAAGACCCCTTGCTAACTTGATAGGGCCCATTCATCCTTTTGGGCCTGTCGAGGCCCAGGCCTATTTTTGAGCGTAACAATCTATTACCACATTCAAACCATATACATTTTATCTATAACAACTTGAAATAATAATAACATACCAGTTTTAAAATATAGTCAATAAATTATTATTTTGATCACAGAAATGTAGTATCAAAAACACAAAATTTACAATGTCCTGAATTTTTAGCTATATTTTTCGATCATTTTATGATGTTCCGCATTACAATTTTTTGTCATAGATGCTTATTATACATATTTTCGACTCACATAAATTAGATATAGTGTCATTTTTTCTATCTAAATTTAGTATCATAAAAAGCGTGAATGGGATTTAATTAGTATATGCACAGAATAAGGTCCTTAATCGAATTATTCTGAGAGATTAATCAGATAATTAATTAGATATTTGGAGACCAATTCAAAGAGCTACAAGCAACAATTAATCGGTATTAATCACAACAATGCCCAAATTACTAAAAGAACATTAGAAAATTTAAAACTTCACAATATGACTAACATTATGGCAAAACATAACACTTTTCTTTTACAGGACAAAAGAGAACACCTCAATAAAGGCCCAGTGTCTGTCCACTATGACCTGTGCCTCTGCATAAAGATAACACTGCACTCATTTATAAATTACCTCTGCCAAACACACATATTACCAAAATTTAATTATCAACATTCACCTTTTTCAGGGGAGATGCATATCTTACCTGGATCTTCTTCCATAATGGTACGGAACAATAATACTATTGGGATAGATGCAGAAATAGCTTTTAACTACAAGAAGCTGAGTCTGCGGCTTGATAAGTACCTACAAAGACAAATACATTTGTTTGCACACTTGGTAGCTTTCCGTCTTGTATATGTTGCAGGCTTACCTATTCTTTTATAGCTGATGTTAAGCTTGAGTCATCCCTTGAAATCCAGCTCTCAGTATGAGGATAAAGATCAACTGGATAGAGGTCATGCATTGACGTGGAGGAAGAGGCATTGTTTATGTCGCTGGAAGAAGCAATGGGAATCTCATACTGAGATTCACTTGAAGATTTTCTCCTCTTTAGCTTATCATTATATTTGTCTCTCAGGCCTTGAAAATTGTAATAATCTTCACCGTACATATTGGGATCTTCCACCTTCAACTCTTGAATACCAATATCACCTCGAAGCATGCCTAGTACAGAAGACATAACTGGCCTGAGTGCATGAGTCCGAGTAGTGCATAATAGAGCTACTTCAATCATTCTCATTGCCTCTTCTTTGTTATAATCTGAACCTAGCCTTGGATCCACCAACTCGAGCAATGTCTTGTCTTGATGCATAGCTAGAGCCTGGAACGAAATCAGATAATTTGTTACAATGGACACGAATCTACTCAAAAAATTTGAGTGACGAACAAAGTTGATTTAACCTCTCATTTTCTTTGTGTTATTCCTATCTGAGTATTCCTTCAAGGAACTTTAAAGTCAACTAATATGATTGATCTTACCCGATCAAGAAGGCAAACGTAATTTTTATGTGAAAGATCTTTCATGTTGCTCTTTCCAGAAACAATCTCTAGTGCAACAACCCCAAAACTATAAACATCTGCTTTGTCAGTCAAATAACCCCATAATGCATATTCTGGTGCCATGTACCCTCTGCAAGTAAATACATGACAAAAATTGTGAAACATTTCCCAACTTGGTAACATGATGTTTTGAGATATAACCACGGACTTGATAGATTTGCATATTCTTATTTGTTTACTATATTAAATCTAAATAAAAACAAATCTTTATAGCTAGAGATATGTAGTTTATAAAGAATCTGAATTACTTATTTTAAGGTAAGAAGGTATTTAATAGCTCACATAGTCCCAGCAACTCTGGTGCTAATATGAGTGTTCTCTTCTTCATCAAGTTTGGCCAAACCAAAGTCTGAAATCTTTGGGTTGAGAACGTTGTCCAGAAGTATATTGGTAGCTTTGATATCTCTATGAACAATTTTCAGATTGGATTCTTCATGAAGGTAAACTAGGCCTTTTGCGATGCCTATACAAATTCGTAGCCTTGTGGGCCAATTCAAATCGAACGAAGATTCCTCTTGACCTGCCAGCACCGATAGTAATCAGATCCACCAGTAAAATAAAAGGAAAAACTAGCTAATACTTGTGAGTACAGGAAAAATGAAATGTTTTTTAGTACGGTAACCTCCCATATGAGAAGTGTGGAAGCCTATCAGACTTGTGGCACCACATATATCTCTTGTGATTGAAAAAAAATTCCGAGCAATCACAAGAGTTCTGCATTTTGATGCATATATGAACTTACCAAACAAAGCCCGAGCAAGGCTGTTGTTTTCCATGAATTCGTACACTAGTAGTAGTTGCTTGTGTTCTACACAACAACCATGCAACCTGACTAGATTGGGGTGTCGTAAAGAAGATATCATGCCTATTTCATTCACAAATTCACGTTTCCCTTGATTCGATCCTGAAGAAAGTTGTTTAACTGCTATAATAGTTCCATCCAATAACATACCCTGCAATTCAGTCGAGGAAAATAATTAATCTGTATATAAACATACAAAAAAGGCTGCAATCTGAAATTGATATACCTTGTAAACAGATCCGAAACCACCCTCGCCAATCTTGTTCGCAGCATCGAAGTTGTTGGTAGCAACTTTAAGTTGTTTATATGTGAATACACCAGTCTGTAAATCTAATCCCCTCAAAACTGCACAAAATAAGCATGTCATTACTGGGATGTTTGTAGTTTTATGACGGATTTTTCATCATATTTTCATTCCCTTTATCATTTAATTTTCCTTACGAAAGTAGAAACGCGAACATATCCAAGTACAAAGTATAAAAGTTATGCTGAAGTTGCAGTGTGGAATATTTTTGAGTCAAATCAAAGCTTTTCTCAGTCGATAGTTTTGCTCTTACTTTTCTCTCTTCTTTCTCTGCTATTCAAGCATCCTTTCCACCGAAGGCCAATAACTGCTGATGTAATAATAAATAATGCCAGAATAATAACAGTAACATATATAATGCTATTGTTCTTCTTCTCTCCACCAATTTTACAAGTTTTAAAATCTGTAAAAGAAATCAGAAAACAACACAAGCTGTAGGATAAGTCTCAGACATCATGTAAAGCGAAAACCTTAACAGAAATAAAAAAAAAAGACTCGTAATGGTAGACAAAGAACTAGATTCAGTTAAGGATTGATTTCAATGTAGCAACATACTAGGATTCACAGAGATCGCTGATATAAGAGGACCATAAACACCTCTTTTAGGAACACGTGTAGTCCCTTTGCCAGCCCAGGTAAATCTGATCTCTAAGATGCTATCAGTCACACTGGCATTAAAATGTTTGATCAGAGGTTTTTCCGCCCCTTGAGCCTCTTCTTGAATATTAAAATCCTTCTGAACAATTTTTTCCTGATAAAAGAAATTCCATCAAATCATTCTTGCAATTTGATAAAAGAACGTTCTTTTAAAAAAGCGATAGCAAACAAGCGGGCTTCTGTATAGACATCATTTGGGTCATTACCTGAACATAAATATCAAATATTCTCCTTCCGAGACTACGGGATGTATTAAACTGAATTTCCGCAAAATGCAGGCTTACAGTATAAATCCCATTCTCCAGGCAATATCGGACGTATGTAAGTGAAATAGGAGAAAGTCGTGCTGTAGTGTACATTCGAGGGATATTGGGTGATGGTAGAGTTGCCACAAAAGCTTTGTTTTGTTTATTACCATCATCCTGGAAGTCCCCAGTGCTACTATATCCCCACTGATTATTTTTACTCGGGTACCATTTTGCTGCATCGCCAACAGCTGTATCATCTCCTTCATTTGTAAATTTTTCTTTATCTTCTTTTAAGTCATTTCCACCACAATTGACATGTAAAGAACACCCGTCTGAAAATATAAGGTAGATGTAATTGCACCCCAATTCTGATAAATAGACAAAAACTCCTCAATTATGCAATAGGAGTGTTATTTGCCCTTGAAAGGCAACTTACAACAGTGTTAACCTTTGCAACATTTATATTAAAAAATCAAACTCACATCACTTCCAAGTTTTAAATGTTATTAGTTAAGTGCTGAAAGTTAAACTGGGACTCTTAGTGAATAGAAGGGGAGTACATGGGCATAAGCATAATTATGAGTAACATGAACTTATTATTATATTCAAAACAAGGATAAATATGTGATATAACTAGCTTAAGTTGTTTTCAACCTTACAGTACAAAAACGTAAGAAGTTTGAATTTACAACTTTTATTGACATTGAGATATTAAAGTTACACTAGGAGCTAATAGTCAGTTCAGTCTACATGATAGCTTTATAGTACAGATATGAGATCTTAAGTTAAATCAATAGAGAGATTCCTTACTTTGATAGTACTTGGTTTTCAAATGACATAGATTATCGTCACTTTTAAACATCCTTAATTTCATTGTATATTTGTATCTTACATGCATATCTGCAATGCAAAGAAATATAATACAGTAGTGCAACACACCAGAAGCTTACATTTAGGACAGATGAAATCTTTAGAGCATGGAAGAATGTCCCTTCTGTTAATTAGTTACAAGAACAAATAGTAAGAAACATTGTCAAAGAACATTGAAGTTATTTGTCCACAGAGTTTTGGCTAGAATATTTGAAAACAAGAACAACTGTACTCCTGATATAAACTTAAAACAATTCCTCTGCTGAGAGTGTATCACCTGTAACTTTTCATATTTTTGTTTTGGTTTTTAATCTAATATTTGACTGGATCCGTGAGTAGTGTATCATCGGTCTTATGAGTCTGCTAATATGCTTATAAGAAGAAAAAAGAAAAAGCAAGCTAACTTACAATGTGTTGCCGGATGAAGAGCTCTTGAACAAGTTGATGTATATTTTTCTATAGATCAAAAAAGTTATGTGAAACAATGAGTGATAATCAGATATATACATAAAAAATTTGGAATAATATGGGCTTTAAAAAGCTTCTAAGCAAAGAGTGATGGGTTTTTCTCTTCAACGTGTTCGTATGGATGTTTCTGTAGTGGCGACTGCTTTTAATTGCAATTTATTTATTGTCTTTATACAATTTTCAACCAAGTTCCATTGCAGAGGAGGTTAGAAAAATAGTGTACTGAGTTTACCTCTGTCATTTGTGCATGCATGTTTAATGTGCTGCATCTATACATAGATAGAGATATAAAATTGAACACTAAATTAGACAAGTAACTGAACTGGCATTCTTACGAGGTCTGTTGACAAGTAGGCTGCTCGGGACCTTGCCACGTAAAATTGTTGTAGGAAAGGTCACTGCAGGAAACTATAAAAGTTAGATGAACTTGCTAGAAAATTTAAAAATGCATACTTTATATTAATGAGTACATACACACTAGCTCCTTCAATTGAGAAGATTGAGTTAGGAACATCTCCGTTTAGCATGTTGCCAGTTAAAAACCTATTTGAAACAGAGGGTGGCTAGTAAACAGAGGTGTACTTAAACATTAAGTAGCATAAGTACACATATGGGACTTGCGCAAGTAAGAAGACTATAAAAAGCCAGAAATTTTGGTTCACACTTACACAAACTTAAATTTCACTCCGGTGATGTCGTTTGAAATTTGTCCTATTAATTTATTAAAACTTAAATCCCTGTCAAAAGGTTTAGAAATCATGCTCACTGCAATAGACAGCAAATAAGAATAAAAGAAAACGGAAACATATATTCAATGATCTGTTTTCATTAATTATTTACAATTTTTCTAGGAGTGCCATCTTCCAGATGTATGTAGGGATTTCTCCAGAAATATTGCAGTTTCTCAATTGCCTGTAGAGTCAGGACTGAAGTTCATCAAAAAGATTGATTGCCCAAATTTATGCGTGTGATATCTATTCCACAATATTAAAAACTTACAATAATTCTAAGTTGCCTGCGCTTCTTGTCAAATTAGGAAATGGCTGAGTTGGTCCAGCAATGTCCGTTATTGTCCTGCAATTTAGTATGGCTTCAATTATTCTAATGAATCAGAACTAATTAAGATCCTACAGAACACCTTAATTAAGTCGAACACTTACAAGGATGTTAATTGATCAAGACTAGATATACCGGATGGAATTGGTCCCCTCATCCCACTGGCACCAATATCTCTTAATTTACAACAACGTGTTAGCCAATTGTACAAGAATCTGTTAGAAACAGAACACCAAATACTATTAGATATTTAGGATCTTACAGTCGCTTAAGTTGTTTCCAGTTTTGTATGAATTCAGGTATTTTCCCTGTAAAGTTGTTGTCGCTGATTCTACTGCATGGAGCACACAAGAAAATGATTTAATAGCAGAAGAAAATCAATGGTTCATCCATAACTGTTGTACTGGGATCAAGCATACAAATCAGTTAAATTTATGAGCCTGGCTAAAGTAGATGGCAACGGTCCGGTCAAAAGATTAGACGAAAACATCCTGAAATTTCAATTCCAGTATGATAAATTAGATACAAAATAAATTGCATAGCTGTAGTTACAGAATACAGATTTGTCGATCATGTGTGAGAAGTAAAAAGGGAAAATATCTTACAAACTTCTCAAGTTAACTAGGTTGCCAAGCTCAGGAGGAACAGTGCCGCAGAACTGGTTCGATTCGAGGTCGCTGGCAACACAATTATAGAGTGGAGTAAATAATCATACCATAGAGAAATAAAATAAAAGATATGTGGTACTTCATTTGTATTAATTTAATTTTCAAATTTTCAGTTCCTTGATTTCATTTGGAAGGGTTTTATTCTTTTTTTTTGCTAAGCGGCTTTTATTCTTTATTTCTTTACATATGAAATATGGCCCGCCCCACTATTTCAAATTAAGATATGAACCATAACTACTCTTGTTCATGTAGATACTACTCAAGTTGTTGGCAAAGCTACGGAAAAGACCGCTTTCTCCCAAATTGATGATCAAGTATATAATATGAAGCAAGTTAAGATAGGTTCATAAAGAGGTGTTTGTTACATATATGTGTACATGAGTGTCTATGGCCATGTCGCTCTCTGTGTGTGTGTGTGTGTGTGTGTGAGAGAGAGAGAGAGAGAGAGAGAGAGAGGGAGGGAGAGGGAGAGGGAGGGGGAGGGGGAGGGGGAGGGAGAGAAGGGTTACATATATGTGAGAGTAGTTATGCTTCCCAAGTATCCTGGAATTGTTCCTGATAAACGATTCACAATTATGCACCTGGATCATACAATCAATGTTAAGATTAAAAATTATATTCATAATTATATTTGATGTATAAAGTAAACATAAGTTCAGCCTCAAGATTAGGCAAGAAAATTAAGTTAACGAATATCATAGCTAGAATAAAATGTCAGGCATAACTTACAGATATTCCAGACGTAATGAAACCCATTCGCGGGGTATGGTGCCATGCAGATAGTTGTTAGTAAGATCACTGCAGCAGTAGGTGCAAGTATTTATTATTCTAGATAGTGAATTATACATGTGATTTTATTACAGAGCAATACTTACATAATCTTGATATAAGGCAACTTATACAAGGATGGTGGAAGTATGCCATCCAGATTCTGGCCCTTCAGAATTCTGTATCATATATATCACAAGTGACCAATCAGATTGTACACCTATTTCCACAACTACAAGCAATCGCAAAACCACTTTAATCACCGATGAAAATTTATATTTATGTGTTGTTTAAGGTACCGGCATACTGAAAACCTGATTAATGGCTACACCGAATATTATGCACCAACAGTTTAGGCTCAAAAACTGCCAAGAAAATAACAACTTGAAAAACAGGGACTGATAAGCAGAATCTAATAACAAATCTTCTGGTAGGACGACTTTAAATACATTGCCTAATTCAGTTTCAACTTTCAACTGTGCATCTCGTTGGGGCAGTTTCCGAAAGATTCAATAAAAAAGGATGCATGTGTAATCTTTCACCAATACTTTGAATTGTAATATTTTGCTTAAAGGTTATCATTTTTAATGGTATTTTGGATTGAATACATACATGTGTTCCACGTGACATACTCCATCAGGGTAGGTGCAATTGCATTCGACAGTATTATTATACCATGGCCTTCCAGATGATTTTGCAGTTCTCCAGTTTTGATTATTCTGATCACAAGGATTCTCATTCAAATTCCAGTCCTTTTTCCCCAATTGCTCGCCAATTTCACGAAGTGCATCCACTACATACATCAAAAGAAACTCATGTGTTAAGAAGTCCCCGATTAACTTGTTAAACATATATGACACATTTTGTGACCCATATTATAAACTCTAATACAATACAGTAGGAGAAATGACAGGCTTATCAGCTGGATGTTCAGATAAATTTATTTTCTAGAATTCACTATACCTTCCTCCTGCGGAAGAAGCCCACTCTTTGCATCAACAGAACCTGCTTCCAACAATGCTAGTATAACAACGAAAAGTGTAATGACCAAGAAAGACATAGTGTCAATAGCTGTTGCCATCTGTTATATCATTCTACTGAAATCTTTAAGCTCGGTCCTATTTATGTCCCCCCCCCCCCCCCCCCCCCCCCCCGCGCGCACACAGCCTCCATTTAGAAATTTCTGTAGAATTAAAGGCATCCTGACTAGCTCCAAATCTTCCACGTTAAAAGAGATTCAATTTAGTGGAACTTAGTCGTGTCAACTCCTATTTATTTCAGACAGGTACAACTGTACAAGTCCCGACTTTTATAAGGTATTAGTTCCTAATCAAGCTAGCAATCTTTTCCATCTACTTCAAGTCTTTGACAGGGAAACCGTACCAACCAGAGTAAGTGAAATTAGACTTTTCAAAATTTTCCCTGATGTATTAGATAAAAATGGGGCAGCAGCATTTAAATTCATGAGGTATTCAACGGTTTCAAAATACCGCAAGTTCGAAAATAAAGTCTTGCCTCACATGCTCTCTTGAATTCTTGATGTACAAGAAGGGAAACGTATGTAGTGACAAAGAAGTAATGCACTCAGACTATGCAATTTGTTAAAGATATAAGAACACTTAAAAGTTTTAAGAGAGTTGGTCATTAAACGTTGTATTAGCATCAATCATGCAATCATAATAACTACCTATATTATCACTGACGAATCACACTACGCCATAGATGGCCTATTGCAACGCCCTTGTAACGCTTGTGTTACAATAGCTAGGCAGATTTTGACATAATGAAACACTCCTCACGACGTATTACAGTAGCCGAAATTCAATGTCACAATAGACGTGACAGTGTTGCAACTGTGTAACGCCACATCCAACTGTTACAATAATGTATTTAATTTAATTAATTAATTAATTAATTATTTATTTATTTAATTAAAAAATTATTTAATTAGTGGGTCCCACGTTTAGGTCCCACACTTGTTGGCCCACTGCTGCTGACATGGCAGGTGGGTCCCACACGTGTGCCCCACTACTGCTGACGTGGCAGTGCGGGTCCCACGTGTGGGCTCCATTACTGCTGATGTGGCAGGTGGGTCCCACATGTGGGCCTGCTTCTGCTGACGTGGCAGGTGGCCATGAGGGTCCCATGACATTGACGTGGCAGCGGTGGGCCCCACGACGCTGACGTGGCAGTGTTGGGCAGTACTTCAAAAATATTTTGAAATTTTTGAAGGCCAAGGGAATTGAACCCATGACCTCTCCCATAACAAAACAAGTCAGAAACCACTCCACCAACATTGCTTTTTGTGTTTGTCAATGCATAACTAAAATATAACATAATCTTTTCTTTGCTGGGCTCCAAAAAAAATTATGCTTATCAGGCCCATTTCATCGGTTACCCATGTTTCAATTATTTAAAATCTGGCCCATATACTTATATGACTTCTGTTTTTTATTTTTGTTTAAAAATCGAGATTTTGTAAACAATAAAATCGAGCTTTTTTTTATTTTTATTAATTTGTTTTTTGAACAAAAAAATCGAGATTTTTTTAAACAATAAAATCGAGATTTTTTTTATTTTTGTTTAAAAAATCGAGATTTTTTAAAATAATATAATCGAGATTTTTTTGAACAATAAAATCGAGATTTTTTTTAAACTTTTTTTAATCGAGATTGTAAAATTATAAAAAACGTACCAATTGGGTTTAATTTATGTATTTAAATATTATCAAAAAATAAAATACAAATGCAGTGTTTTAATTTTTTACGTTGCAAAAATGAAAAAATGAAGCAGCCGTGTGTTCCAAAAATGCCGTGTGCAATCAAATTTTTATTGGTGAATGCACCAGGGGTAGCTTAAGCGTTTTTTACAGCTTTTTATAACCCTCTCCACCAACATTTTCATTTTAATCTCTCAGAAACCTCTCAAGCTATACAGAAACCCTCTCAGCGTCTCTTCATCTCTCGTTGGAAACTCCATGGCGTCTTCAAGGTAATTAATCACTTTCGTTTTCTTTTCGTTTTCGTTTTCTTTTCGTTTTCGTTTTCTTTCATTTTTGTAATCACTAATCTATGCATGTAATCATTTTTTTATTTTTCATAGCAACCACTCTGCCTCGAACTCGGTAACACAGCCCATATATACAGAGAATGTGGAGAAATCTCTGTGCAACCTGAATGGTCACCTAGCAACCCTCCGTGAGCAGATGGTGGAACTCACCCAGTTGACTGCTACCCTGAACAAGATGGTGGAGATGCTCGGGGATGATCTCAAAGCAGTGATGGTGGAGCAATCGCAACTGGTCCAGCGACTGCGTCATGGACGTTGAGGCGGGTCGCTTGGTGAGGGCTGGCCGGGATGGTTGTTTAAGTATGTTTTTTAAGTATGTTAATTATATTTTGTTTAATTAAGAACTTTTGTTTAAGTATATTTTGTTGATGTAAGGATTAAGTATGTTTATGATGGATTTTATGATGTAAGGATTAAGAACTTTAATTAATTATGTTTCTGATGGATTTTAAGAATGGTTTGATGTTGATGGTTTCTTTTGTATGGTTTAGTTTCTATTGTATGCATCTGATTTGAGTATGATTTGTTGGTGATTTGTTGGTTTAAGCATGATTTGAGTATGATTTGTTGGTTTCTAAGTATAACTGATTTATGAAGCATCTGATTTGAAGCATCTGGTTTTAAGCCTGGTTTTTAAGTATGGTGGTCTTTTTCATGTTTTGGTCTGAGGTGCCTTATGTTTTTATGCCTTTATGATTTGATTTGGTTTAACTGGTGATCGTTTTTATGTATGGTTTAAGTATGGTTTTTATGTATGTTGGTGATTTTAAGTCTGGTTTATTTTTCAAGTTGGTTTTAAGCATCTGATTTCATATTGGTTTTAAGTCTGGTTTCTTGATGTTTCTTTTGAAAAGCCAGTAGTGTGTAGTGTTAAAATGGGTTTTCTAATGTTACTCATTTTGACTAAAAAGTGGACTGGTGGACTTTTGAAAAGCCAGTAGTGTGTAGTGTTAAAATGGGTTTTCTAATGTTTACTCAATTAGACTAAAAAGCTGCTGAGGTGATTATAGTTTTTGTATTTATGGTAGATTTTAAGTATTGTTGATGTTTATGGTTGGTTTAAGTATGTTGGTCTTTTGTTTCTTTTGTCTTTTCGTTTCTCAGTTTGTATTCATCTGATTTTGAAGTTTTGTTTCTTTCTCAGTTTTGAAAAGCCAGTAGCGTGTATATAGTTTCTTACTCAATTAGACTAAAAAGCTGCTGAGGTGATTATAGTTTTTGTATTTATGGCTGATGAGGTGATATGCCCACTTGCCCACTAAAATGCCAACAGACTAAAAAGCCCCTTCTGAATACCATAAACTCGTTTTTTGTAAAGTCTTCGTAGCTTAAAATGCTTAAAAACTCGTATTTTGTAAATCCCAAAGAGTTTTTGAATAATTCACTTGTTTTTCCCATGATTCACAATAAACACAAATAGCACCATAAACACAATTAGCACCAAAGAAGCTCAATATATATGTACATGGATTTAAATTAGTACATGGATTTAAATTAGTACATGGATTTAAATTCAATCAATTGTAAACCACAGAAAATGAATTCGAATTTGAATGAAAAATGGATTTAGATTTGCACCTGGGCTCATGGTTTGGACCTCATGAGACTCACCTGGTGAACTCAGTCAACAACTGAGTTGACTCGCTTCCATGCTTCGAGACTCACCTGGTGAACTCAGTCAACAACTGAGTTGACTCGCTTCCATGCTTCGTTATCTCGAACGAAGCTTCGAGACTCACCATGCTTAGTCCACTGAGTTCCCCTGCAATAAATCTCGAAGGAAATTAGAAACAATCCATGGATTTAAATTCAATCAATTATTAACGATTTAAATTAGAAATTGAATATTTATTCAATCAATTATTGTCGAATTCGAAGGCTTTCAACAATCCATGGATTAGATTATTGATTTAGAAACCTCGATTTCATTTTGGATTTGCGAAGAGGGGAAGAGATGCGAAGAGGGGAAGAGAGGGGATGAAAATGAAAAATGAAAAATGAAAGAAGAGAGAGAGGAGGAAAAATGATAGAAGAGAGAGAGGAGGAAAAATGATAGAGGAGGAAAAATGATAGATGTGAGGCTCGGGATGTGTGTTTCGGAGATGAGCCGCGCGGAGTGGCATGTGGTCCCCACATGTGGGTCCCACTTCTGCTGATGTGGCACTTGTGGGTCCCACAAGTGTTATTTTTGAACAAATTTTAGAAATGATTTGGGGCAATTCTATAACAGTCAAAACGGTCAAAGTGCCCTTTGAATATTTATGAACAAATTTTAAAAATGATTTGGGGCAATTCTATAACAGTCAAAACGGTCAAAGTGCCCTTTGAATATTTATGAACAAATTTTAAAACGATTAAATTTTTGAATATCTTTTTGAATACCCTTCCGGGTGTTGGGAAAAAATAATCGAAAAATATAGTGCACGGGTTGTGTCGTATCTCTGTAGTGTAAGTTGTGTAGCACAGAATACTTGTATTGGGGATAGTTATGGATTGACTGTTTGTTTTTTTTGAATATCTTTTAAGACGATCCAACCGTACCGATGATATTAAATACCCTTCCGGGTGTTGGGAAAAAATAATCGAAAAATATAGCGCACGGGTTGTGTCGTATCTCTGTAGTGTAAGTTGTGTAGCACAGAATACTTGTATTGGGGATAGTTATGGATTGACTGTTTGTTTTTTTTGAATATCTTTTAAGACGATCCAACCGTACCGATGATATTAAATACCCTTCCGGGTGTTGGGAAAAAATAATCGAAAAATATAGCGCACGGGTTGTGTCGTATCTCTGTAGTGTAAGTTGTGTAGCACAGAATACTTGTATTGGGGATAGTTATGGATTGACTGTTTGTTTTTTTTGAATATCTTTTAAGACGATCCAACCGTACCGATGATATTAAATACCCTTCCGGGTGTTGGGAAAAAATAATCGGAAAATATAGCGCACGGGTTGTGTCGTATCTCAATAGACAATGTAATATAATAATGCTAGTTATACTTTCACTTTCATGTTTTTAAATATCTTTTAAACGATATTGCATAATAATGTAATTTTGCACTTAAATTTCTGAAAATATAAGAATATATTAAATATTGCTTTATTTGTACTTATTAAATTTATAAAACATAATATTAAATATTAAAAGAATGTCAAAATAATAAAATAAATATTAAATATATTAAAAATAAATGGGCGGCATGTTTTCCCCCCCAAATCGAAGCTAACTACAGTTATTCTCCACTATCTCATCGCTAATTACAGTTAACGCGCTCCTCCTCACCTCGCTCAACCTCACCTCCCTCGCTCTCTCTCACCTCCCTCGCTCTCTCTCTCCTCACCTCACCTCACCTCACCTCGCTCTCACCTCAACCTCACTCAACTCCGGCGCTCTCAAAATTAGGGTTTCAAAATTAGGGTTTCAAAATTAGGGTTTCGAGGTTTGGGGGTTCGAAGCAGAGAAGTTGTCACCTAGGGTTTCGAAGGCAGCCAAGCTCGATTTAAGCTCTCACCAAGGGGATTAGGTATATTTTACGCTCCCTCCTCTTTCTCTCCAGCTCTCTCTCTCTCTCTCTCTCTCTCTCTCCAGCTCTCTCTCTCTCACTCTCTCTCACTCTATCTCTCTCTCACTCTCTCTCTCTCTCACTCTCTCTCTCTCTCTCACTCTCTCTCTCTCTCTCTCACTCTCTCTCTCTCTCTCTCTCGCTCGCTCTCTCTCCCCTCCCCCTCTCGCTGTCTCTATGCATGCTTGTAATTATGTACACTGTGTTTACATACCAACTGATATTTTTAAGTGATTGTCATTTGTATTTTGAGTATTATTGTTAATGTTTGGCTGAATCATGATACTATGTTAGTTAGTTAGGCTGAACATGATACTATGTTAGTTACTATGTTTTTTTTTTTTAAGGTGACTAGCTTTTAGGAATGGAGGCTGATTGGATAGGACTACCTAGGTACAGTGAAGCATATGTCAGTGGGATTCAAGCATTTGTGGAAAATGCGTTTCCCCTTTATTCCGTAGGTGAAGAAATGAAGTGCCCCTGCAAGAAATGTAATGGTCAATATTGGCATCGTCAGGATGTGATTTATGATCATCTCATTTGCAGAGGGCCTTCCGCTTTACATGTCCAATGGATATATGATGTCTCGCAAAAGAAAGTCGAAAATAGTACCGCAAATATAGGTTCTGACTTTATGGATTGCGAAACGGGGTATGATTTTGGTGATAATTTAGAAGCAATGGGGAAGATGTTTGAGAATTTAGACGATGGACCAGATACGGAGGCTAAAAAGATTTATCGGCATCTGAAAGAGGGAAAACAACCACTCTATCCCGGCTGCAAGAAATTTTCTCGTTTAAGTTTTATGATCAGGCTTTACCATTTAAAATGTAGTCATGGAATTAGCAATTCTGCTTTTGGGGAATTATTGGGGTTGATAAAGGATGCTTTCCCCGAAGCAAATATGCCTTTGTCCTTCAATGCTGCGAAGGACATGATTAGGGACTTGGGCCTTCATTACGAGAAAATACATGCTTGTCCCAATAGTTGCATGTTGTATTGGGAAGCAAATAAAAATAAACAAGTCTGTGATATTTGTGGGGTATCTAGGTGGGTTATACAAGAGAAGAAAGGGTCTGCCCATAATAACGATCCAGAGAAGTTAGTTACTAAAGTGCCAGCAAACGTTATGAGATATTTTCCACTAAAGCCTAGGCTACAAAGATTGTTCCTGTCCAAGGAATCTTCCAAATTGAACACATGGCATGCAGCGGGAAGGACGAAAGATGGGAAACTAAGGCATCCGGCGGACGCCGAAACTTGGAAGACAATGGATGCTATGTATCCTGATTTTTCTTCGGAAATTCGAAATATTTCACTAGGTGTAGCTGCTGATGGATTTAATCCATTTCGTTCTATGAATTTAAGTCATAGTACATGGCCAATTCTACTTGTAAACTACAACCTCCCACCTTGGCTCTGCATGAAACAGGAAAATTTGATTCTTTCAACGTTAATATCGGGACCAGAATCTCCAGGAAATAGTATCGATGTCTATATGCAGCCTTTGATTGCCGAATTGAAAGAATTATGGGATGTCGGCATCCAAACATATGATGCCTTGACTGATCATAACTTTAATTTACGGGCAAGGGTGCTTTGGACCATTAGTGACTTTCCAGGATACGCTATGTTGTCGGGTTGGAGCACAAAGGGTAGACTAGCGTGTCCAATATGTCACTACGAAACTTGTTCAGAATATCTGAAACATAGTAGAAAAATGTGCTACATGAATCATAGAAAATATCTCGATCCTTCACACAAATGGAGGTTTGACAAGAAAAGATTCAATGGGCAGATTGAAACGAGGCAGATTCCGGATCCATTAACGGGAAAGGATATCGAAGAATTGTTGTTTGGGTTTGAAAATCAATTTGGGAAGAAACGCAAGGGAATGGGAAATAGAAAGCGTAAAATCGACTCTCCTTTCAAAAAGAGGTCAATATTTTTTAATTTGTCATATTGGAAACATGTTCAACTTCGACACAATCTTGACGCTATGCACATAGAAAAAAACTTATGCGACAATATATTAGGTACTTTACTAAATATTGGTGGCATGTCAAAAGACCACTTGGGTGCTCGCTTTGATTTGCAAGAAATGGGAATAAGGAAGTCACTTCACCCTGTTAAAGGTGCAGATGGAGAGACTTACGAGATTATGGCATCCATCTTTGACATGACAGATAAGGAGAAAGATGTATTTTGCAAGCTGTTGAAGAATGTGAAACTGCCTTATGGCTGTGCTGCTAATATAAGTCGTTACGTGCACACAGACGAGAGAAAAGTAGTGGGGTATAAAAGCCATGACGCGCATTTTATCCTCCACTACTTGTTACAATTTGCTGCAAAGAAATCACTAAAACCTGAGGTGGCAAAGCCGTTGATCAAATTAAGTGAATTTCTTAGAGGCTTATGGAGCAAGGTGATTGTCTTGGATGATATTGAGAGGTTGCAAGAAGAAATTGTTGAAATTCTCTGTGAATTTGAGATAATATTCCCACCTGCCTTCTTTGACATCATGGTTCACCTACCTGTCCATTTGTGTAATGAAGTTAAATGCGGCGGACCGGTGCACCTTCGGTGTATGTATCCTATTGAGCGGTATCTTGCAAAGCTGAAATCATATGTACGTAATAGGAGCAAACCAGAAGGCTCAATTGCAGAAGGCTACCTAGCAGAGGAGTGTATCACATTTTGTTCAAGATTTTTGGTTTGTGAAGAAGCAAAAGAAAATACTGATTTTGGAAGATGTCCAACAAATGTGACGTACCATATTGGAACAAGAAGGAATAAAGATGGCAAAGTTTTCCAATTAGAAGATTCAGAATGGAAAGCATGTCATACGTACACTCTGTTCAATAGCGGCAATAAGGAAATTGAGGCTTTGCTTGAGTAAGTTCTCTAGTCCTTACATTTATTAAATAATAAAAACTAATTAAAATGCCTCTTTTATAAACAGTTTCAATTATTTACTTGATAGGATTCATCGAGCTTCAGTTGAAGCAGATCAAACTTCAGAACGATACAAAAAGGAGCAAACACACTCCAAAGAGTTTTGGAGATGGTTAAAGGTCCAAGTTGAAAATCTGGACACCAATTCAACCGAGTTACAAGTGTTAGCATTAGGTCCCAATCGAACAGCGAGGAGGTTTAGCGGGTATTTCATAAATGGTTATCGATTCCACACAAAGAAGAGAGATTCTCGATGCACCACACAAAACAGTGGAGTTTTTTTAACTGCTGAAACCACTAGTTTTGCAAATTCTAAGGACAAAAATCCAATTATCGGGGAAGTGAACTACTATGGGTCTATTGAAGATATTTTTGAAGTTGATTACTGGGGAGTATTCAGGGTGGTTATGTTTAAGTGTTGCTGGTACCAAGAAGAAAAAGATCCCTTTGGTCTGACTAGGGTCAATTTTAACAAGTCCCGTCACAAATCTGATCCTTATGTTCTTGCTTCACAAGTGCAGCAAGTATTCTATGTGGAAGATCCAATTGCAAAATCTGTTCAATATGTTATGAAAAGACTACCAAGGGTTTGGTGTGACGCTGAAGACCAAGATTTGTTGGAAGAAGAAAACAACCCTCCTGATAAACATGATTCTAATCTTGATTTCCAACTACAAAATCAAGTTGGTGAATTTAGTTGGTTCAGGGAAGATATCCCTAAAAGACAAGTCCCTGTATCACCAACTTAAGTAAAAAAAAAACTCTTTGGTAATATGTAATTTAGGAGATGTTTTGGTTGCTGATATGTAATTTAGGAGACTGAAATTTATTGGCGATGTTTTAATATTGGTGATGATCTCTGAACTAACTAACTGTTTCTCATAGTTAATTAAACTTGTGTTGCTATGGTCCAATGTTAGTTAACTGTTTTCCATATATAATTGTGGAATTGTAGCATAATTCTATCTTTCTTGATGATCATTCCTTAACTTAATAACAATCACTTCTGTCTTTATATTTAGTTGTCTAGTTCAGTTTTTCAATTATCCGCATAATTGGTCTCCTTTTAATCCATATATGTTCATTTTTGTAGGATGGCAGAGAAGTTGGTGAATGTGAGGTATAACTATGATGGCACATTCAACAAGACAAGTTATTCAGGGGGGAAGAGTATTATTTTCAACTGCCAAGACGTGGATGAATTTTCATATACAGTGGCGCTAGAAAATGTCAAGGATTGCCTCAACTGTACTGAAATTGGAGGATTATATGTGCTGAATGGAAAACCCCTACAATGGAAGCTTCTGAAGTGTGATTCAGATTTGCTTCAACTGGTAGATGCCTGCGAAAGTGGTGGGGACATAAATATATATGTGGATTGTGTTGTTGACAAAGAATGCAAGCCACTGGAGCCAGGGGTGCCATTTCTAGTCGTACGACCAAGAAAGAACATACTTAAAGGTCATTTCTTATTTCAAATTTTAAATTTAAATATAATAACAAATTACTAAGTCATATTTACTTATAATAAGGCTTGCTTATGTGTTTAATCTCATGAGACACATGTTTACTGATTTGTGTCTTTCTGCAATTTTTTGCAGAACATCTACAAATCAAACAGAATAGGCGTACTTTTGTTTCTTCACACCAACTACAGCAACAAAGGCAAAGCAAGAGGATTCCAAGGTCACCTCAGATGCAGGAGGTTGAACAGAACAAGCTTCCAAAATCACCACGTTTGCAGGAGCTAGCGAAGAAGAATCTTCGAAGCTCAACTCATTTGCAAGAGGTTCAAAACAACAATCTGCCAAAGACACCTCCAAAGAATCTTCGAAGCTCAACTCATGTGCAAGAGGTTCAAAACAACAATTTGCCAAAGACACCTCCAAAGAATCTTCGAAGCTCAACTCATTTGCAAGAGGTTGAAAACAACAATCTGTCAAAGTCACCGCGTTTGGAGGACCTACAGAAGAATCTTTCAAGCAACCCTCAGTGGAAGAAAGATGTAAGCCCCAACGCTGTATCTGCATTGGTGGCGAAAAGGAGGTTACACTTATCAAAATTGGATACAATTGAGGTAGTAATATTTTCCCTTAGCTCACACCTATTTTCTAACATACCAACTGATATTTTCCTGATTTCACACTTGCAGTCGGGCCGAGTGAATGAGTATGAGCTGCGTAAAATTCAGAATGTGGAAGAAAACAAAAAAAAGTTCAAGGAACTCGGATTAGGAAAATATGCTGCTAATCCAATTAAGCCGATAGTCCAGCAGAGTACAAAGGAAAATAAGGATCGGGAAGATCCTGAATATGTTGTGGAAAATGAGACGGGAGATGAAAGTGATGACACTTCAGAGGTAATATTTTATACTTATTATGTACACTTTTTCTTTATTTGTGTTTATTTTATTATTAATTAGCTGTTTGTGAAATTATATGAACCTATTGGGTAATTTTGTGTAAGGGGTTGCATTTGATTTTGCACTTATTATGTACATTTTTTCTTCATTTGTTGGTAGAGGCCTCTTAACTTAATTAGTAATCAAGAATATAGATAAAAAAGAGTTGTTAATGCTTTCTTTTTTGAGAAATTTTAAAAGTTGTGTTGTTAATTTTAAGTTTGTTTTGTTAACGCTTATTCATTTGTATTAGGCTAGACACAATTTGCATGCAATAATTATGTCTTAAAATTTCTAAATGATTTTTTTTATTAAATTAACAATATCACAATATATATCTGTTTTAGTTATTATGTACATTTTTTCTTCATTTGTGTTTAATATTTACTGCATAGGGAATCAAATCTGTCCAGAAACGGAAAGCAATACCTGGTCCCAGAACTCGTTCGCGAGCAAATGATAAGGATTTGGGTGATAAGGATCCGGTGGATCCTATCGACAAAGGCAAAAAGGTTGCTGCTGCTAGTACCAAAAGTGCAAAACTTATAAAGCCAACATGCAGCAAACTGCTAAAACAAGGGGATAATTCTGCACCAAGTGGTACAATTGCTGCGTATATGGCCCTGCGAGAACGTCAGAAGCAGAATCTTGAAGCTGAAATGAGGAGAGAGGATGTTGGTGATACAGATTTACAAAATGGAAGTGAAGGTGAAGAAGTAGAAGAAGGTAATATGGTCATTTGTACTTTATTTCTTCTGTACGTCTCATTTTTTAATAATTAGTAGGATTATTAGCAATAATATGGTAATTGCATTTTATTTTATTGATGGCTATCTGAACAGAACCTAAAAGACGTAGAGGACGTTCAAAAATGTTAAAAGTTCATGCTAGGACTGCTGCTGAAAAGATCTTTGTTAAACTGAGTAAACGAGGTCAACCAATTGGAGAGCGCAAAACTAGATCCGAGTTGAGCAATTTCCTGGGGACTCTAGTTAAGGATCACGTGTCACTTACTTATGTTAATTGGCATGTTGTTCCAGATGATTTGAAGAAGAAAATGTTGGAATATACTTTGGTGACCTCTATAACCTCAACTTTACTTACTTTTCTCATATCTGTGCACCAACTCATTCAAGTTATATGTTGACACATTATAGGAGAGGTTTGATATAGCACCAGAAGGGGAAAAGTGGGTGTACAAGACACTTAATTCATCCTGGAGAACACACAAGTCTCGTGTCAAGCTGATGCATTACTCCCAATTTGACAATGATGAGGAGAGGATTCAAAACAGGCCGGATCATATTCCGCTCGAGGATTTTAAGATGCTGTTGGACTACTGGGCGGACGATGGAGTTCAGGTATATTTATAAGGTGGCAAGTATATAGTTTAGAAATTAATTTGCTGCACGCCATTTGATATGGAAAGTAAAATATGATAACATTGTTTTGGTAACAGATTTTGGCTGAGGATAATAAGGCTCGTCGCAATATGTATGTTGAGACACACACTCTCGGTTGCAAGAGTCTTGCTGAGCTTAGAACAACACTGGTATGAACATAAACAACTTGAGTACCCTATAGCTTTTAATAATTTGTCATAAATATTTGTTAATTGATGATGTCCGTAATTTGTAAGAAATAAAATTGAGTACCTTGTACCTTTTTCTTATATTAATTTTTAGAGTGTTGATAATCGCCAGTTTGATGTTACTTTTGGATAATTGCCATATGAGTTTATAATAGGCACAGACTTCAATAATATTTGAAGGTAGATTAGGCACTCTAAATCTTCTGCATTTAAATTTTTATTGGATTAAATAGCAGTTTGGACTTGGTACGCTAATTTGAGTTTAGCTTTGAGTTTGGCAGTTTTTTAATCCTATTTTTAAAAATGCACTCAAATTATGTAATGCCCAAATTCACAGTTGTTAAATTCAATTTTAGTTTAATTAGTTTGAAAAGTTCACGAGTGAAGTGTATTTTCCGATTACTTGGATTTTTTGTCTACCTTCAATGTTCCCGTACCAAGCTTGTCTAATTCATAGTCTACTTACGAGTGAAGTGTTGTTTCTGTTACTTGACAGAAACAAGATGACCCAAATCAGAGGTCCCCATCAGAGGCTAAAATATTTGTAGAAAGTCGCAAGCGCAAGCCTGGGCACGAGTACAAGTTAAGTCCAAAAGCAATTAAGAAAAAAATTGTAAGTAAATTATCTTCTAAAGTATATATATTTGAACTCATTTTACCTCTACCTCTGTACACTTGACAAAACTTTCTCTTGTAGGAGTCTGTTGAAAAGATAACGAAAGAAGGAAATGATGCAGCTGAGCTCGTTCCCAAAAAGAAAAAGAACCGGCCAGATTGGTTGGTGGGAAGGCAAGGTAAAACAGCAGCTTCGACAGAAACTCCAGTTGATCCGGTTACACAATCTACAGTCGAGGAGCTGCGCACAAAGATTGCTCAGCTAGAGAGTGAGATGGAAGCAAAGGTCAATACAAAAGTTCAACATAACATGGCCTGGTTGCTGAAGAAACTCGGAGAGGCAAATCCGGGTCTGAAAGTTGACATTACTCATGACTTTTGTGCAACTGTTTCTAGTGATGGAGATCAATTTGGCACTCCAATCACTCCTGGCACCGCTTCTGGAACCGCTCCTGGCACCACCCATGGCACCACCGACTCTTTAATATAACTGTTTTTACGTAAAACTTAGTTAATATGAATTTGTCGTCCTTCATTTTGTTGTCAGATTGTTTTGATGTTACGTGTCTTAAATGGTTTGCATGGGATTGATTTGTGTTGGAGGATGGTTGGATATTTGTTCTTTTGGAGTTTGGTATTTGTAGTTTAGGTGGATGTATGGTGGGAAGTTTGGATGGATGTTTGTTGGATTGTTTGTTGGATTATTTATATTTTTAATGGGAATGCTCCAAAAACAATGCAGGCATTGCAGAAAATTTTTAAATATGTGTTACAATAGCTCATTTTAACGTTACAAGTGATTAATGTTTGTGTTACAGTTAGTCCACTTAGTGTTTCCAAAGCACCTTTTTACTGTTACAATAGTCCCACCGGCTGACGTGGCTGCGGAGGCCCCACCACGCTGACGTGGCTTTGTGGGTCCCACGTGCTGACGTGGCAGGTGTGGGTCCCACGTGCTGACGTGGCAGGTGTGGGTCCCACATGGTGACGTGGCTGAGTGGGACCCACATGGTGACGTGGATCTGTGGCACCCACATGCTGACGTGGCCTCTGTGGGTCCCACATGCTGACGTGGCAGGTGGGGGTCCCACATGCTGACGTGTCTCCGTGGGACCCACACGCTGACGTGGCTTCTGTGGGTCCCGCATGCTGACCTGGCCTCTGCGGGACCCACATGCTGACGTGGCATATGTGGGACCCACATGCTAGCTTGACCGGTGGAATGTGCTATTGTATCAGTGGTTTACCGTTACAGCATCCCCATATTATGTTACAGTAGGGCACTGCTGTAACGTTTTTTGGCTGTTACAGTTGATTCCTGTTTGTGTTACTATAGGGGCCAATTGTAACGTTCGCAAACGTAACGCCCATTAGTGTTACAGTAGCTCTATTGTAACGGATATTGGGCCTATTGTAACATGACTTGGGCATTACAATTGGCCATCTATGTAGTAGTGTCATGTCCAGATTATTTTCAAACTTAGTTAAATGTACAGGAAAATGCATTAATCTGTCTATCTTATCAATCTTATCAGAACATCAAAGTTGGTTATATCCTGCAAAAATTGCCACAAAATCAGAAATAGAGAAATAAAAGTAACGAAACTTTTAATCACAAGTGTTTGATCCAATTAACCTCCATTTGACACCTTCTGTTTGGGTAAAATAGCATAATATAAACATATTTTAGCTTAAAATTTTAATGAGGTCACAGCAGGCCTAAGATGAGCCCGTAACTTAACATGTTGTAATCCTAGTTTTGCTTAAACCCACATGTAAGAATCTATATCCTTATCATCCATATATAAATGTTAGGGAACACAATACACACACTAAAAAGCTTCATTGGCAACAAAAAAGATTGCTAAAACGAGAGATGTATATACCTTGTTTCTATGGGAGCTACAAGCCTTCAACTCTCCAATACCAGGAACTGAAAAGCATGAAGCATTCTAGAAGAAGCAATGAACAAGATGAAGGCACCAGCATCAGCACAACATAGGTTTTGCAAGTTAAAAACACTTGCATAGGAAACTATTAAAGTAAAAAAACTGAATTAGAAATTAGAAGGTTACAACTGATTAAAGTGTTCGGCAAAGAAACAGAAACTCTCAGAAAAATATTTGTAACTTTTAAAAAAGCTGCCTTTTTACACAAACGAGCATAAGCCAACTTTTTTGGAAACTACCTTTCCACCGGGCACTACATCCGGGGGATTTAGGTAGGGGTGAGCAAAAATCAAATTCAAACCGAAACCGATAAAAACTGATAAAAACCGATCCGCGTAAAACCTAGCCGAATCGAAACTAAAAATTTTAAAACAGAACCGATACTAATGAATGCGGTTCCAGTTTAATGTTTAATGTGAAAACCAAACCGCAAAAAACCGAACCGAACCGATTATTAAAAAAAGAATAAATATTATTTATCTATATAGTTTTATTAACTATATAAGAAAAATATATAGACTAAATTAATATCTCATAGTGTACTATGGATTATCAAACAACGGTTTTCAATTTTTAAGACCGAGGACTTGCGATTTCGGTTTCGATTTTAATCAAAAACCAAACCGAACCGAGATTTGCTCACCCCCTACATTTAGGAAATGAAACATGTGACACATATTTTTTTAACTCCTTAAGCCTAAGAAAAGTTCAAGTCGAGTCAGAACTCAATCACACTTTGTTGTTAATTCTCGTCTAATGACATCTTCCTCGTTAGAAATTACAAAAATTCAAAATTGTTATATAATAATATATGGAGATATAAAAGAATACGAAGAGTTAGATAATAGAGATATGAATAAAGATTATTCTATCATAACAACTTCAGTAACATGACATATTTTATTCACATGTAAAATTACTCATTTAACCATCTACTTCATTATTTACTGATTTAACCATCTACTTATACATGGACACATATATTTATAAGTTTGCTTAAAAATATTTAGAAAAAATTTAAAATATCCAATTTTAAACAACATTTAAAAAAATGTTAAATAAAGTCTGGGGTGAATGCCTAGTCCAAATACCCAATTTTCAACAATATTTGACCTAAATATAAATATTTAGTAAGAAGGTCCCTAAATACATCTAAGATACTTCACTAGATATATACTTTGCTCGCATTATTTTAAGGACAATTATCTCTAATTCATATTGATGGCTAGTGCACCACCTTACAACAAAAGGAAACCAAACCTAACACAAACATAAGCTCCTATCAATTGCATTGTTGGACAACGACAAGAATAGCAACATCCATCCGTGCGTATGAGAATATGCTCATGTCTCAATAATATTTAACCAAAATACGAATAATTCAGTAAGTAGAATCCAAAATATTCATAAAATATTTGACTATAAGAGGATAATCATGATATATTTGACGGTAAGAGATTATCATGGTGATACATCCAACTAATTGAGTATTGGGATGGTACTCCAATGATAGAGGAGTATCAGTGTGACATTCCACTCAGAGTGGAGCGGCCTATATATTTATAAAAGCTTAATTAAATTCTTGGGTGAATACACGCCAAAATACCCATTTTTCAATAATATTTGACCAAAATATGAATATTAAGTAAGATATGGCACTAAATTGTAAGTCTAAATGTAAAGACAACCCTATCTGTTACATAGGGATGATAACTCAACAATAGAACAGGACAAGTAAATAACACTACGCCTGCACCGGAATCGGAAGATACGAAGACAAAGGTTGAAGAAGCCATCTACAGTCTTGAAGGAATAAGTTCACTGGAAGAAGTTCATTAATATGTTCATGCCTCAGTGAAGAATAAAGATTGAAGTATTCAAGATTGTGGAAGCAATGAAGATGTTGTCCAAGTACTCGAAAGATTTCAGTGCAACCCCTGAAGCAAGATATTTCTATATATCTTGGTTGGTTATTTATAATCAACAAACTGAAGCATAAACTAACCCGGAACCGACTGATCAATGTTTGCTGACAAAGAAGGTACAATGTTTAACTTCAGTGTTAGTCGCTTGTGAACCAGACCAGTGCACTAAGCGTCAGCACGTACGGAGCTTTGCAAAGTATTTATCGATCGAAGAATTGATCCAGTCATATCAAGTCATTTGTTCCAAGCCAAGCCACATGTCTATCCTCTGCAAGCTATGCCAAAGCTTACTACTCAACTGTCAAGCTTCCACACAAAGCCATATCAGGAAGTGACCTATCTTTTATATGTGTGCACTTATATATTTGTATATGTACAAATATATTTATATATATGTATATATGTATATTTAATTAAATATAATATATATAATATATATGTATATATGTTTTTAAACATATGTATATATATATTTATATGTATGTATATTTAAATAAATATATATGTATATAGTATATGTATTTATATTTTACATAAGCAATTATATAATTATGTGTATATATATATATATATTATATTATGTGCATAAATATATTTATATTTAGAGAGAGCTATATATATATATCTATATATATATTTATATTCATATTTACACATAGTTATATGTATATTATATATATTTAAATATATGAGAATATATTTAAATATATGTGTATATATATATTACTATATGTTTATATAAATATTATATATATGTGTATATTTATATATACTTTTCTTTATATATTTATGTTTATATTTATATTTATAAATAACTGTATATATCTCTATATATATTTATATATATTTGTATTTGTATTTACATATAATTATATATTATATATATTTAAATATATGAGAATATATTTAAATATATGTACATATATTATTATATGTTCATATAAATAAAATATATATATATATGTGTATATATTTATATATACTTTTATTTATTAATATAATAACAACTTAATATATTATATTATATATATTATGCATGCATATGATGATGTCAGGTGTCTAGGGCAACCTAGGGTTTGCATGTGCATGTGTCCTAGGGTTTCACTGTGAGCACAAGGAACACACTGTGAGGCGCAAGTTCCTCTTTACTTGGATTTTTTCTAAGGCAAAGACACAGTGGAGCACAGGGAAGGTTGAGCGCAACTAATCTATACGTATGTATATACTGCAAGGCTAGTGGCGCCAGTATTCTGGAGTGATAACAGGGAGACACTGGTATGCAGTGCAGAGCGCAAGGTTATTGTGGAGATATCACATGTTGCGCCTGGTTGAGTTAATAATTTAACCTAGAGTGATAACAGTATCACAGGAACATAATATTGGCGCAAGTTACAGGATGGAACAATATAGACTAAGGCATGGAAGTCTACTTGTATTACTCTCTCATATAGCGCAAGTTCGAAGAAAGAGAAGAGTGACACCACCCCAGGCGCAAGTTTGTTAATAACTTAGAATTATTCTAAGTTATATCACTGTGGTCTCCTGGCGCAACTTCAAGTGGCGCAGCTTCCTTACTTGGCGCAACTTTAGTGAACATTAAGGTGGTGCCAATTCATGAAGTTAACTAGGGTTAGTTAATGAAAAGTCTATAAATACTTGAGATGTGGATTCATAATTCACACACACTCTTCACCACCTTTATGGTGGAATGGCTTTGTGCCTTGCACACTACTACACACAAATAAACTCTAGCTTAGTTTTGTATTATATATATATTTAGAAGCTAGGGTTTGTGAGTGTAAGTAGTAGTAGCCATTGTAGCCAACCTTCGGGTTTGGATTTATAGCACCTTCGAGGTATTTATCAATATACAGATATACCTTGGAAAATATTGTGTGTTGGTTTAATATTTTCATATCCTCAGAACCGACCCAATAAATATCCGGAACACGAAACCCATTACAGGACTGCAATTTATTTATCCGCAAGATTCGAAAGAATTTTAAATTGTAGTGAGTATCGTATTCAACCCCCCCCTTCTACGATACTTTGGACCTAACAATTGGCATCAGAGCGAGGCTGATTGATATACAAATCAGGATCCTTATCGTACGGAAAATCAAGAACCTAGCTTTTGATATTTGATTAGGGGAAATGTTCTTCCGGTTTGTGTTGCTGAATTTGTCCGTAGGCCTAAGCAAGGATTATCTGTCGGATATTGAACTTTGGACCGGGACTTATAAATTTATACTTTAAATTTTAATAAGTTTATTTTATAAATTTGACTTAATTTATTTTAAACTTATTAATTGAGTTTATTATGAATTAATTAAATTTATCTTATAAACTTAATTAAATTTACTTTATAAACTTTACTAAATTCATTTAATAAATTTGCTTAAATTTATTTTAGACTTGTAAAGTTTACTCTTAGACTTTATCAAGTTTATCATAAATTTTTATAAATTTATTATTTAAATTTGTATAGTTTATGATTTAAATTTAAGTTAAAATCTAGAATATAAATGTTAGAGGATTTTATTGATTATGGATATAAGTTCAAGTTCAAGGGTTCAATTTGATTTGTTCAGAAAGTAGTGATTTAATTGGAGACGAGACACTTGAATATTTTCAAAAATTAAATTTATCTAATAAATTTTAATATATTTACCAAATGAATTTGAAATAAATTTATTCTAAACTTATTCAGTTTATTATGAATTTATTTGAATTTATTTTTTAAATATAATTAAATTTACTTTATAGATTTAACTAAGTTTATTTTATACTTTATTTTCTTTTATTTTTTAAAACTTATTTTTAAATTTATTTTCTTTATAATTTAAACTTAGTTTAAATAATCAAGTGTCCCGTAACCTTTTTAATTATTCTACTCCAAGACAAATCAGATTGACATTTAGTTGAGACAGATCAGGCTGACAGATTACAAGACAAACACCGGGCTTTCAAATACCAGATTCTCAGAACCGGTAATGGAAGTACATTGATTACCCAATCCAATTGATTTCTCAAAGGATTATTTGAAGCAGTTTTCCATGTTCGACAAAGATGATTGTGATTCGAAGAAGATTCCATTGAAGACTAATTTGGTACTACTAACAGTGGATTTTGAAGAAGGTACTTCAGACCTTGATCTGAGTAATTACTCCTACTTGATTATCAGATCACCAGATCAGGATGGGAACTTGCTTTATGTGTTGAGTGCAGCTTCCTAGGGCTCGGAATATCAACTTTGAATGGCACCACTGGTATTAGGAAAATAGAAGTTTTTACGGATGAATCTTCAAGGATTTCAATCTAACTCAGTGATTCATGGATATACAATTACACAGTGAATTGTATCAATGCTAAATCCATCCAGAATCAACTGAATCAAAGACAGAAAACTGTGGAGGTTTATGGATATAATTATCGAGTTACTACCGCACCAAATCAGTTTCGTGCATTTATGTCAGAACCTTAGGATTGAACAGAAGAGTTTGTAACTGCTGAATTTGAGGAAGCTCAAGTCGACGAAAGTTAACACTTTTGAAGAATGTGAGGACAGAACTTCAAGGATTAGTATAACACTGTCTGAGAGGTTTAGTCATGTCAGATTCAGATGGAATCCATTGGTTTCAAGTGGAGACTCTTCGGGGTTCAGTTCGACAGGTTGTTTGAAAACTGAGTTGGTCAGTACACACAATATTGTTTGGTATCTTTAGCAAAGAAGGGTTGCTATATATATTGAAGCCTCGACAAACAAGGATGATAGGGCTTGTCTGAAATTCAAGTGGATGTTTTGAAAGAAACATCACAACAAGTTCTTATGCTATCTTAGGAAAGGTGTGAGCTGGATCAGTTGCTGATGAGAAGGATAATTATGGTTATCTGGCTATCCTAGCATTCTCTGAAGATGACTCAACTCGCACATCTCAGGTACGAATTCTTTCTAACTATGCATTACATATTTCTTTATATTCAAAGCATGTTATAAATCTCTGAGTAGAATTGTTTAACACACAAGCACAAGCATGATAGCATCACAATAGATAATGTTGAACTAGTATGCTAGATCACTGTTCTGGTAACTAGGATTGATGATAATCTTGTGCATGTGTCTTTAGCAGATTCTTAACATGTGTATGAATATATAGGATTTGATTATTTGCAATGGTGAGATTAGAAGCTTTCCTTTGGAACACGACTCTTAGTTTTAGGGGTTATGATCCTAGCATATATAACTTTGTTAAAACACTTACTTTCAGATTCCCTAGTACAACTAGATTTGCTTATTTATCTGAATTGTTTTTTAAGGATTTTATTTTGTTCTATGATGGAATGTCTACCTTGTGTCAGTAGAACTTTTAGAACTTCATGTTAGATCTAAAACTGACTTAGGTAATAGAGATAGTATAATGCCATATAACAATAGAGTGAGATTAGTATGAATTGATAATGTGATTATTAATTTGTCTATGATCATTATGCTTTTAGGAGATTATTGAATATCTGTAATTCTGCTTTCTACCTGTTACACTTGTGTTAATTGGTTTAAGTAGAGAGTACTGAATCTTCTGAATTGCATAACTGCCTATCTTGCTCTTGTCTTATCTTTGATTGTTTGCCATGTGTATTCAACATCATGTCTACTTATTTTCATGTCATGAATGCATGTCTTTGTACTTGCATTGATTTTAGAAAAGCATGTTTGAGAATCACATTAGGGCAATGTCTAGATAAGAATTAGCATGTTAAGGTTACTTCTGTTGTTACCACTGTTAAAGAAAAATCTCTAATCCATCCGGACCCAGTTATGTTTGGGGACCATAGAACTCTTTCCATTTGTGATTGCAGGTTACATATGTTTCATATGATTTTTGGTGCACTCTGTTTGCTGAGTAGCTGAAATCATATGATTCACAAAAAGTACCCTGTTAGCAAATGTGATCGTATGAGCAGTTCCGTCAATAATCTTTGAAAGATGACAACAAAGATTCTCTTGCGGGACATGCCTGTTTTCCTGGAATGTCATCATGGAAGCATATCTTTCTTGGAAGAGTCAAAGCACACAGATTCCTAGTATCAGACTGTTCTCTAACAAATGACAGTATGTCAGTTCATGGAATAGTGTTTTATCTCAAATCAGGAAGGATGTGAATTTTGCTCGTAGCTAATATGGAACTTCAACTGAAGATGGAGTGAGCTGTTTTGATAGCGAAGCCTCATCAGATGAGTATTAGCTATTGCACTTGAAGCTCTCAAACTTGTATGTCAAAACAAGGAGCTCTTATTATTAGTAAGAAGAGATTTGGTGAGAGGACTACCTCATCTGGAATTCATTATGGATGAAGATTATGAGGTGTGTCAATAGGGAAGTCGAAGGAACATCGCACAGAAGCAAAGATATGATCAACATTACTGAGCCGCTTCAGATGATACGTATGGTTTTCTACGGATCAGTTAATGTCATGTCTACAACAAAGCCAGATATCTTTTTGCGATGATCGTTGACTACTCTAGATTCTTTCGTGTTGTTCGTATGTGTTCGAAGGACAAGACGTCACAAATGAAGGTTGATCAAGATGAACCCTGATCATTGATAAATCTAGAAAGACACCATTCTTGTCAGTGGCCAATCAGAAGCAAACACAAACTCTTGGTATGTGTTTGGAGGAAAATGCATCTTTGCAAGTCTTGCATCTAAAGCTCAAAGAATATTTTCCTCGGCTACTCAATGGAGTCTACAGTCTACAGGGTGATTATGATTATTCAACAGAAGGTGATTGTAAGTCTGGACAGGACACTGAACGACACCTTGCTCCAAGCTGTTAAAGGTGATATTAGTGGTATAATAATAATTCAGATCCAAGCAGAATCTCTTTGCAAGGATAAGGATTATTAAAGAAATCCCAGCAACAGCTTAGGGGGAGCATTTGGTGGATTCACTAGTCAAACTCAACACTACATTGGAGATGAACAGGACATATCAAGAACGTATCTGCTTAGACAAAGGGTTTGGAGTCAATTTCATTCCCGGGTTCTAGTTCTTAAATGTTCCGAATGGTGAAGTGAAGACCAGGAGAGCTATTGTGAAAGGATGTTATTTCTTTGGGTTTCAATCTGAACTGAAACTTAAGGAAGATTCAGAAGCTCTTAAAGGGATCCAGATTGAGTGATTGCACAACAAGATGATCTCAATCAGTTTGAAAGCAGATTGTGCGGATTCTAATACCTGACCTAATGACAATTCAGTACTTAATACTTGTCGGGTATTTAGATTCCAACTGGATGTTTTTGGCTCTGTTACGAGGGACAAGCCAATTTGGTTGCTTAGAGTTACTTCAAAAGAGAAGGTTATGAAGATGATGGAAATAGAATCTTCAAGTTCAGGACTCTACATCTTAAGGGACTCAACGACCTTTATGATTAAACTAAAGCACCATTGACAAGACTCGGGTTCAGGATATTACAGTGAGCTAGAAGATGAAGCTTCATGCAACATTTCAAGGGCTTTGCAGTTGCAGATCCAACAGAATTTGTATGCTCTTTCTTCACCAGCTCTCTATGAGTTGTTATCCAAGACTTGATGATAGTCACGGACATGGTATGACTTCTGACTAGCATATTTTTTGAATATCTGTTTGCTAGAGTCATATTTGGTATCCAAATTATTACCTCTCATGATACAAGGCACACACAATACAACTATCTGTGCTGTGATACCATGATTATATTATATGTGGACTAACGTCACTTGTGCAAGATAATTGCTAAGTGAATGCAGATTAGTGATATGATGAGTTTGTTGGAAAGTTGCAATTCTTTCTGGTCTACTAGCTAGTCTAAAGAATGATGGCAATAAAAGGAAGTCAAGGATCTTTTGAATATGCGCAATTTGGAAGATTCTAGATCTGCCAAGACTTATGTCAACAACCACTGGACTTGATCAGTACAAGAAAGGTACATCAACTGAAATCTCAAGTCTCAGAGGCATTCAACTCATCACTTTACTCAACTGCAAGTGGATCACATACTATATTTTCTATAAGGTACTACTTCTTTCATGAGCATGTCTATCGTATTTCTTAAATGAATTCATGAGTATTAAATTGTCTATACGTAGGACTTGTGAATTTATTTAAAATCCAGTACCTCGTGCTTTTTGTTATTCTATGTGATTGTCATGTTTATTGCTTTGCATGCTTAGATGGTGATTACATGTTTTAGCATGAGTGTTTGTTATTTCAATTATTTAAATTGTGTTGCATGACAATTAAGTGACTTATTTGTTCATGATTTAAATGATTAGATATGACATGAAGCATGACTTAATTATGTTATTTTTCTTGATCTATACCTCTTTAACAATTGGTATCTAGTAGAGAACTTTGTCATAATCTAGTCGTGATATATCTGTATTTGTGAACATACTTAGGATTATTTTCTAGGTTGAATTCATTTTTATTGGTATAAAATCTGAAGCATGACTTATTTGTTTCTAGACTTATGACTTGTATCAGTAATTGGTATGCGGTTAGAATCTAGTTAGAATTTAGTCATGGTATACTAGTATTTGTGGAGTTACTTAGATTCTCTCTAGGCTGAATCCATTTATATTAGTGTATATATTTGAAGCATAACTATTTGTGTTGGATATTTGATGATTTATTAATTGATATTTTATTTCATGTCTAACTACATGTAGTTGTGATACTTTTAGTGTTAGTGATATTTTTGCATGCTTATATGGAGATCACTAATATTAAGTGTTAATATTTTCTGCGAGGAGTTGTGTGAGTTCACTTATGTTTAATGATTATCTGTATAAGACTCGTGAACTTTTCTTCAACTTTCCCTCGGGCTTGCGAATATCTTTGTATGATTGTCATGATTTTAGTTGTTATATGCTCATCTGATAATCATATGATATTGCGTAGGTAATTATTATTTTATCTTAGTTAAATTGTGATCCATGACAATTATATGCTTATTTGTTTCATGATTGACTTTGATAGAATAATAGATGCATGATTAATTCACATTTTGAATTATTTAATTGGTATCTCTCTTTGATGCTTTATTGATGTTTTATTTGTGAATTGATTGTGATGTATTGGCACTGGTGAAATATTGTTGCATATTTCTTAAAACCAATGGTGCTAATATATTTTAGGTGTTTAATATTCTGAGTACAAGGGAGACAACATAATCTTTATTCTGTCTCATATTTATGTTCTGGAGTGGTGAGTTTCTTCAAAAAAAAATTTTCTTATCAATTGATTTCCACAATTGGTATCCACTACTCTATTTCATAAATATTTCTTAGAATATTTTGCATCTATACATGTAGCGTCATAAGACGAGATATTGATTATCTTGTATTTGTGTACTTGGTGATCTTTGTCACTTGCAGCGTCTGTTTTGACGATGTGCTAGTATGAGGCCTTTTCACTAATTAGTGTGGCGAGTGCTTTATACACTGTAGCGCATAAATTTTCTTGTTTCCTTTTTAAAATTGTAGTGAGAAACAGGAGTCTGTGTCTTTTTCAAAGACAAGTTCATTTAAACCTTTTATGCATAGATTCAGACTCTTGTACTCAAACCAATTTTTAATGGAAAACTTTGATTCTTTCATCGGTTGTGATTGTCATTCTTTATGCAAATCATTTTTACAATCACAACTGATTCATTTTTTCCTCAAAAGATTAAATTCAATTGCTTTCATTCAAAATCATAGATTTTCTAAAATGCATTTATATTTCTTTCTGTTCTTCAGGACTTAATCAGCTTCTTGGCTTTCCTAAATAGTCATAAGGTTGAAAACCAACAATCTTTATCCCAGACTATAAAACCAAATTCAGAACACATCCCAACTTTCCCCCTGGAGTGATAAGGAACTTATTAGACTAGAGGTCAATGAGGGAGAAACTGTACTTGTTGCAGCAAATAAGGATGTGAGGGATAGTGTACCCACAGCTCTACCTCTCAAGGAGAAAAGGTGTTTTCAAAATTGAGGTAACTGTTGCTCATCTGTATTCTCTCAAAAGAATATAGAGCTGAAAAGGCAATAAAACAGTCTCTAGAATCATTCTCTCAACAGGATGAGTCTATTGAAATTCGCTCGTCAGCCAGAGCATCTTGTATAGAGTCAAGCACATCATCAGTAATCACTATGATGAAGAGCCTAAACAGAAAAATCTCATGGACACAATACAAGAGAGTGCACAGTAAGGTTAAAGGTTTTGTTCCAGAAGCAACTTCTTCATTTATCATTTTACGGTAGATAAGATGGTTGATGCCTTTATAGGTGTAAGGAGGAAACGAGGGTCTCAATTGCCAAATCTTCAGGATTCTCGTCTCCCTCCCCAGATAAGAACAGATCTGGATCCAATCAGAATGGATTTCCTATTTATAGGAGATCGGCAACTCTCTGACTATGAGTCAATTTATTGATGAGTCAGTTGAGGATCGGGGATTTACGAAACCCCATTGCACCGCCAGTGACCTCTCTTGAAGGGGCTATGGTGATTTTCTCATGCAGGTACAGAAGACCATACTTTGAGTGCTGAGAGAAACACTGTGAGCCAAACACTAAGAGTTAAACACTTGGTGAGATTCTGAGAAGAACCAGTGAGATATCTGAATGAGAAATATGTGAGCATGAGTGAGTGCAAACACATAGGAAATTGAGAAGAGTGAAACACTTGTGAGGTACATATTATAATATTTAGTATCGAAAACTCACATGTTGTTGAAAGAATTGACGGAAGCAACTACGGTTCATTCCATTTCATGGTGTGAACTTATGGTTGATGATTCTCTTGAATCAAGTGTCTTCATAGACATTGAGGAAGACTTGGGCCTCTGCCATAATTAAGCCTTTGTCTAACCTCCTAGAGCAAACAACTCTGGATCCTTAATTGGATAAGCCACTTAGTGGTTGGCAACTTGTGGACCATGATTCGGATTTATCTGATGAGTCTGCAGGGACTGGGAATTACGAACTCCCATTGCACCACCGGTGACCCCCTTTAAGGGTGGCTAAGGTGATTTTCTTGCAGGTATTCAGCATTTTGGAAGCTCAGTATTTGTGTGGAGGGATACACTTACAGAACTCGTGAGTGACACCCTTACCCAAAAACCGAGAGAAAATTGAGTGTTGAGTGATACACCTGCAGAACATTTTAGTGAGACACCCACTAATTACCAAATTTATACCTAAAGACAAAGTGGATGTTGTTACTGGAATGTTAGTTTTATTCATTACTTTTCCGTTTGGAACCTATTCTTTCAGCATAGGGACCAACCCAATCAAAGTAAACCCTTCTTCTGAACTCTTTCTTCGACCCCAGCTTTAGCGTTGTTTAGTTCTCTATGGGGAGATTATCTTTTGGTACAGGAAGTATTGTACACGTTCCTTGACCTATTTGATACCACATATCCTCGGAGGATTCCACAACTAAGGGGGAGAATATATTTAGGGGGAGAATATATGAAAG
This sequence comes from Daucus carota subsp. sativus, assembly GCF_001625215.2. NCBI lineage: Eukaryota > Viridiplantae > Streptophyta > Magnoliopsida > Apiales > Apiaceae > Daucus > Daucus carota. The sequence continues at coordinate 23,078,454 of NC_030382.2, forward strand.
GGGGAAGAAAAAGTAAGTTAGCTTTCTTCTATTGTCTACAACTAAGGGGGATTAAACTACTCTTTAGCTGTGTACTACTGAGGGGGAGATTCTTCTCTCAACTAAGGAGGAGGATTGATCTTTCATCTAAGGGGAGATAACTACTTATCACCAAGGGGAACCTGATCAAGGTAAAGGGAGGAGAAGTATAAGGTGATACATCTATTCTTCAGTAAGTGGTAGACATGAACTTATTTATTACCACTGAAGAATTCAATGAAGCTGCTGATTGTTCTTTGCATAATGGAATGTTTTGAATTCTCTTCAAGACAGACTATGAGGATTATCTGGCAGGTAAGCAAGAACCAGAGAAATAAAGGTGATATGCACATTTGTTATTTCTATTCATGAAATCTGGAAATGTACTATATGATCCAGAAACTTTGTAGCATTATTTACTAGTCCAGGACTTTACTTTTTCTAGTGTTAGTTGAGTTATCCTCCAGAGGATTTGCTTGTTATGATTAACAAACAAATAGGGGGAGATTGTAAGTCTAAATGTAAAGACAACCCTATCTGTTACATAGGGATGATAACTCAACAATAGAACAGGACAAGTAAATAACACTACGCCTGCACCGGAATCGGAAGATACGAAGACAAAGGTTGAAGAAGCCATCTACAGTCTTGAAGGAATAAGTTCACTGGAAGAAGTTCATTAATATGTTCATGCCTCAGTGAAGAATAAAGATTGAAGTATTCAAGATTGTGGAAGCAATGAAGATGTTGTCCAAGTACTCGAAAGATTTCAGTGCAACCCCTGAAGCAAGATATTTCTATATATCTTGGTTGGTTATTTATAATCAACAAACTGAAGCATAAACTAACCCGGAACCGACTGATCAATGTTTGCTGACAAAGAAGGTACAATGTTTAACTTCAGTGTTAGTCGCTTGTGAACCAGACCAGTGCACTAAGCGTCAGCACGTACGGAGCTTTGCAAAGTATTTATCGATCGAAGAATTGATCCAGTCATATCAAGTCATTTGTTCCAAGCCAAGCCACATGTCTATCCTCTGCAAGCTATGCCAAAGCTTACTACTCAACTGTCAAGCTTCCACACAAAGCCATATCAGGAAGTGACCTATCTTTTATATGTGTGCACTTATATATTTGTATATGTACAAATATATTATATATATGTATATATGTATATTTAATTAAATATAATATATATAATATATATGTATATATGTTTTTAAACATATGTATATATATATTTATATGTATGTATATTTAAATAAATATATATGTATATAGTATATGTATTTATATTTTACATAAGCAATTATATAATTATGTGTATATATATATATATATTATATTATGTGCATAAATATATTTATATTTAGAGAGAGCTATATATATATATCTATATATATATTTATATTCATATTTACACATAGTTATATGTATATTATATATATTTAAATATATGAGAATATATTTAAATATATGTGTATATATATATTACTATATGTTTATATAAATATTATATATATGTGTATATTTATATATACTTTTCTTTATATATTTATGTTTATATTTATATTTATAAATAACTGTATATATCTCTATATATATTTATATATATTTGTATTTGTATTTACATATAATTATATATTATATATATTTAAATATATGAGAATATATTTAAATATATGTACATATATTATTATATGTTCATATAAATAAAATATATATATATATGTGTATATATTTATATATACTTTTATTTATTAATATAATAACAACTTAATATATTATATTATATATATTATGCATGCATATGATGATGTCAGGTGTCTAGGGCAACCTAGGGTTTGCATGTGCATGTGTCCTAGGGTTTCACTGTGAGCACAAGGAACACACTGTGAGGCGCAAGTTCCTCTTTACTTGGATTTTTTCTAAGGCAAAGACACAGTGGAGCACAGGGAAGGTTGAGCGCAACTAATCTATACGTATGTATATACTGCAAGGCTAGTGGCGCCAGTATTCTGGAGTGATAACAGGGAGACACTGGTATGCAGTGCAGAGCGCAAGGTTATTGTGGAGATATCACATGTTGCGCCTGGTTGAGTTAATAATTTAACCTAGAGTGATAACAGTATCACAGGAACATAATATTGGCGCAAGTTACAGGATGGAACAATATAGACTAAGGCATGGAAGTCTACTTGTATTACTCTCTCATATAGCGCAAGTTCGAAGAAAGAGAAGAGTGACACCACCCCAGGCGCAAGTTTGTTAATAACTTAGAATTATTCTAAGTTATATCACTGTGGTCTCCTGGCGCAACTTCAAGTGGCGCAGCTTCCTTACTTGGCGCAACTTTAGTGAACATTAAGGTGGTGCCAATTCATGAAGTTAACTAGGGTTAGTTAATGAAAAGTCTATAAATACTTGAGATGTGGATTCATAATTCACACACACTCTTCACCACCTTTATGGTGGAATGGCTTTGTGCCTTGCACACTACTACACACAAATAAACTCTAGCTTAGTTTTGTATTATATATATATTTAGAAGCTAGGGTTTGTGAGTGTAAGTAGTAGTAGCCATTGTAGCCAACCTTCGGGTTTGGATTTATAGCACCTTCGAGGTATTTATCAATATACAGATATACCTTGGAAAATATTGTGTGTTGGTTTAATATTTTCATATCCTCAGAACCGACCCAATAAATATCCGGAACACGAAACCCATTACAGGACTGCAATTTATTTATCCGCAAGATTCGAAAGAATTTTAAATTGTAGTGAGTATCGTATTCAACCCCCCCCTTCTACGATACTTTGGACCTAACATAAATATTCACCATGCTCGTACCTCAACAATATTTAACCAAAATATGTATATTCAGTAAGGAGGGCTCTAAATACCCACAAAATATCTGACTATAAGAGGATTAACATGATATGTCATAACCAGTTAAGTATCAAGGTGAAACTCCACGGGTACGGGTAAAGGATCATCAGTGTAATTCCCGCCGGGAGTGGAGCAACATATTTATGAACTTAATTAAATTTTTGAGTGAATTTTCGACCGAAATAGCCAGTCTTCAATAATATTTAATCAAAATATAAATATTCAATTAGAAATTGCCTTGACTACCAACATGATACTCCAATGTCGGAGGAGTATTAAGATGATACGCCACAACCAATTGAATATCAATGTGTGATACACTGATAAAGGAATATCATTATGATACTTTGCTAAGAAGGGCCCTAAATATCCACAAAAAAATTATTATAAGAGGATTATCATGTTGATATGTCATAACAAGTTATGTATCGGGGTGAAACTTCATGGGTAGAGAAGTATTAGTGCGATACTCCAATGGGAGTGGGACAAACATATTTATAAGTTTAATTAAATTCTTGGACGAATTCCCAGTCAAAATAGCCAATTTTCAATCATGTTTAATCAAAATATCCAGTAAGCCCTAACTACCCGCAAGATACTCCACTATCGAAGTTGGAATAAAAAAATACATTACAACGAGTTGAATATCAAGGTTATACTCCACTGATATAGAAATATAATTGTGATATTTTGCATACATTGTTTTAAGTACAACTATTTCTTACTTACATTAACGTTAGTGCACACGATCAAAAAGTAAAAAACATGTTTACACCGCACTGCAACAACAAGGATCCAAAATTTAAACTTTTTATTATTAACATTATCGAACAATAACAAGAATAGCAACATCCATCAACGCACAATCGCACATAAGAACATGCCCGTGCCTCGCACGGGCTACAGTGCTAGTTTAATATAAAATATTTGATTCTATTAATTTAAAATATCAATAACTATTCACAATTCCATCAACATTCCTCCTTCTATTCATTTATTATATGATTTTGTATCCTTAAAATGTATCATTATTATACTCCCTCTGTCCCCTAGGTAGTTTACCTTGGGGGACGAGAGTTTGGCACGCATTCTAATACTCCTAGAAAACATGGTTCTGTAGCTTATTTTTTAATCTTTTTTCTTTTGAATAAAAATTTGATGGTTAAAGTTTTATACACAAAAAGAAAATCTCAAAAATAAGTTACGGAGCTATGTTTTATAAGAGCCTTAAAATGCGTGTCGAGCAGTGAAAAAAAAACTGTAAAGAAATGAGAGGGACGGAGGGAGTAAACAAAAATAAAGAGAGGAAGTGCTTGTTTCTAATATATATTATAAAATAAGAGTAAGGAGAAGAGAGAGGTTAGCTAAATATAGGAACGAGAAGAAAATATTTTTGGGGTTTCACTAAGATACTGTTGGAGTGATTTTTTTCCCCAATTTCTTATATTTTAGTTTAAGGCTCCAAATAGCTAATCTACTAGAGTTGCTCTTATTCATATGTTCATTTAGTTTACATAAATTGCCTTTATATAGGATTACAACTGTCAGTTACAAGTAAAATCAAAAGTCTAGATTGTGAAAAGTGAAATATCTAGATAATGAAAAGTCGAAGGACATCCACATAAAAATATTATTTATAACATTCTTCCTTGAATGTTTGTCAAATAAAATAATGTCTTGTTGTAGCCTTCCTAGTAAAACCCTTTGGGAGAAAAACTAAGCGAAGCAACAAACATTTATTTCATTATGTGCACGTGAAAATCATGGATAAAAGAAAAAAAAAGTGCAGCGTGCATATGCTCCCCCTCATGTATCAAATAATTTTTTTCAGTTGATGAGCTCTTTTGTTCCAAAATTTCTCAAATATATATAGATGTTAAAAGTGTTTCAATGAGTGACTCATTCAATTGTATAGCTATCATTCTATGCAGTCAATAGAACTTTCATATATACAGTTGGCGGAGTGAATACAATCCTTGAAATACTTTTGCAAGTAATCGAATGTATTCAATATAGAGAAAATAAATACAATTGCCAAAATGAAACTTAAAATAAACAAAGTTCTTTCGAAATTTCAGGTGGGGTTTTTCTTCTCCACCCTAGTAATTTTCTATATAGAAGAACTCTGTATGTTTTTCGACATAACTACTTACAAAAATTGAAGAACTAACCTTTACAAGATTTTGCTTTTCTACAATATGTTGCTCTTCTTTTCTAATTTTCTGGATAACTTAAAGAGTTAATTACACTTTATAACCCCTAGGTTTGCTCCAAACGCAGTTTAGTACCTGAACTTTAAAACGTGACAATATGCACCCTACACTTAACATTCTCATGTAAGTTGTAACCCCTAGTCACTATTCCGTCCAAATATGTCGTTAACTTTAACTGTTTGAGAGATAACAGTGTGTATATTAGTTTCTAACAGCTACGTACTTTACCCCCTGTGACCTCTCAAAAATTATGTATTATATTTGAAATTATTTCTGAACAAACACAAGGATGTAAAAAGATTTAAAATAATTTTTAAATATGTATTTAGATTTAGAATCTGAAAATTTATTTTTTTTACATAAACAATATGTAACTTATTTTAAAATTTTAAAATAAATACATATTTTAAAAATTATTTTAATTTTTTTTACATCATTGTGTGTGTTCAAGATTAATTTCAAAATATAATACATAAACTTTGAGGGGTCACAGGGGGTAAAGTAGCTGTTGGAAACTAATATACACACTGTTACCTCTCAAACAGTTAAAGTTAACGACAGATTTGGACGGAATAGTGACTAGGGGTTACAACTTGCACGGGAATGTTAAGTGTAGGGTGCATATTGCCACGTTTTAAAGTTCAGGTACTAAACTGCGTTTGGAGCAAACCTAGGGTTACAAAGTGTAATTAACTCTAACTTAAAATGACATACAACAGTTATTTATCTCCCAAATTTATAGCTTTTCTAGTCTAGGAATAAAATAAGTTAATTAATCTAGAAACAACTGTCATCCTACTCCTTCTCTTGCTTGCAAATTTGTGGAAATATTTGTATTCTTGACAGAGTAGCTTCGTTAAATATTTTCTTGTTGTGTAGCTTCAAATGGTAGGCTTCGAGTTCTTCAACATAAGACTAATACTATATATAGCTTACCTTCCAAAACAGTTTGTACTTTTTCAGTTCAACCCATGTGACTACTTTCCTTTCTTTCTACTGTAGCTATCAAGTAATAACCTCCAAATTTTGCAATGATAAGTCAATAAACAATTGTTTGATAGCTTTAGACTAGCCATTGATGGAGGTAACAGTGAGTTACTTTCCAAGCCAAGTCACGTAGATTTGTTTAAATTTATAATAAGGTAGAAATGTGGAGTTACATATCAAAATTTATATTTGTAAAGTTATCAAAGGCTTTCTCGCCTGCTATAAGTAATACTTTCTTCTTATAGTGAAAATATCGAGTCGAGGAGGACCTCCGGGACTGGACTAGGGGTGAGCGGATCCGGTAGGTATGTCGTCATATTAAATTTTAAATTGGTGATTAAGTTATTCAACCCCCAGCTTAATTAAACCCCTATATCGAGAGCTAATACAGATGAAGTAACAACTATTTCATCAATGTGAGTAATAGGTGGAGTAGTACCATTACGTAAATAGAGAATAGAATCAAAGGCCTAGAGTTATGTAATGTGGGTCATGTTCCACTTAGAACCCTTACCTTAGAACCTTCTAGTATTAATAAGGGTTCTGTAGCAGAACTGCACATGCAAAAAGTGTCCTGTTTATGTATTATATTTTAAATTTATTGTTGAACACACACAACGATGCAAAAAACATGTATTTGGATTTAGATCCTGAAAATCTATTTAAAATTTAGGATTCTGCAGCAGAACCTTAGTGGTTTTATGGGTCTATTTTAAGGACTGGTTCTCTCTTGAGCGCGACCCTATGTAATAGTATGCATCTGCCACTATGTGATCCGTGGCACTAGAATCAAGGTTTCCAAGTGAATACACTGTGAACAATACCTAATATGTAAGAGAAGACATTTGGCTAGTTAGAAGTAATGTTCATGCTACTTTGAATCATTTTGCAGTTTGATCACAGTGAGCCTTAAAGAATATTTCTTTCGACGTTGAAGTGTTTGAATTGTTAGACTTATCATCAAGTTCAAGCTTAATAGTTATCTGAGCTGCTCATTTGGAAATTACGCTTGGAGGTCAAAGTTTGGGTTTAGGCTTAACCTGAAGTCTGTGCTAATCGGATAGTCATGGAGAAAGAAACATTTATCCTGAATATCACCAGGATTATTATAATAAGCACACACTTCTGTTATGGAGTCGGTACCAGCAGATTTCTTAACGGAAGATTTGGACTTCGGGCTTGCAAATTTAACATTCACAGCAACATTTTTCATTTAAGGAATAACAGGAGTGGCACGTTGATTCTCCTCTTGTAGTAATAGAGAATATGCTTGACTCAGAGTTGGTAATGGCTATATCATAAGAATCTGCCCCTGGTAAAAACATCATTAAGCCTCATGAGAAATTGACTTAAGTTGTCATTTGTTCATAAGCAGCAAGTTTGGTACTAACACTACAGGTGCATGAAGTCTGATTATAGCTATACTTTGGAATAAGTGCTAAAGCATTCAATTCATCAGCAAGGATACAATATCTAGTAAAGTAGGATCTGATAAACATTGAACCTTGAGTAAGAGAAGTGAGATCTTTCTTCAATTGAAAAATTGCGTCACATTGCTTTGAGAAAAACGAACACATAGACCTCCCAAATCTCTTGTGTGGTGTTAAAATAGACGACACTGTTACGAATTTCACTGAAAATTGAGTTCAATAACCAGGAGACAATCATGTCATTAAAACGTCACCTGAACACATACAACGGAGATGAAGCAATAGGTCTGGATAATAATCCATCAATCAATTCGAGTTTATTCTTAGTAGATAGAGCTAATTTAATTGAACAACTAAATTGTTGATAGTTTTAAACAGTTAAGACTTTAGTAACCAGTGCGATACACGAATTATCCTAGTTATGCACAAAGTACAGATGAAAAGCATTGATGATAGACGAAGATGTAACATGATTCGTCATGGATGAAGAACTAATGAAATATGTTTGTCGATGCATGTACATATATATGAGACTGCAATTACACTTGCGATGTGATTGAACAATCTCTATGCTAACAATCACGCTAACGAACACTAGATCAAAGACAAGAGAAACTAGAAATGAGCATCAACTGGCTCTAACCATATGTAACAAAGACAAAATGTGGATCAGATCTAATTGTACTAACTCTACATTCACCATAACAAAGCAACACAAAGCTCTGTGTATTCACATTTATGAAGAAGACACAATAACTTGGACGAGACAAAAAATTGTATGATAAAAAAGCTATTTAAATTGCTCTTACTATACTATATATACACTAGCAGAACATCTAGCAAAGTTGTGCAGTGTGGCATCTTGACTTGTCTTGTGAATTTAGATAACTTTAATTGAGAACTCATGCACTCATTTATAGACTAATATACACTAACTCGACATCTAACAAACTTGTACAACCTAGCATCTTGACTCAGCAGATGGATTCTGTTGATTAAAAGCATCTTGACTCATGAATTCAGTTAAGTTTTAATCACGGTGGATTTAGTTGATTTTTAATTAAGGATGATGCTCTCAGTCTATAACTACACATAAACTAGCTCAAATTATACCATCTTGACTCAGTTGATGGATCAATGATTTTTAATCGAGAACTCGGTTGTAAGTAGTGTAACACACTATTCTACCCTTTGCACTGAATTTGCATTGAAGGCTCATTCTCTATATTATGTGTGGTTTTTTGATTAGTTAAAAATAATATTATACTCAATATTTTATTATTTTATTATTAATTAAATATGATTCATCAGCTAACAGCATTATTTTAAACAACCCTGTAGTTATTAGTAGTATATATACCATGGCATGTTAAATTATCTTGCCTAATTTCTTCACACTTTAACCAGAATGTAACTTATCACATCAGCTCCTCTAGTGTTTAGAAAATATAAAAGAATTACAAGTCCTTCTGTAATAATTGATTACAAGCTTAAGCATGCAAAAAAGAAATCACCAGCATCATCACTGAGGTTTCCTTTCCGGACGAATTTCATCTGAATCTTCATTAGATGTTGAGGAAAACTGCATTCCAGTTTGATTCACATTCAGCGTTTGGCTTCCTGTAAAACTGTGAGTCGAAGTAATGGAAGACAGTGTTCTGTATTCGGATAGAGTTTGGCTGCTGTGGGAATTTCGAGAAGTTTGATCTCGATGGAAGTCCCTCATTGCTTTAAATCTTAGATCATTAGAGTAAGTATTTGCTTCCGGGAATGTATCTGGAATATCTAGTCGTTCTTCAAGCATGGCTATCACTTCAGACATTATAGGCCTTAGTGACGGAGATGCATTTGTGCACATGAGTGCAACTTTCACCATTCTTTCTGCTTCGACCTTGTTCACTTGTGACCCCAACCTTGGATCAATTAGCTCCTCAAAGTTTTTTGTTTGTTGCAATTTGCATGCCTGCAACATTTAGTGTCAGAACATTAAATAGTTACGGATACAATTTGCAAAATTTTTCAATTTGCAATTTGTATGGGGGTGTGCTATTAAACGTCAGTTTTAAATATTAATATGTATATATATAGGACAAGCAAATGCACCGGTCTTAATGTTAGATCCCAATATTAAGCCCAAATAAAGTCAAAAGCAAAAAAGGTACCCAGTCCAAGAGGCAAATGCAATTGTTGCTTGGCATGTAACTGTTATTGTTCTTTCCACTGACAATTTCCAATACTACAATTCCAAAGCTGTAAACATCAGCCTTGTCACTCAAATAACCCCATAGTGCATATTCTGGAGCCATATAACCTCTGTAAATACACGAGTAAATGTAATCTAGAAATTTTGTTATTTCGGTGAAGATATTCTAGTCAGCCTATAAACACTTAGTCAGAGACAGAAAATAGATTACACAAAGGCACTATAAACTCACATTGTTCCAGCAACTCGAGTACTTATGTGGACTTCTCATCTTCATTAAGCCTAGCCAAACCAAAGTCAGAAATTTTAGGGTTTAACTCTCCATCAAGCAGCACATTCGTACCTTTGATGTCTCTATGAACAATTTTGAGTCTTGATTCTTCATGGAGAAAGGCCAAGCCTCTAGCTATACCAATACTTATACTATATCTTGTTGGCCAATCTAGTATCAGTTGACTGTTCTCTGAACCTAAATATAACCGAAAATACTACTAATAACTACACTGAAAATCACTTTCGGAATTACTTTCAACTAATTTCCAACAGAACTGGATGACATGACCAGAAAACACTCACCAAACAAAGCATTAGCAAGGCTGTGTTCTCCAAGTACTCGTACACCAGAAATAACTGATCTCCTTCGATACAACATCCGTGGAGCTTTACAAGATTTGGGTGTTGTAGACAAGAAATCATGGCAATCTCATTCACAAATTCACGATCTCCTTGTCTTGATCTAGATGATAGCTGTTTCACTGCTATCACAGTGCCATCTGACAATAAACCCTGCACTTCCATATATATATATATTTACAGCACATAAAAATTTTATGAAGTACCACTGCTGCAGTTTATAGCTGAAATACCTTGTAAACAGGACCAAAACCTCTCCCCAAGCTTGTTTCTGGAATCAAAATTGTTAGTTGCGGCTTTTAATTGTTTTAAGGAGAAAGATACTGTTCTCAACTCTACACCCTCCAGATCTGCACAATGACAATAAAGGACGTACTGTAATTACATATTTCCTAGCAAATATAAAAAAAAAATTAACATAAAATGAAATTATATTATGATATCACAAAAAATTAATCTTATATAAAACTAATCAACATGTTTTAATATAATATCACAAAAAATATCTAAAATAAATAATAGCATAAGAATACTAAATTGTTGATAGGGTTGGTAAAGCTAACAAGATAGCAATTGACTAAAAGAAAAATGTAGTGAGACATTTAATGAATTAAAAAATATTTATTTATTAAAGTTAACTCTTTTGAATCAACCCATAGCCCATAATTGATAATCCAATTCGCTTTCCATTGATCGGCTATTTCTCCGGAATTGGAGGGATGACTCACCCCAAAACAGCCCTCCTATAAAGGCCGAGGAGAGATGAAAGGAGGAAAAGAGGGAATTTCCCAAATTAACACACAAACAAAAACACGCTAACAACAAGAAATCATGAAGCTTTTCGATAATGGCTGTAAGATTATGCGCATCTTCCCTTCGGCTTGTTATGAAAAAACTGCAGCCACCGTTTGACATCAGTTTCTTTCTCTTCCTTTTATAAAGTGCAATTTTGGTCTAAAGACCTTCACAGTATTGCATCTAAATGGTGTAAGCTTTATTTTATTGTTTAAAATCATAAACATGTTAAGTACTGATGACTAAACATGACCTTTTAACATATAACCCCAAGACTACTTTCGGTCTTACCTTTCCCTTTCCTTTTGTTGGCTTTGAAAGAACCTTTCCACCAAGAATAGAGACTACTGTAGCACTAATGCTTAAAGTCAGAACTCCAACTATGACATAAATGACATTGCTTCCCTTCATCTTCCTTTAGTATAACAAATTTTAAATCTGTTTGAAAATTTAGAAAAGAACATATATTAGTGAGCATCAAGACAGCAAAGACATAGCGCAAAGCCACAACCATGGTCACACAAAGATTTATATTAAATATCCACCACTATTAGAGATGCTTCGACTCTTAAAGGATGATTTTAAAAGACTATATATATGTATATATATATATAATATATATATTATATATTATATATATATATTCTTGTATTCTGTACACATCCAAGTGCCTCACTGTATCTAGTATTTAAAAGCAAATTTATGAATAACCAAAGTTTAAATACTTACATAATTTCTAATCCATTCTGAAACATTAAAATATAAACTGCAAGAGTAGATAATTCCTAAACCAGTACATAAGTACTTATAGAATGATTATATGCAATTAAATACAATTGCCTATAGTGGAAAATGTTTTTTTGCCTATTATAGCAATGGCGGAATTATAAAAGAAGACGAATTGAGCTATGTAATTCTTTAACAAGGGAACCTACAGAAGGAAAATGGAAGCGAGCTAGTACTGTACATTAATCATACAGGAAATCAAGTGTTATGTTGCATACTCGTCAGTGTATATATGGAACATTTTTGACACGTAAAGCGGGCCAACTTTTACGACAACACATCATGTAGCTGAAAACATAATTATAGGAATCTTTCTTATATGCTAACATGATCTACCAGAGAATGCAAAGAGGATGAAGATTACAGTACTGGATCAACCGAGATAGCTGATATGATGGGACCATATACCCCTCTATTTGGAATGCGTGTAGTCCCTCTTCCAGCCCAGTAAATCGGATCTCTAAGATAGTATTTGTCACACTAGCATTAAATTTTTTAACCAGAGGGCGTTGTGCCCCATGAGCCTCAATTTCAACATTAAAATCCTTCCAAACTAAAATATCCTGAAACATATGTGTAATTTCGATTTACCAATGGTTGCAACCTGCATACTTAAACTTATCAAGCTGTTTAAATTAATAACCTGGATGTAGATATCAAATATTCGCCTCCCAAGACTGCTAGATGTTTTGTCATTGGTAAATTGTATTTCCGCAAAATGCAGGCTTACATCATAACTCCCATTCTCCAAGCAATATCGAAAGTAGGTAAGAGATACAGGGGAAAGGCGGGCAGTAGTGTACATCTGAGGTATGTTTATTGATGGCACAGATTTAACATAACGCGAATTTTGGTAATTATTATCATCCATGAAGTCCCCACTACTACTAAATCCCCAGTAGTTATTACTTTTATAATACCTCGCCGCACCACCTTCAACTCCTGCATCACCTTCATACAGAACTTCTCCATGATTTTCTTAATTGTTGAATTGTCTCCACCACTATTAACCCGTAATGAGCATCCATCTGCAATAAAGAATATATGTAAAATAATGCAGCCCAGTTTCCTGTAAAGATTGCAAAAAATAAAATAAGACATGAACAAACTATATCTATATATTTATTTTGACAATGGACATGCTGAAGGATTCACATGCAGCAGAAAAAATCACACTTGACTTCTAATACGATAATGAAATGTTATGACTTGAGATGCATATACGTAGTATACATGTGAGTCCCAATTTCTCACATCTCAAGGTTTTAAATTGGTAGAGTGAACCAAATTTATCCATAGATTTAAGACTGAAGCTTTGATTAGCCAAAATAAAGTTGGGTGTTAGTCTGACACTTAGGTGATCACCTCTTTGTGCCAAAATATGGCTTCAAGTAGGATTAATAATTTGTAAGGTGAAAAATCAGTTATAAATATTAATGATGGCTAAATAATTAGATATTATGTGCATGTTTTCGAATGTAACTGTATATATATATTATGGTCTAAACATCTGAAAGAAACTGATACCTTTTTCTTTAATGGAAATTAGATAATCCAATATTTTTACTCTAAATAAAGTATTCTTAATTTTTGTAATGTGCTTTACAAAAAAGACTAGCCTATAACCCGTGCGATGCAAGTGTGTATTTAAATAGTTAATAATTTTTCTTAAATGTGATTAAGTTAATAATTTATTTTAATATGTTGTTGATGGGATTCAAACCTTAGACCTTTAGCGGCAGTGAAATATAGAAAATTCAATCTAACGGCTCTCATCAATTTAATTGAAGTGATTTAACGGTTATAATGCACTGTACCGGACTACAAACCAACAACCAAACTTTTGCATGTTTAGCTTTAATATATAGTAAGTATAGATGTGTTTTTCTTCAGTAGATTGCAGTGCATCTTATTATAATCTTTTCTAAGAAAGTATAATGACTTTTGAGCATAATTTGGCCACTCACAGCCTTAAGTTTAGATTAACTTTATCGGCACCAAAGATGGGGCTTTGAAATGACCCTTTACCCTTCTCAGATATAATAGCCAACTGACAGAGGGAATAAAAATAGATTTACATGTTTCTAACATGAAATGAGAATGACTCATTGCTTAAATGTAATTATGATTTGAAGCAATAACCTTACATTTAGGACATTTGAAATCCTGTGCACATGGAAGAATATCCTTTCTGTTGGAACTTTGTTGTTAGAATAATATACATAAGAGTAAGAAACAAACAAAAAAGTATTTGAAAATTTGCCATCTCCATTTTGCATAGTTAAAACACAAAAGATATAAGAAGTCATCAGAAGAACTCACAAGGTGTTATTGGAATAAGAGCTCTTGAAAAAGTTGATGTATAGATTCCTAAAAAAGTCAAATACTATATGATTAAACAAAATCTGTTAAATTACAGGGTAGCATGAATGAAGTAAAAAATTTAAAAAGGTTTCATTACCTGTTTGGCTGACAAGTAGGTTGCTCAGGACCTGCCATGTAAATTATTGTAGGAAAGATCACTGCACATAATGTCATCATATGAGCATGTTAAAGAAATGCAGTAGAGATGCAGTACGAAAAATTCACAAACTTAAAAGCAGAGGCAAGAAAATGACAAAGCTGTACAACTAATAACAATAAAAATTAGCACTTGAGCTGTAGCATACATGGTCATCCCGTCCCGTAAGATTGAGTCTGGAACATTTCCACTGAGCATGTTGCCCATCAAATACCTAGAAACACCTATGATTAGTGTATTATATACTTAAAGAAGACAGTGGTAATGCATATAGCAATCTGTAAAATAATTTTAGTGTAAACAGATACCTGCAAATTCAAAACATTTTCTTTCAGAATATCTAGAATGAGAAAAACATCCTTTAATACGAGCTATTGGTAAATGATCTAAATTCTAAATCTTAGTCACACTTACAAGAACTTCAAACGCTTAGATTCGATGCGCTCTGGAATTTCGCCAACTAATTTGTTTAAAGCTAACATCCCTGTCATGAGCATGTAACTTGAATCAATTAAAAAATTAAATAGATATCATGTTATACAAATATAACTCTCATAAGCACAATAAGGAAAGAAAAGTCTTGTCTGTGAGGTGCAAGCTCGAGATTTTTAATAATTAAATTAAAATAAGAGGGTGTGAGCTGGATCAGTTGCTGATGAGGAAGGATAATTAAGGGTTATCTGGCTATCCCTAGCAAGTCTATGAAGATGACTCAACTCGCACATCTCAGGTACGAATTCTTTCTAATATGCATTACATATGTCTTTATATGCAAAGCAGGGTATAAATCTCTGAGTAGAATTGTTTAACACAAGCACAAGCATGATAGCATCACATAGAATAATGTTGACTAGTATGCTAGATCACTGTCTGGTAACTAGGATTGATGATAATCTTGTGCATGTGTCCTTTAGCAGATGCTTAACAGTTGTAGAATAGATAGGATTTGAATTATTTGCAATGGGGAGACTAGAAGCGTTCCTTTGGAACACGACTCCTTATTTAGGGGTTATGATCCTAGCATATATAACTTTGTTAAAACACTTACTTTCAGATCCTAGTTACAACTGAGATTTTGGCGTATTTATCTGAATTGTTTGTAAGGATTTATTTGTTCTATGATGGTGTCTACTGTGTTCAGGGAACTTTAGAACGTCATGTTATCCTAAAACTGACTTAGGTAATAGAGATAGTATAATGCCATATAACAATAGAGTGAGATTAGTATGAATTGATAATGTGAGTAATTAATTTGTCTATGATCAATTATGCTTTAGGAGATTAGGAATATCTGTAATTCTGCGTTCTACCTGTTACCTTGTGGTGTAATGGTTTTAAGTAGAGAGTACGGAATCTTCTGAATTGCATAACTGCCTATCGTGCGTCTTGTCTTAGCTTTATGTTGCCATGTGTATTCAACACATGTCTACTTATTTTCATGTCATGAAGGCATGTCTTTGTACTTGCAGTCATTTTAGAAGCATTGTTGAGATCACTTAGGGCAATGTCTAGATAAGAATTAGCATGTTAAGGTTACTTCTGTTGTTTACCACTGTTAAAGAAAAATCTCATACATCCGGACCCAGTTATGTTTGGGGACAATAGAACTCTTTCCATTTGTGATTGCAGGTTACATTATGTTTCATATAATTTTATTGGTGCACTCTGGTTTGCTGAGTAGCTGAAATCATATGAATTCACAAAAAGTACCCTGTTAGCAATGTGATCGTATGAGCAGTTCCGGCAATAATCGTTGAAGATGACAAAAAAGATCTCTTGCGGGAACATGCCCTTTTTCCTGATTTCTCATGAAGCATATCGTTTCTTGGAAGAGTAAGCACACAGATTCCGAGTATCAGACTGTTCCTCTAACAATGACAGTAGGTCATTCATGGAATAGGGGTTTTATCTCAAATCAGGAAGGATGTGATTTTTGCTCGTAGGCTAATGGAACTTCAACTGAAGAGGGAGTGAGCTGTTTTGATAGCGAAGCCTCATCAGATGAGTATTAACCTTTAGCACCCTTTGTTAAGCCCAAACTTGTAGTCAAAAACAAGGAGCTCTTATTATTAGTAAGAAGAGATTTGGTGAGAGGACTACATCATCTGGAATTCATTATGGATGAAGATTATGAGGTGTGGGCATAGGGGAAGGCGAAGGAACATCGCACAGAAGCAAAGATATGATCCACAGTACTGACAGCTTCAATGATACGTTATGGTTTTCTACGGATCAGTTAATGTCATGTCTACAACAAAGCCATATCTTTTTTGCGATAGCCGTTGACTACTCGAGATTCTTTCGTGTTTTTCGTATGTGTTCGAAGACAAGACGTCACAAGAAGTTGATCAAGATGAACCCGGATCATTGATAATCTAGAAAGAACACCATATCTTTGTCAGTGGCCAACATAGCAACACAACTCTTGGTATGTGTGGGAGAAATGCAATCTTTGCAGTCGTGCATCTAAAGCCAAAGAATATTTTCCTCGTCTACTCAATGGAGGCGACAGTCTACAGGGTGCGTATGATTAGTCAACAGAGGGATTGTAATCTGGCAGGAACTTGACGACACCTTGCTCCAAGCGTTAAAGGTGAGATTAGTGGTATATATAATTCAGATCCAAGCAGAATCTCGGTGCAAGGATAAGGAATATTAAAGAAATCCCAGCAACAGCTTAAGGGGAGATTTGTGGATTCACTAGTCCCAAACTCAACACTACATTGGAGATGAAAAGGACATATCAAGAACTAATCTTCTTAGACAAGGGTTTGGAGTCAATTCATTCCCGGGTTCTAGTTCTTAAATTTCCGAATGTGAAGTGAGACCAGGAGAGCTATTGTGAAAGGATGTTTATTTGTCTTTGGGGTTCAATCGAACTGAAACTGAAGAAGATTCAGAAGCTCTTAAAGGGATCCAGATTGAGTGATTGCACAACAAGATGATCGCAATCATTTGAAAGCAGATTGTGCGATTCTAATACCTGACTAATGACAAGTCATACTTAATACTTGTCGGGTATTTAGATTCCACTGGATGTTTTTTTGGCTCGGTACGAGGGACAAGCCCAATTTGGTTGCTTAGAGGTACGTCAAAGAGAAGGTTTATGAAGTGATGAAATAGAATCTTCAAGTTCATGAGGACGCCTACATCTAAGGGACTCAACACCTTTAATGATTAAACTAAAGCACCATTGACAAGACTCGGGTCAGGATATTACAAGTGAGCTAGAAGATGAGCTTCATGCAACATTCAAGGGCTGTGCAGTTGCAGATCCAACAGAATTTGTATGCTACTTTCTTCACCAGGCTCTCTATGAGTTGTTATCCAAGACGTGAGGATAGTCACGGACAGGGGTATGACTTCTGACTAGCATATTGTTTGAAGATCGGTTTGCTAGAGCTATTGGGTACCAAATTAGTACGTCTCATGATACAAGGCACACACAATACAACGATCTGTGCTGTATACCATGATTAAGATTATATGTGGACGAACGTCACGTGTGCAAGATAATTGCTAAGTGAAATGCAGATTAGTGATATATAGTTTGTTTGGGAAAGTGTGCAATTCTTTCTGGCCTACTAGCTAGTCTAAAGAATGATGGCAAGTAAAAAGGAAGTCAATGATCTTTTGAATATGCGCAATTTGGAAGGTCTAGATCTGCCAAGAACTTAATGTCACACCAAGTGGACTTGATCAGTACAAGAAGGGACATCAACTGAAATCTCAAGTCTCAGAGGCAAATCAAGCTCATCACTTACTCAACTGCAAGTGGATCACATACGAAGATTTTCTATAAGGTACGACTTCGTTTCATGAGCATGTCTATCGTATTTCTTAAATGAATTCATGAGTAGTAAATTGTCTATAGTAGGACTGGGAAGTTATTTAAAATCCAGTACCGCGTGCTTTTTTTTATTCTAGGTGATTGTCATGGTTTATTGCTTGACATGCTTTAGATGGTGATTACATGTTTTAGCATGAGTGGGTTGTTATTTCCAGTATTTAAATTGTGTTGCATGACAATTAATGACTTATTGTTCATGATTTAAATGATTAGATAGGACATGAAGCATGACTTAATATGTTATTTTTTCTTGATCAACCTTCTTTACAATGGTATTAGTAGAGAACTTTGTCATAATCTAGCGTGATATATCCTGTTTTGTGAACAGACTTAGGATTATTTTCGAGGTTGAATTTCATTTTTATTGGATAAAATCTGAAGCATGACTTATTTGTTCTAGACTTATGAACTTGTATCAGTAATTGGTATGCGGTTAGAATCTAAGTTTAGAATTTAGTCCATGGTATAATAGTATTTGTGGATTTACTTAGATTCTACTCTAGGCGGAATCCATTTATATTAGTGTATATATATTGAAGCATAACTAGTGTGTTGGATATTTGGATGATTTATTAAGTGATATTATTTATTTCATGTCCTAACTACATGTAGTTGTGATACTTTTAGTGTTAGTGAGTTTTTGCATGCCTTATAGGGAGATCACTAATATTAAGTGTTTAAATATTTCGCGAGGAGTTGTGTTGATTCACTTAGGTTTAATGATTATCTGTATACGACCGCGTGGGACTTTTCTTCAAACTTTCCCTCGGGCTTCAAGATCTTTGTATGGGGGCATGATTTAGTTGTTATATGCTCATCTGATAATCAATGAATATGGCGTAGGTAATTATTATTTTATCTTATTTAAAATTGTGATCCATGACATTATATGCCTTAGTTGTTTCATGATGACTTTGATAGAATAATGAGCATGATTAATGCACATTGGAATTATGTAATTGGATCTCTCTTGATGCTTTTATTGATGTTTTTTTGTGAATTGATGTGATGTATTGGCACTGGTGAAAATATTGTTGCATATTTTCGTAAAACCATGGGGCTAGATCGTGTTAGTGTGTAATATTCTGAGTACAAGGGAGACAACATAATCTTTATTCTGGCTCATATTTATGTATCTGGATGGTGAGTTGTTTCTTCAAAAAAAAATTTTCTTATCAATTGAATTTCCACAATTGTATCCCACTACTCTATTTCATAAAATTTCTGAATTTTTGCATCTAGACATGTAGCGTCATAAGACGAGATATTGTTTATCTGTGTATTGTTGTACTTTGGGATCTTTGTCACTTGCAGTCGTCTGTTTTTGACGATGTGCTAGTATGGAGGACTTTTTCACTAATAGTGGGGGCGAGTGCTGTATACACTGTAGCGCATAAATTTTCTTGTTCCTTTTAAAATTGTATGAGAAACAGGAGTCTTGTTCGTTTTCAAAGACAAGTCAGTTAAACCTTTATGCAGAGATTCAGACTCTTGTACTCAAACCAATTTTTAATGAAAACTTTGATTCTTTCATCGTTGTGATTGTCATGTATTTATGCAAATCATTTTGACAATCACAACTGATTCTTTTTTCTCAAAATTAATTCAATTGCTGTCATTTCAAAATCATGATTTTCTAAAATGCATGTATATTTCGTTCTGTCTTCAGGACTTAATCAGCTTCTGGCTTTCCTAAATAGTCATAAGTGGAAAACCAACATCTTTATCCAGACTATAAAACCAAATTCAGAACACATCCAACTTTCCCCTGGAGTGATAAGGAACTTATTAACTAAGGTCAATGAGGAGAAAACTGTACTGTTTGGGCAGCAAATAAGGTGGGAGGGAGAGTGTACCAACAGCTCTACCTCTCAAGGAAAAAGGTGTTTTCAAAATTGAGGTAACGGTTGCTCCATCTGGATTCTCTCAAAGAATATAGACGAAAGGCAATAAAACGTCTCTAGAATCATTCGCTCAACAGATGATCCCTAGTGAAAATTCGCTCGTCAGCCAGAGCATCTTGTAAGAGTCAAGCACATCATCAGTAAAGCACTATGATGAAGAGCCTAAACATAAAATCGCAGGACACAATACAAGAGATGCACAGTAAGGTTAAAGGTTTTGGTCCAGAAGCACTTCTTCATTTTCATTTTACGGTAGATAAGATGGTTATGCCTTTTATAGTGTAAGGAGGAAACGAGGGTCTCAATTGCCAAATCTTCAGGATCTCGTCTCCCTCCCCAGATAATAAAAGATCGGGATCCAATCAGAATTGGGGGGTGGGGGGGGGGGGGGGGGGGGGGGGGGGGGGGGGGGGGGGGGGAGGGAGTGGTGGGGGTTGGGAGGGGGGTAGGGGGGGTGGGGGGGTTTGTGGGGTTTGTGGGTGGGTGGTTTTCTTGGTGTGGGATTGGTGTTGGGTGATGGGGTGGGTGGTTAGTGGGTTGTGGTTTGGATGGTTGTGGTGGGTTTTTGGGTTTGGAGGGGTTGGGTGGCTGTTTGGGCGGGGTGGAAGGGGGTTTGTGTGTGGTTGGTGGATTTTGGTTCGGGTGGTGTTGGGTGGGTGGTTGTAGGGGGTGTTGTATCTGATCGTTTGTTGGCTTTCCGCTCTTTTCTCGGCGCTCATTCCCCGCTCTGCCTCTGCGTTCCCTTTCTTCTGCGGTCCGTTGCCGTCATCGGGTCTTTCCCTCCACCCCTTGCACCGCCAGTGACCTCTCTGAAAGGTGCATGGTGATTTTCTCATGCAGTCAGAAGACCATACTTTGAATGCTGAGAGAACCACTGTGAGCCAAACACTAAGAGTTAAAACACTTGGTGAGATTCCTGATAAGAACCATTGAGATATCGTGAATGAGAAATATGTGAGCATGAAGTGAGTGGCAAACAATAGAAATTGATAAGAGGGAAACACTTGTGAGTACCATATTATATATTGAGTAGCGAAACTCACATGTGTGTTGAAAGAAGTGACGGAAGCAACTACGGTTCATTCATTTCCATGGTGTGAACTATGGTTGATGATTCTCTTGAATCAAGTGTTCCCTTCATAGACATTGAGGAAGACTTGGGCTATACAATAATTAAGCCTTTGTCTAACCTCCTAGAGCAAACAACTCTGGATCTTAATTGGATAAGCCACTAAGGGGTTGGCAATGTGAACCATGATTCGATTTATCTGATAGTCTGCAGGGACTGGGAATTACGAACTCCCATTGCACACCGGTGACCCCCTTTAAGGTGGCTAAGGTGATTTGCTTGCAGGTAATTCAGCATTTTGGAAACTCAGTATTTGTGTGGAGGGATACAACTATAAGAGAACTCGTGAGTGACACCCTTACCCAAAAACCGAGAGAAAATTGAGTGTTGAGTGATACACCTGCAGAACATTTTGTGAGACACCCACTAATTACCAAATTGTATACTAAAGACAAAGGGGATGTTTGTTATGAAGTTTATTGTAGTCAGTACTTTGCGTTTGGAACCTATCTTTCACATAGGGAACAAACCCATCAAAGTAAACCCTCTTCCGAACGCTTTCTTCGACCCACTTTAGCGTTGTTTAAGTTCTCTATGGGGAGATTATCTTTTGGTACAGGAAGTATTGTACACGTTCCTTGACCTATTTGATACCACATATCCTCGGAGGATTCAACAACTAAGGGGAAGAATATATTTAAGGGGGAGAATATATGAAAGGGGGAAAGAAAAGTAAGTTAGCCATTGTCTTCTATTGTCCTACAACTAAGGGGGATTAGAACGTACCTTTTAGCTGTGTACTCCTGAGGGGAGATTCTTCTCTCAACTAAGGAGGAGGATTGATCCTTCATCTAAGGGAGATAACTACTTTCACCACCAAGGGGAACATATCAAGGTAAAGGGAGGAGAAGTATAGGGGATACATCTATTATTCATGTGTTAGACATGACCTTAATGTTATTACCACGGAGAATTAATGAAGCTGCTTAGTGTTTTCTTTGCATAAATGGAATGTTTTTAATTCTCTTCAAGACAGACTAGGCGGATTACTGGCAGTAAAGCAAGAACCAGAGAAATAAGGTGATATGCACATTGTTATTCCTATGCATAATCTGGAAATGGGACTATATGATCCAGAAACTTTGAGCATTATTTTACTAGTCCGGACTTTTACTTTTCGAGTGTTAGTTGAGTTATCCTCCATAAAAAAAAAAAAAAAAAAAAAAAAGAGGATTTGCTTGTTATGATTAACAAACAAATGGGGGAGATTGTAAGTCCGTAAATGTAGACAACCCTATCTGTTACAGAGGGATGATACGCAACCAATAGAACAGGACAAGTAATAACACTACGCCTGCACCGGAATCGAAGATCAGAAGACAAAGGTTGAAGAAGCCATCGACAGTCTTGAAGGAATAAGTTCAACTGGAGAAGTTCATTAATATGTTCATGCCTCAAGTGAAAAATAAAGAGTGAGTATTCAGATTGTGGAAGCAATGAAGATGTTGTGCCAATTACTCGAAAAGAATTTCAAGTGCACCCCTGAAGCAAGATATTTCTATATATAGCGTGGTTGGTTAGTTATAAATAAAAAACTGAAGCATAAACTACCCGGAACCGACTGATAGCAATGTTTGCTGACAAAGAAGGTACAATGTTTTAACTTCAGTGTGATCGCTTGTGAACCAGACCAGTGCACTAAAGCCCGTCAGCACGTACGGAGACTTTGCAAAGTAATTTATCGATCGAGAATTGATCCACCAAAAGGAAAAGGAAAAGAAAGGAAAAAACGTCATATCAAGTCATTTGTTCCAAGCCAAGCCACATGTCTTGATCCTCTGCAACTATGCCAAATCTTACTACTCAACTGTCAGCGTCAACACAAAGCCATAGCAGGAAGTGACCCATCTTTTATATGTGTGGCAATTATATATTTGTATATGTACAAATTATTTATATATATTTATATGTATATTTAATTAAAGGTATAAATATATAATATAATGTAATATATTGTTTTTTAAAACATATGTATATATATATTATATGTATGTATATTTAAATAAATATATATGTATAGAGTAGATGTCTTTAGTTTTACATAAGCAATTATATAATTATGTGTATATATATAGATATATTATATTTATGTGCATAATAGATTTATCGTTAGAGAGAGACTTATAATATATTATCTATAGATATATTGATATTCATATTACACAGAAGTGATATGGCTTATATATATTTAAATATATGAGAATAGATTGAAATATATGTGTATATATAGAGTACTATATGTTTATATAATAGTATATATATGTGTTATTTTTAGAGATACGTTCTTTTAATTTATGTTTATATTATATTTTTATTAAATCACTGTATATACTCTATATATTTATATATATTTGTATTGTATGTACTAGAGATTAATATATTATATATATTTCAATCTCGGGAGAATCGCTTTACCTCTAGGTACATACTATGTTCTATGTTCTCTACATACAATCTATCTATCTCTGTGTCTCTATTAATAATATACTTTTTATTTATTAAATAATAACAACTTAATAATAGTAATAGTATATAGATTAGCAGGCATAGGATGATGTCAGGTGTCTAGGGCAACATGGGTTTTGCATGTGCATGTGTCCGAGGTGTCACTGTGAGCACAAGGAAACAAAGTTTTTTTGTTTTTTTTTTTTCTGGAGGCGCAGTTGCCTCTTTAACTTGGATTTTTTCAAGGCAAAGACACAGGGAGCAAAGGAAGTTGAGCGCAACTAATCTATACGTATGTAGATCTGCAAGGCTAGTGGACGCCAGTAGGCGGAGTGATAAACAGGGAGACCTGGGATGCAGTGCAGAGCGCAAGGTTATTGTGGAGATATCACATGTTGCGCCTGGTTGAGTAATAATTTAACCTAGAGTGAAACAGTATCAAGGAACATAATATTGGGCGCAAGTTACAGGATGGAACCAATATAGACTAAGGCCATGAAGTCTACTTGTATTACTCTCTCATTAGCGCAAGGTTCGAAGAAAGAGAGAGTGGACACCACCCCAGGCGCAGTTTGTTAATGTAGTTAGAATTAGTCTAGTTATATCACTGTGGTCTCCTGGCCGCAACTTCGAAGTGGGCAGCCCCTTACTTGGCGCACTTTAGTGAACATTAAGTGGTGCCAATGCAGGAAGTTTAACTAGGGTTAGTTAATGAAAATCTATAAATACTTGAGAGGTGGATCAATAATTCAAACACACTCTTCACCACCTTTAGGGTGGAATGGCTTGTGCCTGTGCACACTACTACACACAATAAACTCTAGCTTAGGTTTGTATTCTATATATAGTTTGTTTTTTTTAGAAGCTAGTTTGTGAGTGTAAGTAGGAAGTAGCCATTGTAGCCACCTTCGGGTTTGGATTTATAGCACCTCGGGTATTTATCAATATACAGATATACCTTGAAAATATTGTGTGTTGGTTTAATATTTTCATATCCTCAGAACCGAACCAATAAATATCCGGAACACGAACCCAGTCGGACTGAAATTTATTTATCCGCAAGATTGAAGAATTTTAAATTGTAGTGATATCGTATTCAACACCCCCCTTCTAACGATACTTTGACCTAACATAAATTTTCACCATGCTCGTACTCAACAATATGTAACCAAAAATAATGTAATATTCAGTAAGGAGGGCTCGAAATACCCACAAAATATCTGACTAATAGAGGATTAACATGAATATTCATAAACCGTTAAGTATCAAGGTGAACGCCACGGGTACGGGTAAAGATCATCAGTGTAAATTCCCGCCGGGAGTGGAGGCACTATTTAGACTTAATTAATTTTTGAGTGAATTTGCGACCGAAATAGCCAGCTTCAATAATATTAATCAAAAATATAATATTCAATTAGAAAATTGCCTTGACTACACATGATACTCCAATGTCGAGGAGTATTAGATGATACCCACAACCAATTGAATATCAATGTGTGATACACTGATAAAGGATCATTATGGATAACTTTGCGAAGAAGGGCCCTAAATATCCACAAAAAAATGTAGTATAAGAGGATTATCATGTTGATATTCATAACAAGTTATGTATCGGGGTGAACTGCATGGGTAGAGAAGTATTATGCGAGACTCCAATGGGAGTGGGAAAACATATTTATAAGTTTAATTAAATTCTTGGACGAATTCCCAGTCAAAATAGCCAATTTTCAATCATGTTTAATCAAAATAGCCATAAGCCCCTAACTACCCGCAAGATACTCCACTATCGAAGTTTGGGAATAAAAAATACATTACAACGAGTTGAATATCAAGGTTATACTCCACGGATATAAAATATAATTGTTGATATTTGGCATACAGTGTTTTAAGTACAACTATTTCTTACTTACATTAACGTTAGTCAACACGAGCAAAAAGTAAAAAACATGTTTACACCGCACTGCAACACAAGGACCCAAAATTTTTAACTTTTTAGTATTAAAATTATCGAACAATAACAATATAGCAACAGCCATCAACGCACATCGCCACATAAGAACATGCCCGGTGCCTCGCACGGGCGACAGTGCTTAGTTTAATTATAAAATATTTGATTCTATTAATTTAAAATATCAATAACTATTCACAATTCCATCACATTCCTCCGATCTATTCATTATTATTGATTTTGTATCCTTAAAATGTATCATTATTATACGCCCTCTGTCCCCCTAGGTAGTTTACCTTGGGGGACGAAGTTTGGCACGCATTCTAATACGCCTAGAAAACATGTTTCTGTAGCGTATTTTTTAATCTTTTTTCGTTTGAATAAAAATTTGTGTTAAAGTTTATACCAAAAAGACAATCTCAAAAATAGTTCGGAGCTATGTTTTATAAAGCCTTAAAAGGCGTGTCGAGGCAGTGAAAAAAAACTGTAAAGAAATGAGAGGGACGGAGGGGAGTAAAAACAAAATAAAGAGAGGAAGTGCTTGTTTTCTATAGATATTAAAAAGAGAGTAAGGAGAAGAAGAGTAGCTAAATATGGAACGAGAAGAAAAGATTTTTGGGGTTCCACTAAGATACGGTTGGAGTGAATTTTTTTCCCCAAGGTCCTTATATTTTAGTTTAAGGCTCCAATAGCTAATCTACTATAGTTGGCTCGTATTCATATGTTCATTTAGTTTACATAAATTGCCTTTATAGAATTACAAACTGTCATTACAGTAAAATCAAAAGTCCTAGATTGTGAAAAGTGAAAATATCTAGATAATGAAAAGTCGAAGGACATCCACATAAAATATTATTTATAACCTCGTCTTTGAATGTTTGTCAAATAAAATAATGTCTTGTTTAGCCTTCCTAGAAAACCCTGTGGGAAAAACTAAGCGAAGGCACAAACCAGGTATTTCATTATGTGCACGTGAAAAATCATGAAAAGAAAAAAAAGTGCAGCGTGCATATGCTCCCCCGCATGTATCAAATAATTTTTTTCATTGATGAGCTCTTTGTCCAAAATTTCGCAAATTATAAGATGTTAAAAGTGTTTCAATGAGTGACTCATTCAATTGTAATAGCCTATCATTCTATGCAGTCAATAGAACTTTTCATAGAGACAGTGGGCGGATGTGAATACAATCCTTGAAATACTTTTTGCAAGTAAATCGAAGGTATTCAATATAAGAGAAAAGAAATACAATGTCAAAATGAAACTTTAAATAAACAAAGTTCTTTCGAATTTCAGGTGGGGTTTTTCTTCTCCACCCTAGTAATGTTCTATATAGAGAACTCTGTATGTGTGTCGACATACGAACTTACAAAAGTGAAGAACTAACCTTTACAAAGATTTTTGCTTTTCCTACATAATGTTGCGCTGCTTTTCTAATTTCGATAAATTAAAAAGAGTTAATTTACACGTTATAACCCCTAGGTTGCTCCAAACGCAGTTTTAGTACCTGAACTTTTAAAACGGACAAAGGCAAACCCTACACTTAACAGTCTCAGGTAAGTTGTAACCCCTAGTCACTATTCCGTCGCAATAGTCGTTCTTTAACACTGTTTGAGAGTAACAGTGTGTTATTAGTTTTCTAACCTACGTACTTTTACACACCCCCTGTTGACCTCTCAAAAATTAGTATTAAGATTTTGAAAATTTTTCTGCACCAACAAAGGATGTAAAAAGATTTAAAATAATTTTTAAATA
The DNA here is from genome assembly GCF_001625215.2 of Daucus carota subsp. sativus. Lineage (NCBI taxonomy): Eukaryota > Viridiplantae > Streptophyta > Magnoliopsida > Apiales > Apiaceae > Daucus > Daucus carota. The sequence goes on from NC_030382.2 coordinate 23,105,958, forward strand.
TGGATTTTAGATTTAGAATCTGAAAATTATTTTTTGTACATAACAATATGGTACTTATTTTAAAAAAATTTTAAAATAAAACATAGTTTAAAAATTAGTTTAAGTTTTTTTTACATCAGGTGTGTGGTTAAGAGTAATTTCAAAATATAATACATAACGTTGAGGGTCGCCAAGGGGGTAAGTAGCTGTTGGAAACTAATATACACACTGTTACCTCTCAAACAGTTAAAGTTAACGCAGATTTGGACGGATAGTGGACTAGGGTTACAACTTGCAGCGGGACTGTTCAGTGTAGGGTGCATAGTTGCCAATTGTCCAGTTCAGGTACTAAACTGCGTTGGACAAACCTAGGGTTACCAATGTAATTAAATCTAACTTAAAAATGACAATACCACAGTTTATTTATCATCCAAATTTATAGCTTTTCTAGTCTAGGATAAAATAAAGTTAATTAATCTAGAAACAACGGTCCTCCTAACCACTCTCTTGCTTGCAAATTTTGGAAATATTTGTATTCTGGACAAGTACTTCCGGTTAAATATTTTATGTTGTGTAGCCTTCAAATGGTAGGCGTCGAGTTCTTCAACATAAGACTAATACTATAATAATAGCTACTGCCAAAACAGTTTGTACTTTTTCAGTTCAACCCATGTGACGACTGCCTTTCTTTCACTGTAGCTAGAAGTAATAACCGCCAAATTTTGCAAGGATAAGTCAATAAAACAATTGTTTGATAGCTTTAGCTAGCCATTTGATGGGAGGTAACAGTGGTTACTTTCCAAGCCAATCCGTAGATTTGTGTTAAATTTATAATAGGAGAAATTGGAGTTTACAATTAGCAAATTTTATATTTTAAAGTTATCAAAGGCTTTCTCGCCTGCTATAAGTAAGACTTTCTTCTTATAGTGAAAATATCGGTGAGGAGGACATCCGGGCCGGGACTAGGGGTGAGCCGGATCCGGTAGGTATTCGTTCATATAAATTTAAATTGGTGATTAAGTTTATTCAACCCCCAGCTTATTAAACCCCTATAGCGAGAGCTAATACAGATAAGTAACAACTAGTTCATCAATGTGAGTAATAGGTGGAGTAAGTACCATTACGTAAAGTAGAGAATAGAATTCAAAGGCCTAAGAGGTATGTAAGGTGGGTCATGTTCCACTTAGAACCCTTACCCTAGAACCTTCTGTATTAATAAGGGTTATGTAGCAGAACTGCACATGCAAAAAGTGGTCCTGTTTAATGTAGATATGTAAAATTTATTGTTTTGAACACACACAACGATGCAAAAAACAGGTATTTGGATTTAGATCCTGAAAATCTATTTTAAAAATTTGGATTCTGCAGCAAAACCTTAGGGTTTTATGGGTCGATTTTAAGGACTGGTTCTCTCTTGAGCGCGACCCGATGTAATGTAGGCAGCTGCCACTAATGTGGATCCGTGCACTAGAATCAAGGTTTCCAAGTGAATACACTGTGAACAATACTAATATGTAAGAGAAGACATTTGGCTTAGTTAGAAGTAATGTTCATGCTACGTTGAATCATTTTGGCAGTTTGATCACAGTGAGCCGTAAAGATATTCGTCGACGTTGAAGTGTTTGAATTGTTAGACTTATCATCAAGTTTCCAGCTAATGTTTCTGAGGCCTCCTCATTTGGAAATTAGCTTGGAGGTCAAAGTTTGGGTTTTAGGCTTACCTGAAGTCTGTGGCTAAGCGGATAGTATGGAGAAAGAAACATTGTATCCGGAATATCACCAGGATTGGATTATAATAAGCACACAATTCTGTTATGGAGCGGTACCAGCATATGTCGTAGGAAGATTTGGACTTCGGGCTTGCAAATTTACATTCACAGCAACATGTTGCATTTAAGGAATAACAGGAGTGGCACGTTGAGTCTCCTCTTGTAGTATAGATATATGCTTTGAACGCAGAGTTGGTATGCTTTATATCATAAGAAGCTGCCCCTGGTAAAAACATCATTAAGCCCTCATGAGAAATTGACTAAGTTGTCAATTTTGTGTCATAAGCAGCAGTTTTGGTACTAACACTACAGGGCATGAAGTGCTGATTATAGCTATACTTTGGAATAAGTGCTAAAGCATTCAATTCATCAGCAAGGATACAATATCTAGTAGTAGGATCTGATAAACAGTGAACCTTGAGTAGAGAGTGAGATCTTCTTCAATTGAAAAATTGACGTCACATTGCTTTGAGAAAAACGAACACATAGACCTCCCAAAATCTCTTGTGTGGTGTTAAAATAGACGACACGGTTACGAATTTCACTGAAAATTGAGTTCAAGACCAGAGACAATCATGTTCTTAAAACGTCACCTGAACACATACACGGAGAGGAAGCAATAGGTCGGATAATAACCATCAATCAATGCGAGTTTATTCTGAGTAGATAGAGCTAATTTAATGGAACAACTAAATTGTGATAGTTTTTAAAAGTTAAGACTTGAGTAACCATGCGATACCGAATTATCCTAGTTTATGCAGCAAAGTACAGAGGAAAAGGCAGTGATGATGACGAAGATGTAAACATGATTCGTCATGGATGAAAACTTGAAAGATGTTTTGTCGATGCATGTAATATAATAATGAGACTGCAATTACACTTGCGATGTGATGTGGAACAATCGCTATGCAACAATCACGCTAACGAACACTAGATCAAAGACAAGAGAAACTAGAAATGAGCATCACGGGCTCTAACCATATGTAAAAAAGACAAAATGTTGGTCAGATCTAATTGTAAACTAACTCCCTACTTCACCTTAACAAAGCACCAAAGCCTCTGTGGTATTCACATTTATGAAGAGACAAAAAAACTTGGACAGACAAAAAATTGTATTATAAAAAACCATATTTAAATTGCTCTTAACGATACTATATATACACTAGCAGAACATCTAGCAAAGTTGTGCAGTGTGGCATCTTGACTTGTACATTGTGAATTGTAAGATAACTTTTAAGTGAGAACTCATGCACTCATTATATACTAATATACACTAACTCACATCTAAACAAACTTGGACAACCTAGCATCTTGACTAGCAGATGGATTCTGTTTGATTAAAAGCATCTTGACTCATGAATTCATTAAGTTTTAATCACGGGGGATTTAGTTGATTTTTAAATTAAGGATTGATGCTCTCAGTCTATAACTACACATAAACTAGCTCAAATTATACCATCTTGACTCAGTTGAATGAGATTCAAATTGATTTTTAATCGAGAACCGGGTGTAAGTAGTGACACACTATTTACCCTTTGCACTGAATTTGCATTGAAAGCTCATTCTCTATATTATGTGTGGTTTTATTGATTAGGTAAAAATAAGATTATACTCTAAAATATTTTATTATTTTAATTATTAATTAAATAGGATTCATCAGCTAACGCAGTATTTTAAACCAACCCTTATTATTAGTATAGATATACCATGGCATGTTAAATTATCTGGCCTAATTTCTTAACAACTGTTACCATAATTAACTTATCCAAACAGCTCCTCTAGTGTTTAGAAAATATAAAAGAATTACAATCCTTCTGTAATAATGATTACAAGCTTAAGCAGGCAAAAAAGAAATCACCGCATCATCAACTGAGGTTTCCTTTCCGGACGAATTTCATCTGAATCTTCATTAGATGTTGAGAAAACTGGCATTCCAGTTGATTCACATTCAGCGTTGGGCTTTCCTGTAAAACGGTGAGTCGAAGTAATGGAAGACCAGTGTGCTGTATTCGGATAGAGTTTTTGGCTGCTGTGGGAATTTCGAGAAGGTTGATCTCGATGGAAGTCCCTCATTGCTTTAAATCGTAGATCATTAAGTAATAATTTGTTCCGTGAATGTATCTGGAATATCTAGTCTTCTTCAAGCAGGGCTAATCACTTCAGACATTATAGGCCCTTAAGTGACGGAGATTGCATTTGTGCACAGGAGTGCAACTTTCACAACATTTCTTTCTGCTTCGACCGTGTTCACTGGTGACCCAAACCTTGGATCAATTAGCTCCCAAAGTTTTTTTGTTTGTTGGGCAATTTGCATGCTGCAACATTTAGTGGCAGAACAGTAAATAGTTACTGGATACATTTGCAAATTTTTCAATTTGCAATTTGTAGGGGGTGTGATATTAAACGTCAGTTTTAAATATACATAGGGTAATATATATAGGACAAGCAAATGCACCGTGTCTTAATGTTCGATCCCAATCTTAAGCCAAAATAAGTCAAAAGCAAAAAAGGTACCCATCCCCGAGGCAAATGCAATTGTTGCTTGGCATGTAACTGTTATTGTTTCTTTCCACTGCAATTCAATACTACAATTCCAAAGCGTAAACATCAGCCTTGTCACTCAAATAACCCCCCATAGTGGCATATTCTTGGAGCCATATAACCTCTGTAAATACCGAGTAAATCGTAATCTAGAATATTTTTGTTATTTCGGTGAAGATATTCTAGTCAGCCTATAAACACGTAGTCAGAGACAGAAAATAGATTACACAAAGCACTATAAAACTCACATTTTCCAGCAACTCGAGTACTTAGGTGGACTTCGCATCTTCATTTAAGCCCTAGCCAAACCAAAGTCAGAAATTTGAGGGTTAACTCTCAATCAAGCAGCACAATTCGTACCTTTGATGTCCTCTATGAACAATTTTGGTGTTGAGTCTTCATGGAGAAAGGCCAAGCCTCTACTATACCAATACTTATACTATATATTTGTTGCCAATCTAGTATCAGTTATGACTGTGCTATGAAACCTAAATATAACACGAAAATACGACGAAGAACTACACTGAAATCACTTCGGAAGGTACTTTCAACTCTTTCCAACATACTGGAATGACATGACCAGAAACACGCACCAAACAAAGCATTAGCAAGGCTTGTGCTCCAGTACTCGGACACAGAAATAACTGATCTTCCTTCGATACAACATCCGTGGAGCTTTACAAGATTTGGGTGTTGGAGACAAGAAATCATGGCAATCGCATCACAATGCACGATCCTCCTGTCCTTGATCTAGATGATAGCTGTTTCACTGCTATACAGGTGCCATCTGACAATAAACCCTGCCTTCATAGAGAATAGAGATTTACAGCACATAAAAAGTTATGAAGTACCAACTGCTGCAGTTTTATAGCTGAAATACCTTGTAAAAAGGACCAAAAAACCTCTCCCCAAGCGTGTTTCTGGAATCAAAATTGTTAGTTTGGCGGCTTTTAATTGTTTTTAAGGAGAAAAGACTGTTCTTCAACTCTAACCTCCAATCTGCACAATGGACAAGAAAGGACGTAAGTAATTTACATATTTCCTAGCACATATAAAAAAAAAATTAACAATAAAAGGAAATGATATTACTGAATATCACAAAAAATTAATCTTATATAAAAACGAATCAACATGTTTTAATATAAGATCACAAAAAATTCTAAAATAAATAATGCATAGAATACTAAATTGTTTGCTAGGGTTGGAAGCTAACAAGATAGCAATTGACTAAAAGAAAAATGTAGTGAGACATTTAATAATTAAAAAATATTTATTTATTAAAGGTTAACTCTTTAATCAACCCATAGCACATAATGGAGATCCAATTTCGCGTTTCCATTGAGCGCTATTTCATCTCCGGAATTGGGAGGGATGACCACCCAAAAACAGCCCTCCTATAAAGGCCGAGGAGAAGATGAAATGAGGAAAAGAGGGAATTTCCCAATAACACACAAACAAAAACACGCGAACACAGAAAGTAATGAAAGCTTTTCAATAAGGGCTGTAAGATTATGCGCATCGTCCCTGCGGCTGGTTAGGAAAAAACTGCAGCCACCGTTTGACATCAGTTTCGTTCTCTTCCTTTTATAAAGTGCAATTTTGGTCTAAAGACCTTCAACAGTATGCAGCTAAAGGTGTAAGCGTTTATTTTATTGGTTAAAATCATAAACATGTTAAGTAACGGAGACTAAACATGACCTTTTAACAGATAACCCCAAGACTACGTTCGGTCTTACCTTTCAATTTCCTTTTGTTGGCTTGGAAAGAAACTTTCCACCAAGATAGAGACGACGGGGCACTAATGCTTGAACTCAGAACGCCAACGATGACATAAATTGCATTGCTTCCCTTCAGCTTCCTTTAGTATAACAATTTTTAATCTGTTTGAAAATTTAGAAAAGAACATATTTAGTGAGCATCAAGACAGCAAAGACATAGCGCAAAGCCACAACCAGGGTCCACACAAAGATTTATATAAATATCCACACTATTAGAGATGCTTCGACTCTTAAAGGATGAATTTTAAGACTATAGATATGGATATATATATATAAGATATATATTATATATTATATATATATATTCTTGTATGCTGTACACATCCAAGTGCCCGCAACTGGATCTAGTATTTAAAAGCAAATTTTATGAATACCAAAGTTTAAATACGTCATAATTTCTAACCATTCTGAAACTTAAAATAGAAACTGCAAGAGTAGATAATTCCGAAACCAGTACAGACGTACTTATAGAATGATGTATAATGCAATTAAATACAATTGCCTATATGAAAAAGGTGTTTTTGCCTATTAGAGCAATGGCGGAATGATAAAAGAAGACGTTGACTATGTAATTCTTTAACAAGGGAACCTAAAAGGAAAAATGGAGCGAGCCAGACTGTAAAGTATCTACAGGAAATCAGAGTGGTTTATGTTGCATCTCTCAGTGGATAATGGAACATTTTTACACGTAAAGCGGGCCAACTTTTACGACAACACATCATGTAGCGGAAAACATAAAATATAGGAATCTTTCTTGAGATGCTAACATTATCTACTAAAGAAAGAGAATGCAAAGAGGATGAAGATTACCAGTTACTGGATCAACCGAGAAGCTGATTGATGGGACCATATACCCCTCTATTTGGAATGCGTGTATCCCTCTTCCAGCCCAGTAAATCGGATCTCTAAAGAGTATTTTGTACCACCTAGCATTAAATTGTTTAACCAGAGGGGAGTTTTGTGCCCATGACCTCAATTTCAACATTAAATCCCTTCCAACTAAATATCCTGAAACATATGTGTAATTTTCGATTTGACCAAGGGTTGCAACCTGCATACTTAAACTATCAAGCTGTTTAAATTAAAACCTGGATGTAGATACAAATATAATTTAACCTAGAGTGATAACAGTATCACAGGAACATAATATTGGCGCAAGTTACAGGATGGAACAATATAGACTAAGGCATGGAAGTCTACTTGTATTACTCTCTCATATAGCGCAAGTTCGAAGAAAGAGAAGAGTGACACCACCCCAGGCGCAAGTTTGTTAATAACTTAGAATTATTCTAAGTTATATCACTGTGGTCTCCTGGCGCAACTTCAAGTGGCGCAGCTTCCTTACTTGGCGCAACTTTAGTGAACATTAAGGTGGTGCCAATTCATGAAGTTAACTAGGGTTAGTTAATGAAAAGTCTATAAATACTTGAGATGTGGATTCATAATTCACACACACTCTTCACCACCTTTATGGTGGAATGGCTTTGTGCCTTGCACACTACTACACACAAATAAACTCTAGCTTAGTTTTGTATTATATATATATTTAGAAGCTAGGGTTTGTGAGTGTAAGTAGTAGTAGCCATTGTAGCCAACCTTCGGGTTGGATTTATAGCACCTTCGAGGTATTTATCAATATACAGATATACCTTGGAAATATTGTGTGTTGGTTTAATATTTTCATATCCTCAGACCGACCCAATAAATATCCGGAACACGAAACCCATTACAGGACTGCAATTTATTTATCCGCAAGATTCGAAAGAATTTTAAATTGTAGTGAGTATCGTATTCAACCCCCCCCCCCTTCTACGATACTTTGGACCTACAATTGGCATCAGAGCGAGGCTGATTGATATACAAATCAGGATCCTTATCGTACGGAAAATCAAGAACCTAGCTTTTGATATTTGATTAGGGGAAATGTTCTTCCGGTTTGTGTTGCTGAATTTGTCCGTAGGCCTAAGCAAGGATTATCTGTCGGATATTGAACTTTGGACCGGGACTTATAAATTTATACTTTAAATTTAATAAGTTTATTTTATAAATTTGACTTAATTTATTTAAACTTATTAATTGAGTTTATTATGAATTAATTAAATTTATCTTATAAACTTAATTAAATTTACTTTATAAACTTTACTAAATTCATTTAATAAATTTGCTTAAATTTATTTTAGACTTGTAAAGTTTACTCTTAGACTTTATCAAGTTTATCATAAATTTTTATAATTTATTATTTAAATTTGTATAGTTTATGATTTAAATTTAAGTTAAAATCTAGAATATAAATGTTAGAGGATTTATTGATTATGGATATAAGTTCAAGTTCAAGGGTTCAATTTGATTTGTTCAGAAAGTAGTGATTTAATTGGAGACGAGACACTTGAATATTTTCAAAAATTAAATTTATCTAATAATTTTAATATATTTACCAAATGAATTTGAAATAAATTTATTCTAAACTTATTCAGTTTATTATGAATTTATTTGAATTTATTTTTTAAATATAATTAAATTTACTTTATAGATTTAACTAAGTTTATTTTATACTTTATTTTCTTTATTTTTTAAAACTTATTTTAAATTTATTTTCTTTATAATTTAAACTTAGTTTAAATAATCAAGTGTCCCGTAACCTTTTTAATTATTCTACTCCAAGACAAATCAGATTGACATTTAGTTGAGACAGATCAGGCTGACAGATTACAAGACAAACACCGGGCTTTCAAATACCAGATTCTCAGAACCGGTAATGGAAGTACATTGATTACCCAATCCAATTGATTTCTCAAAGGATTATTTGAAGCAGTTTTCCATGTTCGACAAAGATGATTGTGATTCGAAGAAGATTCCATTGAAGACTAATTTGGTACTACTAACAGTGGATTTTGAAGAAGGTACTTCAGACCTTGATCTGAGTAATTACTCCTACTTGATTATCAGATCACCAGATCAGGATGGGAACTTGCTTTATGTGTTGAGTGCAGCTTCCTAGGGCTCGGAATATCAACTTTGAATGGCACCACTGGTATTAGGAAAATAGAAGTTTTTACGGATGAATCTTCAAGGATTTCAATCTAACTCAGTGATTCATGGATATACAATTACACAGTGAATTGTATCAATGCTAAATCCATCCAGAATCAACTGAATCAAAGACAGAAAACTGTGGAGGTTTATGGATATAATTATCGAGTTACTACCGCACCAAATCAGTTTCGTGCATTTATGTCAGAACCTTAGGATTGAACAGAAGAGTTTGTAACTGCTGAATTTGAGGAAGCTCAAGTCGACGAAAGTTAACACTTTTGAAGAATGTGAGGACAGAACTTCAAGGATTAGTATAACACTGTCTGAGAGGTTTAGTCATGTCAGATTCAGATGGAATCCATTGGTTTCAAGTGGAGACTCTTCGGGGTTCAGTTCGACAGGTTGTTTGAAAACTGAGTTGGTCAGTACACACAATATTGTTTGGTATCTTTAGCAAAGAAGGGTTGCTATATATATTGAAGCCTCGACAAACAAGGATGATAGGGCTTGTCTGAAATTCAAGTGGATGTTTGAAAGAAACATCACAACAAGTTCTTATGCTATCTTAGGAAAGGTGTGAGCTGGATCAGTTGCTGATGAGAAGGATAATTATGGTTATCTGGCTATCCTAGCATTCTCTGAAGATGACTCAACTCGCACATCTCAGGTACGAATTCTTTCTAACTATGCATTACATATTTCTTTATATTCAAAGCATGTTATAAATCTCTGAGTAGAATTGTTTAACACACAAGCACAAGCATGATAGCATCACAATAGATAATGTTGAACTAGTATGCTAGATCACTGTTCTGGTAACTAGGATTGATGATAATCTTGTGCATGTGTCTTTAGCAGATTCTTAACATGTGTATGAATATATAGGATTTGATTATTTGCAATGGTGAGATTAGAAGCTTTCCTTTGGAACACGACTCTTAGTTTTAGGGGTTATGATCCTAGCATATATAACTTTGTTAAAACACTTACTTTCAGATTCCCTAGTAACAACTAGATTTGCTTATTTATCTGAATTGTTTTTAAGGATTTTATTTTGTTCTATGATGGAATGTCTACCTTGTGTCAGTAGAACTTTTAGAACTTCATGTTAGATCTAAAACTGACTTAGGTAATAGAGATAGTATAATGCCATATAACAATAGAGTGAGATTAGTATGAATTGATAATGTGATTATTAATTTGTCTATGATCATTATGCTTTTAGGAGATTATTGAATATCTGTAATTCTGCTTCTCTACCTGTTACACTTGTGTTAATTGGTTTAAGTAGAGAGTACTGAATCTTCTGAATTGCATAACTGCCTATCTTGCTCTTGTCTTATCTTGATTGTTTGCCATGTGTATTCAACATCATGTCTACTTATTTTCATGTCATGAATGCATGTCTTTGTACTTGCATTGATTTTAGAAAAGCATGTTTGAGAATCACATTAGGGCAATGTCTAGATAAGAATTAGCATGTTAAGGTTACTTCTGTTGTTACCACTGTTAAAGAAAAATCTCTAATCCATCCGGACCCAGTTATGTTTGGGGACCATAGAACTCTTTCCATTTGTGATTGCAGGTTACATATGTTTCATATGATTTTTGGTGCACTCTGTTTGCTGAGTAGCTGAAATCATATGATTCACAAAAAGTACCCTGTTAGCAAATGTGATCGTATGAGCAGTTCCGTCAATAATCTTTGAAAGATGACAACAAAGATTCTCTTGCGGGACATGCCTGTTTTCCTGGAATGTCATCATGGAAGCATATCTTTCTTGGAAGAGTCAAAGCACACAGATTCCTAGTATCAGACTGTTCTCTAACAAATGACAGTATGTCAGTTCATGGAATAGTGTTTTATCTCAAATCAGGAAGGATGTGAATTTTGCTCGTAGCTAATATGGAACTTCAACTGAAGATGGAGTGAGCTGTTTTGATAGCGAAGCCTCATCAGATGAGTATTAGCTATTGCACTTGAAGCTCTCAAACTTGTATGTCAAAACAAGGAGCTCTTATTATTAGTAAGAAGAGATTGGTGAGAGGACTACCTCATCTGGAATTCATTATGGATGAAGATTATGAGGTGTGTCAATAGGGAAGTCGAAGGAACATCGCACAGAAGCAAAGATATGATCAACATTACTGAGCCGCTTCAGATGATACGTATGGTTTTCTACGGATCAGTTAATGTCATGTCTACAACAAAGCCAGATATCTTTTTGCGATGATCGTTGACTACTCTAGATTCTTTCGTGTTGTTCGTATGTGTTCGAAGGACAAGACGTCACAAATGAAGGTTGATCAAGATGAACCCTGATCATTGATAAATCTAGAAAGACACCATTCTTGTCAGTGGCCAATCAGAAGCAAACACAAACTCTTGGTATGTGTTTGGAGGAAAATGCATCTTTGCAAGTCTTGCATCTAAAGCTCAAAGAATATTTTCCTCGGCTACTCAATGGAGTCTACAGTCTACAGGGTGATTATGATTATTCAACAGAAGGTGATTGTAAGTCTGGACAGGACACTGAACGACACCTTGCTCCAAGCTGTTAAAGGTGATATTAGTGGTATAATAATAATTCAGATCCAAGCAGAATCTCTTTGCAAGGATAAGGATTATTAAAGAAATCCCAGCAACAGCTTAGGGGGAGCATTTGGTGGATTCACTAGTCAAACTCAACACTACATTGGAGATGAACAGGACATATCAAGAACGTATCTGCTTAGACAAAGGGTTTGGAGTCAATTTCATTCCCGGGTTCTAGTTCTTAAATGTTCCGAATGGTGAAGTGAAGACCAGGAGAGCTATTGTGAAAGGATGTTATTTCTTTGGGTTTCAATCTGAACTGAAACTTAAGGAAGATTCAGAAGCTCTTAAAGGGATCCAGATTGAGTGATTGCACAACAAGATGATCTCAATCAGTTTGAAAGCAGATTGTGCGGATTCTAATACCTGACCTAATGACAATTCAGTACTTAATACTTGTCGGGTATTTAGATTCCAACTGGATGTTTTTGGCTCTGTTACGAGGGACAAGCCAATTTGGTTGCTTAGAGTTACTTCAAAAGAGAAGGTTATGAAGATGATGGAAATAGAATCTTCAAGTTCAGGACTCTACATCTTAAGGGACTCAACGACCTTTATGATTAAACTAAAGCACCATTGACAAGACTCGGGTTCAGGATATTACAGTGAGCTAGAAGATGAAGCTTCATGCAACATTTCAAGGGCTTTGCAGTTGCAGATCCAACAGAATTTGTATGCTCTTTCTTCACCAGCTCTCTATGAGTTGTTATCCAAGACTTGATGATAGTCACGGACATGGTATGACTTCTGACTAGCATATTTTTTGAATATCTGTTTGCTAGAGTCATATTTGGTATCCAAATTATTACCTCTCATGATACAAGGCACACACAATACAACTATCTGTGCTGTGATACCATGATTATATTATATGTGGACTAACGTCACTTGTGCAAGATAATTGCTAAGTGAATGCAGATTAGTGATATGATGAGTTTGTTGGAAAGTTGCAATTCTTTCTGGTCTACTAGCTAGTCTAAAGAATGATGGCAATAAAAGGAAGTCAAGGATCTTTTGAATATGCGCAATTTGGAAGATTCTAGATCTGCCAAGACTTATGTCAACAACCACTGGACTTGATCAGTACAAGAAAGGTACATCAACTGAAATCTCAAGTCTCAGAGGCATTCAACTCATCACTTTACTCAACTGCAAGTGGATCACATACTATATTTTCTATAAGGTACTACTTCTTTCATGAGCATGTCTATCGTATTTCTTAAATGAATTCATGAGTATTAAATTGTCTATACGTAGGACTTGTGAATTTATTTAAAATCCAGTACCTCGTGCTTTTTGTTATTCTATGTGATTGTCATGTTTATTGCTTTGCATGCTTAGATGGTGATTACATGTTTTAGCATGAGTGTTTGTTATTTCAATTATTTAAATTGTGTTGCATGACAATTAAGTGACTTATTTGTTCATGATTTAAATGATTAGATATGACATGAAGCATGACTTAATTATGTTATTTTTCTTGATCTATACCTCTTTAACAATTGGTATCTAGTAGAGAACTTTGTCATAATCTAGTCGTGATATATCTGTATTTGTGAACATACTTAGGATTATTTTCTAGGTTGAATTCATTTTTATTGGTATAAAATCTGAAGCATGACTTATTTGTTTCTAGACTTATGACTTGTATCAGTAATTGGTATGCGGTTAGAATCTAGTTAGAATTTAGTCATGGTATACTAGTATTTGTGGAGTTACTTAGATTCTCTCTAGGCTGAATCCATTTATATTAGTGTATATATTTGAAGCATAACTATTTGTGTTGGATATTTGATGATTTATTAATTGATATTTTATTTCATGTCTAACTACATGTAGTTGTGATACTTTTAGTGTTAGTGATATTTTTGCATGCTTATATGGAGATCACTAATATTAAGTGTTAATATTTTCTGCGAGGAGTTGTGTGAGTTCACTTATGTTTAATGATTATCTGTATAAGACTCGTGAACTTTTCTTCAACTTTCCCTCGGGCTTGCGAATATCTTTGTATGATTGTCATGATTTTAGTTGTTATATGCTCATCTGATAATCATATGATATTGCGTAGGTAATTATTATTTTATCTTAGTTAAATTGTGATCCATGACAATTATATGCTTATTTGTTTCATGATTGACTTTGATAGAATAATAGATGCATGATTAATTCACATTTTGAATTATTTAATTGGTATCTCTCTTTGATGCTTTATTGATGTTTTATTTGTGAATTGATTGTGATGTATTGGCACTGGTGAAATATTGTTGCATATTTCTTAAAACCAATGGTGCTAATATATTTTAGGTGTTTAATATTCTGAGTACAAGGGAGACAACATAATCTTTATTCTGTCTCATATTTATGTTCTGGAGTGGTGAGTTTCTTCAAAAAAAAATTTTCTTATCAATTGATTTCCACAATTGGTATCCACTACTCTATTTCATAAATATTTCTTAGAATATTTTGCATCTATACATGTAGCGTCATAAGACGAGATATTGATTATCTTGTATTTGTGTACTTGGTGATCTTTGTCACTTGCAGCGTCTGTTTTGACGATGTGCTAGTATGAGGCCTTTTCACTAATTAGTGTGGCGAGTGCTTTATACACTGTAGCGCATAAATTTTCTTGTTTCCTTTTTAAAATTGTAGTGAGAAACAGGAGTCTGTGTCTTTTTCAAAGACAAGTTCATTTAAACCTTTTATGCATAGATTCAGACTCTTGTACTCAAACCAATTTTTAATGGAAAACTTTGATTCTTTCATCGGTTGTGATTGTCATTCTTTATGCAAATCATTTTTACAATCACAACTGATTCATTTTTTCCTCAAAAGATTAAATTCAATTGCTTTCATTCAAAATCATAGATTTTCTAAAATGCATTTATATTTCTTTCTGTTCTTCAGGACTTAATCAGCTTCTTGGCTTTCCTAAATAGTCATAAGGTTGAAAACCAACAATCTTTATCCCAGACTATAAAACCAAATTCAGAACACATCCCAACTTTCCCCCTGGAGTGATAAGGAACTTATTAGACTAGAGGTCAATGAGGGAGAAACTGTACTTGTTGCAGCAAATAAGGATGTGAGGGATAGTGTACCCACAGCTCTACCTCTCAAGGAGAAAAGGTGTTTTCAAAATTGAGGTAACTGTTGCTCATCTGTATTCTCTCAAAAGAATATAGAGCTGAAAAGGCAATAAAACAGTCTCTAGAATCATTCTCTCAACAGGATGAGTCTATTGAAATTCGCTCGTCAGCCAGAGCATCTTGTATAGAGTCAAGCACATCATCAGTAATCACTATGATGAAGAGCCTAAACAGAAAAATCTCATGGACACAATACAAGAGAGTGCACAGTAAGGTTAAAGGTTTTGTTCCAGAAGCAACTTCTTCATTTATCATTTTACGGTAGATAAGATGGTTGATGCCTTTATAGGTGTAAGGAGGAAACGAGGGTCTCAATTGCCAAATCTTCAGGATTCTCGTCTCCCTCCCCAGATAAGAACAGATCTGGATCCAATCAGAATGGATTTCCTATTTATAGGAGATCGGCAACTCTCTGACTATGAGTCAATTTATTGATGAGTCAGTTGAGGATCGGGGATTTACGAAACCCCATTGCACCGCCAGTGACCTCTCTTGAAGGGGCTATGGTGATTTTCTCATGCAGGTACAGAAGACCATACTTTGAGTGCTGAGAGAAACACTGTGAGCCAAACACTAAGAGTTAAACACTTGGTGAGATTCTGAGAAGAACCAGTGAGATATCTGAATGAGAAATATGTGAGCATGAGTGAGTGCAAACACATAGGAAATTGAGAAGAGTGAAACACTTGTGAGGTACATATTATAATATTTAGTATCGAAAACTCACATGTTGTTGAAAGAATTGACGGAAGCAACTACGGTTCATTCCATTTCATGGTGTGAACTTATGGTT
The DNA here is from genome assembly GCF_001625215.2 of Daucus carota subsp. sativus. Classification (NCBI taxonomy): domain Eukaryota; kingdom Viridiplantae; phylum Streptophyta; class Magnoliopsida; order Apiales; family Apiaceae; genus Daucus; species Daucus carota. The sequence continues at coordinate 23,121,599 of NC_030382.2, forward strand.
GATGATTCTCTTGAATCAAGTGTCTTCATAGACATTGAGGAAGACTTGGGCCTCTGCCATAATTAAGCCTTTGTCTAACCTCCTAGAGCAAACAACTCTGGATCCTTAATTGGATAAGCCACTTAGTGGTTGGCAACTTGTGGACCATGATTCGGATTTATCTGATGAGTCTGCAGGGACTGGGAATTACGAACTCCCATTGCACCACCGGTGACCCCCTTTAAGGGTGGCTAAGGTGATTTTCTTGCAGGTATTCAGCATTTTGGAAGCTCAGTATTTGTGTGGAGGGATACACTTACAGAACTCGTGAGTGACACCCTTACCCAAAAACCGAGAGAAAATTGAGTGTTGAGTGATACACCTGCAGAACATTTTAGTGAGACACCCACTAATTACCAAATTTATACCTAAAGACAAAGTGGATGTTGTTACTGGAATGTTAGTTTTATTCATTACTTTTCCGTTTGGAACCTATTCTTTCAGCATAGGGACCAACCCAATCAAAGTAAACCCTTCTTCTGAACTCTTTCTTCGACCCCAGCTTTAGCGTTGTTTAGTTCTCTATGGGGAGATTATCTTTTGGTACAGGAAGTATTGTACACGTTCCTTGACCTATTTGATACCACATATCCTCGGAGGATTCCACAACTAAGGGGGAGAATATATTTAGGGGGAGAATATATGAAAGGGGGAAGAAAAAGTAAGTTAGCTTTCTTCTATTGTCTACAACTAAGGGGGATTAAACTACTCTTTAGCTGTGTACTACTGAGGGGGAGATTCTTCTCTCAACTAAGGAGGAGGATTGATCTTTCATCTAAGGGGAGATAACTACTTATCACCAAGGGGAACCTGATCAAGGTAAAGGGAGGAGAAGTATAAGGTGATACATCTATTCTTCAGTAAGTGGTAGACATGAACTTATTTATTACCACTGAAGAATTCAATGAAGCTGCTGATTGTTCTTTGCATAATGGAATGTTTTGAATTCTCTTCAAGACAGACTATGAGGATTATCTGGCAGGTAAGCAAGAACCAGAGAAATAAAGGTGATATGCACATTTGTTATTTCTATTCATGAAATCTGGAAATGTACTATATGATCCAGAAACTTTGTAGCATTATTTACTAGTCCAGGACTTTACTTTTTCTAGTGTTAGTTGAGTTATCCTCCAGAGGATTTGCTTGTTATGATTAACAAACAAATAGGGGGAGATTGTAAGTCTAAATGTAAAGACAACCCTATCTGTTACATAGGGATGATAACTCAACAATAGAACAGGACAAGTAAATAACACTACGCCTGCACCGGAATCGGAAGATACGAAGACAAAGGTTGAAGAAGCCATCTACAGTCTTGAAGGAATAAGTTCACTGGAAGAAGTTCATTAATATGTTCATGCCTCAGTGAAGAATAAAGATTGAAGTATTCAAGATTGTGGAAGCAATGAAGATGTTGTCCAAGTACTCGAAAGATTTCAGTGCAACCCCTGAAGCAAGATATTTCTATATATCTTGGTTGGTTATTTATAATCAACAAACTGAAGCATAAACTAACCCGGAACCGACTGATCAATGTTTGCTGACAAAGAAGGTACAATGTTTAACTTCAGTGTTAGTCGCTTGTGAACCAGACCAGTGCACTAAGCGTCAGCACGTACGGAGCTTTGCAAAGTATTTATCGATCGAAGAATTGATCCAGTCATATCAAGTCATTTGTTCCAAGCCAAGCCACATGTCTATCCTCTGCAAGCTATGCCAAAGCTTACTACTCAACTGTCAAGCTTCCACACAAAGCCATATCAGGAAGTGACCTATCTTTTATATGTGTGCACTTATATATTTGTATATGTACAAATATATTTATATATATGTATATATGTATATTTAATTAAATATAATATATATAATATATATGTATATATGTTTTTAACATATGTATATATATATTTATATGTATGTATATTAAATAAATATATATGTATATAGTATATGTATTTATATTTTACATAAGCAATTATATAATTATGTGTATATATATATATATATTATATTATGTGCATAAATATATTTATATTTAGAGAGAGCTATATATATATATCTATATATATATTTATATTCATATTTACACATAGTTATATGTATATTATATATATTTAAATATATGAGAATATATTTAAATATATGTGTATATATATATTACTATATGTTTATATAAATATTATATATATGTGTATATTATATATACTTTTCTTTATATATTTATGTTTATATTTATATTTATAAATAACTGTATATCTCTATATATATTTATATATATTTGTATTTGTATTTACATATAATTATATATTATATATATTTAAATATATGAGAATATATTTAAATATATGTACATATATTATTATATGTTCATATAAATAAAATATATATATATATGTGTATATATTTATATATACTTTTATTTATTAATATAATAACAACTTAATATATTATATTATATATATTATGCATGCATATGATGATGTCAGGTGTCTAGGGCAACCTAGGGTTTGCATGTGCATGTGTCCTAGGGTTTCACTGTGAGCACAAGGAACACACTGTGAGGCGCAAGTTCCTCTTTACTTGGATTTTTTCTAAGGCAAAGACACAGTGGAGCACAGGGAAGGTTGAGCGCAACTAATCTATACGTATGTATATACTGCAAGGCTAGTGGCGCCAGTATTCTGGAGTGATAACAGGGAGACACTGGTATGCAGTGCAGAGCGCAAGGTTATTGTGGAGATATCACATGTTGCGCCTGGTTGAGTTAATAATTTAACCTAGAGTGATAACAGTATCACAGGAACATAATATTGGCGCAAGTTACAGGATGGAACAATATAGACTAAGGCATGGAAGTCTACTTGTATTACTCTCTCATATAGCGCAAGTTCGAAGAAAGAGAAGAGTGACACCACCCCAGGCGCAAGTTTGTTAATAACTTAGAATTATTCTAAGTTATATCACTGTGGTCTCCTGGCGCAACTTCAAGTGGCGCAGCTTCCTTACTTGGCGCAACTTTAGTGAACATTAAGGTGGTGCCAATTCATGAAGTTAACTAGGGTTAGTTAATGAAAAGTCTATAAATACTTGAGATGTGGATTCATAATTCACACACACTCTTCACCACCTTTATGGTGGAATGGCTTTGTGCCTTGCACACTACTACACACAAATAAACTCTAGCTTAGTTTTGTATTATATATATATTTAGAAGCTAGGGTTTGTGAGTGTAAGTAGTAGTAGCCATTGTAGCCAACCTTCGGGTTTGGATTTATAGCACCTTCGAGGTATTTATCAATATACAGATATACCTTGGAAAATATTGTGTGTTGGTTTAATATTTTCATATCCTCAGAACCGACCCAATAAATATCCGGAACACGAAACCCATTACAGGACTGCAATTTATTTATCCGCAAGATTCGAAAGAATTTTAAATTGTAGTGAGTATCGTATTCAACCCCCCCCTTCTACGATACTTTGGACCTAACATAAATATTCACCATGCTCGTACCTCAACAATATTTAACCAAAATATGTATATTCAGTAAGGAGGGCTCTAAATACCCACAAAATATCTGACTATAAGAGGATTAACATGATATGTCATAACCAGTTAAGTATCAAGGTGAAACTCCACGGGTACGGGTAAAGGATCATCAGTGTAATTCCCGCCGGGAGTGGAGCAACATATTTATGAACTTAATTAAATTTTTGAGTGAATTTTCGACCGAAATAGCCAGTCTTCAATAATATTTAATCAAAATATAAATATTCAATTAGAAATTGCCTTGACTACCAACATGATACTCCAATGTCGGAGGAGTATTAAGATGATACGCCACAACCAATTGAATATCAATGTGTGATACACTGATAAAGGAATATCATTATGATACTTTGCTAAGAAGGGCCCTAAATATCCACAAAAAAATTATTATAAGAGGATTATCATGTTGATATGTCATAACAAGTTATGTATCGGGGTGAAACTTCATGGGTAGAGAAGTATTAGTGCGATACTCCAATGGGAGTGGGACAAACATATTTATAAGTTTAATTAAATTCTTGGACGAATTCCCAGTCAAAATAGCCAATTTTCAATCATGTTTAATCAAAATATCCAGTAAGCCCTAACTACCCGCAAGATACTCCACTATCGAAGTTGGAATAAAAAAATACATTACAACGAGTTGAATATCAAGGTTATACTCCACTGATATAGAAATATAATTGTGATATTTTGCATACATTGTTTTAAGTACAACTATTTCTTACTTACATTAACGTTAGTGCACACGATCAAAAAGTAAAAAACATGTTTACACCGCACTGCAACAACAAGGATCCAAAATTTAAACTTTTTATTATTAACATTATCGAACAATAACAAGAATAGCAACATCCATCAACGCACAATCGCACATAAGAACATGCCCGTGCCTCGCACGGGCTACAGTGCTAGTTTAATATAAAATATTTGATTCTATTAATTTAAAATATCAATAACTATTCACAATTCCATCAACATTCCTCCTTCTATTCATTTATTATATGATTTTGTATCCTTAAAATGTATCATTATTATACTCCCTCTGTCCCCCTAGGTAGTTTACCTTGGGGGACGAGAGTTTGGCACGCATTCTAATACTCCTAGAAAACATGGTTCTGTAGCTTATTTTTTAATCTTTTTTCTTTTGAATAAAAATTTGATGGTTAAAGTTTTATACACAAAAAGAAAATCTCAAAAATAAGTTACGGAGCTATGTTTTATAAGAGCCTTAAAATGCGTGTCGAGCAGTGAAAAAAAACTGTAAAGAAATGAGAGGGACGGAGGGAGTAAACAAAAATAAAGAGAGGAAGTGCTTGTTTCTAATATATATTATAAAATAAGAGTAAGGAGAAGAGAGAGGTTAGCTAAATATAGGAACGAGAAGAAAATATTTTTGGGGTTTCACTAAGATACTGTTGGAGTGATTTTTTTCCCCAATTTCTTATATTTTAGTTTAAGGCTCCAAATAGCTAATCTACTAGAGTTGCTCTTATTCATATGTTCATTTAGTTTACATAAATTGCCTTTATATAGGATTACAACTGTCAGTTACAAGTAAAATCAAAAGTCTAGATTGTGAAAAGTGAAATATCTAGATAATGAAAAGTCGAAGGACATCCACATAAAAATATTATTTATAACATTCTTCCTTGAATGTTTGTCAAATAAAATAATGTCTTGTTGTAGCCTTCCTAGTAAAACCCTTTGGGAGAAAAACTAAGCGAAGCAACAAACATTTATTTCATTATGTGCACGTGAAAATCATGGATAAAAGAAAAAAAAAGTGCAGCGTGCATATGCTCCCCCTCATGTATCAAATAATTTTTTTCAGTTGATGAGCTCTTTTGTTCCAAAATTTCTCAAATATATATAGATGTTAAAAGTGTTTCAATGAGTGACTCATTCAATTGTATAGCTATCATTCTATGCAGTCAATAGAACTTTCATATATACAGTTGGCGGAGTGAATACAATCCTTGAAATACTTTTGCAAGTAATCGAATGTATTCAATATAGAGAAAATAAATACAATTGCCAAAATGAAACTTAAAATAAACAAAGTTCTTTCGAAATTTCAGGTGGGGTTTTTCTTCTCCACCCTAGTAATTTTCTATATAGAAGAACTCTGTATGTTTTTCGACATAACTACTTACAAAAATTGAAGAACTAACCTTTACAAGATTTTGCTTTTCTACAATATGTTGCTCTTCTTTTCTAATTTTCTGGATAACTTAAAGAGTTAATTACACTTTATAACCCCTAGGTTTGCTCCAAACGCAGTTTAGTACCTGAACTTTAAAACGTGACAATATGCACCCTACACTTAACATTCTCATGTAAGTTGTAACCCCTAGTCACTATTCCGTCCAAATATGTCGTTAACTTTAACTGTTTGAGAGATAACAGTGTGTATATTAGTTTCTAACAGCTACGTACTTTACCCCCTGTGACCTCTCAAAAATTATGTATTATATTTTGAAATTATTTCTGAACAAACACAAGGATGTAAAAAGATTTAAAATAATTTTTTAAATATGTATTTAGATTTAGAATCTGAAAATTTATTTTTTTTACATAAACAATATGTAACTTATTTTAAAATTTTAAAATAAATACATATTTTAAAAATTATTTTAATTTTTTTTACATCATTGTGTGTGTTCAAGATTAATTTCAAAATATAATACATAAACTTTGAGGGGTCACAGGGGGTAAAGTAGCTGTTGGAAACTAATATACACACTGTTACCTCTCAAACAGTTAAAGTTAACGACAGATTTGGACGGAATAGTGACTAGGGGTTACAACTTGCACGGGAATGTTAAGTGTAGGGTGCATATTGCCACGTTTTAAAGTTCAGGTACTAAACTGCGTTTGGAGCAAACCTAGGGGTTACAAAGTGTAATTAACTCTAACTTAAAATGACATACAACAGTTATTTATCTCCCAAATTTATAGCTTTTCTAGTCTAGGAATAAAATAAGTTAATTAATCTAGAAACAACTGTCATCCTACTCCTTCTCTTGCTTGCAAATTTGTGGAAATATTTGTATTCTTGACAGAGTAGCTTCGTTAAATATTTTCTTGTTGTGTAGCTTCAAATGGTAGGCTTCGAGTTCTTCAACATAAGACTAATACTATATATAGCTTACCTTCCAAAACAGTTTGTACTTTTTCAGTTCAACCCATGTGACTACTTTCCTTTCTTTCTACTGTAGCTATCAAGTAATAACCTCCAAATTTTGCAATTGATAAGTCAATAAACAATTGTTGATAGCTTTAGACTAGCCATTGATGGAGGTAACAGTGAGTTACTTTCCAAGCCAAGTCACGTAGATTTGTTTAAATTTATAATAAGGTAGAAATGTGGAGTTACATATCAAAATTTATATTTGTAAAGTTATCAAAGGCTTTCTTCGCCTGCTATAAGTAATACTTTCTTCTTATAGTGAAAATATCGAGTCCGAGGAGGACCTCCGGGACTGGACTAGGGGTGAGCGGATCCGGTAGGTATTTCGTCATATTAAATTTTAAATTGGTGATTAAGTTATTCAACCCCCCAGCTTAATTAAACCCCTATATCGAGAGCTAATACAGATGAAGTAACAACTATTTCATCAATGTGAGTAATAGGTGGAGTAGTACCATTACGTAAATAGAGAATAGAATTCAAAGGCCTAGAGTTATGTAATGTGGGTCATGTTCCACTTAGAACCCTTACCTTAGAACCTTCTAGTATTAATAAGGGTTCTGTAGCAGAACTGCACATGCAAAAAGTGTCCTGTTTATGTATTATATTTTAAATTTATTGTTGAACACACACAACGATGCAAAAAACATGTATTTGGATTTAGATCCTGAAAATCTATTTAAAATTTAGGATTCTGCAGCAGAACCTTAGTGGTTTTATGGGTCTATTTTAAGGACTGGTTCTCTCTTGAGCGCGACCCTATGTAATAGTTATGCATCTGCCACTATGTGATCCGTGGCACTAGAATCAAGGTTTCCAAGTGAATACACTGTGAACAATACCTAATATGTAAGAGAAGACATTTGGCTAGTTAGAAGTAATGTTCATGCTACTTTGAATCATTTTTGCAGTTTGATCACAGTGAGCCTTAAAGAATATTTCTTTCGACGTTGAAGTGTTTGAATTGTTAGACTTATCATCAAGTTCAAGCTTAATAGTTATCTGAGCTGCTCATTTGGAAATTACGCTTGGAGGTCAAAGTTTGGGTTTAGGCTTAACCTGAAGTCTGTGCTAATCCGGATAGTCATGGAGAAAGAAACATTTATCCTGAATATCACCAGGATTATTATAATAAGCACACACTTCTGTTATGGAGTCGGTACCAGCAGATTTCTTAACGGAAGATTTGGACTTCGGGCTTGCAAATTTAACATTCACAGCAACATTTTTCATTTAAGGAATAACAGGAGTGGCACGTTGATTCTCCTCTTGTAGTAATAGAGAATATGCTTGACTCAGAGTTGGTAATGGCTATATCATAAGAATCTGCCCCTGGTAAAAACATCATTAAGCCTCATGAGAAATTGACTTAAGTTGTCATTTTGTTCATAAGCAGCAAGTTTGGTACTAACACTACAGGTGCATGAAGTCTGATTATAGCTATACTTTGGAATAAGTGCTAAAGCATTCAATTCATCAGCAAGGATACAATATCTAGTAAAGTAGGATCTGATAAACATTGAACCTTGAGTAAGAGAAGTGAGATCTTTCTTCAATTGAAAAATTTGCGTCACATTGCTTTGAGAAAAACGAACACATAGACCTCCCAAATCTCTTGTGTGGTGTTAAAATAGACGACACTGTTACGAATTTCACTGAAAATTGAGTTCAATAACCAGGAGACAATCATGTCATTAAAACGTCACCTGAACACATACAACGGAGATGAAGCAATAGGTCTGGATAATAATCCATCAATCAATTCGAGTTTATTCTTAGTAGATAGAGCTAATTTAATTGAACAACTAAATTGTTGATAGTTTTAAACAGTTAAGACTTTAGTAACCAGTGCGATACACGAATTATCCTAGTTATGCACAAAGTACAGATGAAAAGCATTGATGATAGACGAAGATGTAACATGATTCGTCATGGATGAAGAACTAATGAAATATGTTTGTCGATGCATGTACATATATATGAAGACTGCAATTACACTTGCGATGTGATTGAACAATCTCTATGCTAACAATCACGCTAACGAACACTAGATCAAAGACAAGAGAAACTAGAAATGAGCATCAACTGGCTCTAACCATATGTAACAAAGACAAAATGTGGATCAGATCTAATTGTACTAACTCTACATTCACCATTAACAAAGCAACACAAAGCTCTGTGTATTCACATTTATGAAGAAGACAACAATAACTTGGACGAGACAAAAAATTGTATGATAAAAAAGCTATTTAAATTGCTCTTACTATACTATATATACACTAGCAGAACATCTAGCAAAGTTGTGCAGTGTGGCATCTTGACTTGTCTTGTGAATTTAGATAACTTTTAATTGAGAACTCATGCACTCATTTATAGACTAATATACACTAACTCGACATCTAACAAACTTGTACAACCTAGCATCTTGACTCAGCAGATGGATTCTGTTGATTAAAAGCATCTTGACTCATGAATTCAGTTAAGTTTTAATCACGGTGGATTTAGTTGATTTTTAATTAAGGATTGATGCTCTCAGTCTATAACTACACATAAACTAGCTCAACATTATACCATCTTGACTCAGTTGATGGATTCAATTGATTTTTAATCGAGAACTCGGTTGTAAGTAGTGTAACACACTATTCTACCCTTTGCACTGAATTTGCACTTGAAAGGCTCATTCTCTATATTATGTGTGGTTTTCTTGATTAGTTAAAAATAATATTATACTCTATATTTTATTATTTTATTATTAATTAAATATGATTCATCAGCTAACAGCATTATTTTAACCAACCCTGTAGTTATTAGTAGTATATATACCATGGCATGTTAAATTATCTTGGCCTAATTTCTTCACAACTTTTAACCAAGAATGTAACTTATCCACATCAGCTCCTCTAGTGTTTAGAAAATATAAAAGAATTACAAGTCCTTCTGTAATAATTGATTACAAGCTTAAGCATGCAAAAAAGAAATCACCAGCATCATCACTGAGGTTTCCTTTCCGGACGAATTTCATCTGAATCTTCATTAGATGTTGAGGAAAACTGCATTCCAGTTTGATTCACATTCAGCGTTTGGCTTCCTGTAAAACTGTGAGTCGAAGTAATGGAAGACAGTGTTCTGTATTCGGATAGAGTTTGGCTGCTGTGGGAATTTCGAGAAGTTTGATCTCGATGGAAGTCCCTCATTGCTTTAAATCTTAGATCATTAGAGTAAGTATTTGCTTCCGGGAATGTATCTGGAATATCTAGTCGTTCTTCAAGCATGGCTATCACTTCAGACATTATAGGCCTTAGTGACGGAGATGCATTTGTGCACATGAGTGCAACTTTCACCATTCTTTCTGCTTCGACCTTGTTCACTTGTGACCCCAACCTTGGATCAATTAGCTCCTCAAAGTTTTTTGTTTGTTGCAATTTGCATGCCTGCAACATTTAGTGTCAGAACATTAAATAGTTACGGATACAATTTGCAAAATTTTTCAATTTTGCAATTTGTATGGGGGTGTGCTATTAAACGTCAGTTTTAAATATTAATATGTATATATATAGGACAAGCAAATGCACCGGTTCTTAATGTTAGATCCCAATATTAAGCCCAAATAAAGTCAAAAGCAAAAAAGGTACCCAGTCCAAGAGGCAAATGCAATTGTTGCTTGGCATGTAACTGTTATTGTTCTTTCCACTGACAATTTCCAATACTACAATTCCAAAGCTGTAAACATCAGCCTTGTCACTCAAATAACCCCATAGTGCATATTCTGGAGCCATATAACCTCTGTAAATACACGAGTAAAATGTAATCTAGAAATTTTGTTATTTCGGTGAAGATATTCTAGTCAGCCTATAAACACTTAGTCAGAGACAGAAAATAGATTACACAAAGGCACTATAAACTCACATTGTTCCAGCAACTCGAGTACTTATGTGGGACTTCTCATCTTCATTAAGCCTAGCCAAACCAAAGTCAGAAATTTTAGGGTTTAACTCTCCATCAAGCAGCACATTCGTACCTTTGATGTCTCTATGAACAATTTTGAGTCTTGATTCTTCATGGAGAAAGGCCAAGCCTCTAGCTATACCAATACTTATACTATATCTTGTTGGCCAATCTAGTATCAGTTGACTGTTCTCTGAACCTAAATATAACCGAAAATACTACTAATAACTACACTGAAAATCACTTTCGGAATTACTTTCAACTAATTTCCAACAGAACTGGATGACATGACCAGAAAACACTCACCAAACAAAGCATTAGCAAGGCTGTTGTTCTCCAAGTACTCGTACACCAGAAATAACTGATCTCCTTCGATACAACATCCGTGGAGCTTTACAAGATTTGGGTGTTGTAGACAAGAAATCATGGCAATCTCATTCACAAATTCACGATCTCCTTGTCTTGATCTAGATGATAGCTGTTTCACTGCTATCACAGTGCCATCTGACAATAAACCCTGCACTTCCATATATATATATATTTACAGCACATAAAAATTTTATGAAGTACCACTGCTGCAGTTTATAGCTGAAATACCTTGTAAACAGGACCAAAACCTCCCTCCCCAAGCTTGTTTCTGGAATCAAAATTGTTAGTTGCGGCTTTTAATTGTTTTAAGGAGAAAGATACTGTTCTCAACTCTACACCCTCCAGATCTGCACAATGACAATAAAGGACGTACTGTAATTACATATTTTCCTAGCAAATATAAAAAAAAATTAACATAAAATGAAATTATATTATGATATCACAAAAAATTAATCTTATATAAAACTAATCAACATGTTTTAATATAATATCACAAAAAAATATCTAAAATAAATAATAGCATAAGAATACTAAATTGTTGATAGGGTTGGTAAAGCTAACAAGATAGCAATTGACTAAAAGAAAAATGTAGTGAGACATTTAATGAATTAAAAAATATTTATTTATTAAAGTTAACTCTTTTGAATCAACCCATAGACCCATAATTGATAATCCAATTCGCTTTCCATTGATCGGCTATTTCTCCGGAATTGGAGGGATGACTCACCCCAAAACAGCCCTCCTATAAAGGCCGAGGAGAGATGAAAGGAGGAAAAGAGGGAATTTCCCAAATTAACACACAAACAAAAACACGCTAACAACAAGAAATCATGAAGCTTTTCCGATAATGGCTGTAAGATTATGCGCATCTTCCCTTCGGCTTGTTATGAAAAAACTGCAGCCACCGTTTGACATCAGTTTCTTTCTCTTCCTTTTATAAAGTGCAATTTTGGTCTAAAGACCTTCACAGTATTGCATCTAAATGGTGTAAGCTTTATTTTATTGTTTAAAATCATAAACATGTTAAGTACTGATGACTAAACATGACCTTTTAACATATAACCCCAAGACTACTTTCGGTCTTACCTTTCCCTTTCCTTTTGTTGGCTTTGAAAGAACCTTTCCACCAAAGAATAGAGACTACTGTAGCACTAATGCTTAAAGTCAGAACTCCAACTATGACATAAATGACATTGCTTCCCTTCATCTTCCCTTTAGTATAACAAATTTTAAAATCTGTTTGAAAATTTAGAAAAGAACATATATTAGTGAGCATCAAGACAGCAAAAGACATAGCGCAAAGCCACAACCATGGTCACACAAAGATTTATATTAAATATCCACCACTATTAGAGATGCTTCGACTCTTAAAGGATGATTTTAAAAGACTATATATATGTATATATATATATAATATATATATATATATATATATATATATATATTCTTGTATTCTGTACACATCCAAGTGCCTCACTGTATCTAGTATTTAAAAGCAAATTTATGAATAACCAAAGTTTAAATACTTACATAATTTCTAATCCATTCTGAAACATTAAAATATAGAACTGCAAGAGTAGATAATTCCTAAAACCAGTACATAAGTACTTATAGAATGATTATATGCAATTAAATACAATTGCCTATAGTGGAAAATGTTTTTTTTGCCTATTATAGCAATGGCAGGAATTATAAAAAGAAGACGAATTGAGCTATGTAATTCTTTAACAAGGGAACCTACAGAAGGAAAATGGAAGCGAGCTAGTACTGTACATTAATCATACAGGAAATCAAGTGTTATGTTGCATACTCGTCAGTGTATATATGGAACATTTTTGACACGTAAAGCGGGCCAACTTTTACGACAACACATCATGTAGCTGAAAACATAATTATAGGAATCTTTCTTATATGCTAACATGATCTACCAGAGAATGCAAAGAGGATGAAGATTACAGTACTTGGATCAACCGAGATAGCTGATATGATGGGACCATATACCCCTCTATTTGGAATGCGTGTAGTCCCTCTTCCAGCCCAGTAAAATCGGATCTCTAAGATAGTATTTGTCACACTAGCATTAAATTTTTTAACCAGAGGGCGTTGTGCCCCATGAGCCTCAATTTCAACATTAAAATCCTTCCAAACTAAAATATCCTGAAACATATGTGTAATTTCGATTTACCAATGGTTGCAACCTGCATACTTAAACTTATCAAGCTGTTTAAATTAATAACCTGGATGTAGATATCAAATATTCGCCTCCCAAGACTGCTAGATGTTTTGTCATTGGTAAATTGTATTTCCGCAAAATGCAGGCTTACATCATAACTCCCATTCTCCAAGCAATATCGAAAGTAGGTAAGAGATACAGGGGAAAGGCGGGCAGTAGTGTACATCTGAGGTATGTTTATTGATGGCACAGATTTAACATAACGCGAATTTTGGTAATTATTATCATCCATGAAGTCCCCACTACTACTAAATCCCCAGTAGTTATTACTTTTATAATACCTCGCCGCACCACCTTCAACTCCTGCATCACCTTCATACAGAACTTCTCCATGATTTTCTTTAATTGTTGAATTGTCTCCACCACTATTAACCCGTAATGAGCATCCATCTGCAATAAAGAATATATGTAAAATAATGCAGCCCAGTTTCCTGTAAAGATTGCAAAAAATAAAATAAGACATGAACAAACTATATCTATATATTTATTTTGACAATGGACATGCTGAAGGATTCACATGCAGCAGAAAAAATCACACTTGACTTCTAATACGATAATGAAATGTTATGACTTGAGATGCATATACGTAGTATACATGTGAGTCCCAATTTCTCACATCTCAAGGTTTTAAATTGGTAGAGTGAACCAAATTTATCCATAGATTTAAGACTGAAGCTTTGATTAGCCAAAATAAAGTTGGGTGTTAGTCTGACACTTAAGGTGATCACCTCTTTGTGCCAAAATATGGCTTCAAGTAGGATTAATAATTTGTAAGGTGAAAAATCAGTTATAAATATTAATGATGGCTAAATAATTAGATATTATGTGCATGTTTTCGAATGTAACTGTATATATATATTATGGTCTAAACATCTGAAAGAAACTGATACCTTTTTCTTTAATGGAAATTAGATAATCCAATATTTTACTCTAAATAAAGTATTCTTAATTTTTGTAATGTGCTTTACAAAAAAGACTAGCCTATAACCCGTGCGATGCAAGTGTGTATTTAAATAGTTAATAATTTTCTTAAATGTGATTAAGTTAATAATTTATTTTAATATGTTGTTGATGGGATTCAAACCTTAGACCTTTAGCGGCAGTGAAATATAGAAAATTCAATCTAACGGCTCTCATCAATTTAATTGAAGTGATTTAACGGTTATAATGCACTGTACCGGACTACAAACCAACAACCAAACTTTTGCATGTTTAGCTTTAATAATATAGTAAGTATAGATGTGTTTCTTCAGTAGATTGCAGTGCATCTTATTATAATCTTTTCTTAAGAAAGTATAATGACTTTTGAGCATAATTTGGCCACTCACAGCCTTAAGTTTAGATTAACTTTATCGGCACCAAAGATGGGTGCTTTGAAATGACCCTTTACCCTTCTCAGATATAATAGCCCAACTGACAGAGGGAATAAAATAGATTTACATGTTTCTAACATGAAATGAGAATGACTCATTGCTTAAATGTAATTATGATTTGAAGCAATAACCTTACATTTAGGACATTTGAAATCCTGTGCACATGGAAGAATATCCTTTCTGTTGGAACTTTGTTGTTAGAATAATATACATATAAGAGTAAGAAACAAAACAAAAAAGTATTTGAAAATTTGCCATCTCCATTTTGCATAGTTAAAACAACAAGATATAAGAAGTCATCAGAAGAACTCACAAGGTGTTATTGGAATAAGAGCTCTTGAAAAAGTTGATGTATAGATTCCTAAAAAAGTCAAATACTATATGATTAAAACAAAATCTGTTAAATTACAGGGTAGCATGAATGAAGTAAAAAATTTAAAGAAGGTTTCATTACCTGTTTGGCTGACAAGTAGGTTGCTCAGGACCTTGCCATGTAAAATTATTGTAGGAAAGATCACTGCACATAATGTCATCATATGAGCATGTTAAAGAAATGCAGTAGAGATGCAGTACGAAAAATTCACAAACTTAAAAGCAGAGGCAAGAAAATGACAAAGCTGTACAACTAATAAACAATAAAAATTAGCACTTGAGCTGTAGCATACATGGTCATCCCGTCCCGTAAGATTGAGTCTGGAACATTTCCACTGAGCATGTTGCCCATCAAATACCTAGAAACACCTATGATTAGTGTATTATATACTTAAAGAAGACAGTGGTAATGCATATAGCAATCTGTAAAATAATTTTAGTGTAAACAGATAACCTGCAAATTCAAAACATTTTCTTTCAGAATATCTAGAATGAGAAAAACATCCTTTAATACGAGCTATTGGTAAATGATCTAAAATTCTAAATCTTAGTCACACTTACAAGAACTTCAAACGCTTAGATTCGATGCGCTCTGGAATTTCGCCAACTAATTTGTTAAAGCTAACATCCCTGTCATGAGCATGTAACTTGAATCAATTAAAAAATTAAATAGATATCATGTTATACAAAATATAACTCTCATAAGCACAATAAGGAAAAGAAAAGTCTTGTCTGTGAGGTGCAAGTTCGAGATTTTAATAATTAAATTAAAATAAGAGGCAGGGGAGGTAAATTCAAACTTAGAGGTTATTAAGTATCATATTCCGTGCCCTTCAATTATAAAACATGTTTGGATGTTGGAGGCATGCAAATATTATTCTAAATATATATGTATATATATATCTACAAAGTGCTTTGTGTTACTTACACCAATTCGAGAATTTCCAATTTCCATATATAAGTAGGGACTTCTCCAGAGATATTACAATTTCTCAGGACTCTGAATCAAAAAGTAAATAATGTGAAAAAAGATGCTATAATCATTACTAATTAGATATAAAAATTAATTTAACATACAGTCTTATCAAGTTTGTACTGATACTTAGGTTAGGAAATCTTTGAATTGGTCCATGTATGTCGGTAATTCTCCTGCAAAATTAGAAGACCATGAGTTGTATAAGAACAAATAGAAGTTTTCTAATTTGATATTGAGGGCAAAGATGGAGAGATAAGAAGGAACACATATACAATTAACTGGTTCTGCACTCACAAGTCAGTTAAGTTACCGAGACCAAATATATTTGATGGAATTGGTCCCTCCAGCCCACTTGCAGACATTTCCCTTCATGGACAAGATTACTTCAAGAACTACAACGAAAATATTTAACATTTTGAAAAATAAAAGTGAAAGATGATGGACAAGGATTATACATTCTGCTTAGTTGTTTCCAGGACTGTATGAATTCAGGTATTGTCCCAGTGAAGTTGCTATCGTTTATCCTACTGCAGAGGTCAGGCTTGGGTTGCTCAGAATATAATCTATCGTACATGGTAAGGGCAAATTAACAATCAATATAGTGAAGAAGTGAAGAAGTGAAGAACTTACAAATCTGTTAAATTTGTTAGCGCAGCAAGTGTCAATGGTAAACTGCCTGTCAGTTGGTTGGATGATAGAATCCTTTATGTCCATTGTCATGTAACCCAAAAACTATTTAGGCAATGTACAAAAATTTCGGTTAAAGTTGTAGAAGATATGACAAGAACTTACAAGTTCTTTAGTTTAGATAGTTTTCCAAGCTCGGGAGGGATTGTTCCAGAAAACTGGTTTGCCTCAAGATTCCTGAAACAAATATGTAACTTGCATCTGGATGACAGTGGTTAATAAATGGCAAATTGAGAAGGACATACTGACATGTTCTAGAGTATCACAAAGTATCCATGACTATTATATGCCAACTTTTCATTTTTCTTCGTAGTTCATACTTTATACCGTCTTTTACACATAATACCAAATCATACGAAGAACTTGCATAATCTTCTGACCATATTACTAGATAGCAATCTGAATAAAGATAGGCTTAAAAGGGTTCTTTCTAATTTTCCAACTCACTTAAGTTATGCTTCCTACTAGAACATATCAATAAAAACGATATACTACACAGATAGCTCGTCTACTTCTACTTGTTAAAACTTTCTGGTAATGACCTTAGTATTTCATAATTTTAGTCATCACATTGATGAGGTATGTAGTAGAGGAAAAAGGAAAAAAGAATCGTCGAGACCTACAAGTAAGTAAGAGTGGTAATATTCCCCAATTCTTTCGGCACTTCTCCTGACAAGCGGTTTGCAAGAACAGAGCTGCAAATTAATTAGTTAGTTTCAAGAAAAGAATGATTCTACAACTGAACCATTCTTGACATGGAAAAAGTGAGGCTTACATTGACTGTAATGTTGTTGAACCCCATTCAAGAGGTATTGTGCCGCTTAGGTAGTTGTAAGCAAAATCACTACAAATACATATGTGAGCATTTGTGTTAATGATTTCAATTCAAGTTCCCCAACTACTATATTTGAGTATTAAAAGACTCTTACATCATACGGAGATAACGAAGCATTACTAATTCAGATGGAAGAACACCAGGAAGAGCAAGACCCTTAAGAATGCTGCATACATGGGAAACACATTATACTAAACTCAGACTAAACCCTAAGGAAGTTTGCATAAAGATATAAATACATTTTTTTTATACTAAATCCGACATCCAAATACATAACCCGAGCTGACTTCCGCTTAACAATTTGATTATCTATTGGATTCATAAAACACAAGCTAGAACCATTTCGTAACCAATTCAAGTAACTTAAAAGAGAAATGGGTATGCACTAGTTTTC
Organism: Daucus carota subsp. sativus; assembly: GCF_001625215.2. Classification (NCBI taxonomy): domain Eukaryota; kingdom Viridiplantae; phylum Streptophyta; class Magnoliopsida; order Apiales; family Apiaceae; genus Daucus; species Daucus carota. Next base: position 23,139,565 of record NC_030382.2, read on the forward strand.
TTATTTAAAATGTCAGCTATGACACATCCAAACACCAGCTTTTTGTTAGGAGCTACTGGGCTTCCTCATGCCCAAAAATTTTGAGGTGACGTCTTCTCTCATACTAATCAAGCAGCACAAAACTCCTCCAACAATAAGTGGAGGATAGCCCAGCACCTTAGTCACGAGAAGTATGCAAAACTATATTATATTATAATTTGGATAGAATTATTGCTCTGCAGAGAGATAAAGACTATCATGGTTTAATGCTACACTGAAGGTGTTTTAAATCATCATTTTGGAAAATACGATTACCATATATTATATTAGGGTATAAGCCACAAATATCTATTACATAAGCTTTATTCAGAGGCTGCAAATAACAATTTGTCATTGAAGAGTAAGTCAGAGATACAATACATCGTTACAACGTGACAAATTGTGTTGTTCTCTGAGTTGCACTCGCAATCCACCTTGCTCTCTGATCCAGGAGGCGCCTGAGGATTTATGCCAACCAAGTCAACTTGGCAAGAATCGGCATTGAACTTCCAGTAAGTTGCACCCATAGTTGAAGTAAGTTTTTGAAGAACATCAACTATGACATAGATGAAGAAATGTATGACTGATATGCATCCCTCATTGTGAAGCGTCATAATATGATTATAAATTACACTACCAATGAAGCACAACAACTTTAACAAGAATTGCATTCACATGGCAGATATTGACAATGTTGACCTCTAAGACATAGCTCTGTAGTTCTCTAAATAAAGAGTTTGCTTAATTTGTCATACAAATCCCAATTTGCCTTCATCTGTTACGCTCATGTTTTCTTCTTTTCAAGACATATAACTATACACTACGGTTGATATGTAATATATAGGTAACATGCACACATATATCCTTAATGTTTCATAATTTGTGTCATAACATTATCTTAAAGCTTTCAAAAATTGTGTACATTTCAAACCTAATACAATAGGTTTACTTCAGTCTATACCTTTGTATGTCATAACCAGTTTACATTAAAAATTTGTCTCTCTTGTTCTATAAAGCGAGTCCCATGCTTTTTATTGTGCTACTATTTTCCTTAAATCTTCTAACAAGGTTACTACTAAATACCAAAATTTAAGTCCTTAAGTTCAATTAGATTTCAAAGAAATAAGTTTATATGGGAAATTCTATTAGCGACAATATTAGGGAATTTACTCTTTTAGACTAATTGTCCGAAATTGCCACAAAATAATGGAATCCAACACCGGTTAAGATCATACTTATGAAAAGCTATGGTAAAATCGTACGGCACACAAATTATTTTTTTGCGAGAAACTATAACTAACTTGATAATCATCTTATTTTAAAAAGCTACAGAACTTTACTAAATTCACTTTCTCCAAGATATATATATTCAGTTTAAAGAGCTTTGACAAATGTTGAGTGCCTGCCAGTGAATCCACCTAACTACAGGTTTGCAGCAGCTATTTCATCAAAGTAAAGTCAACTTACTATAGTAATACAGCACATAGAAAAAACCTAAAAAATTAATCTGTGAGCATGATCAGCCAGAAGTTTTCTTCTTGGTTCTATCAGCCATCAGTTTAAAGCACAAACAAAGAATTAGAAGGGAGAAATGGTTTTCAAAGCAGGAGCCCTCCTCCGTATTAAGTGGTCATCAGTGATATTTTATTACATTACTTGACTCTCCTCCTAATCTAGTCACTTCCTTGTAAACTATTTTCCTAGTAGACTTTAACGATTACCTCTCAATCACGGTAATTCTTCAAAATATATCTTCGACAAGCATGGATCATCAAGGAAACCACGTCCCTAAAGTTTAAAATAGTGGTAATGTTTGTGTACATCTACCACCTCCCCCGTCCTAATTGGGTATGTTTGGTTCTATCTCTATAACAATAAATAATGCCATCTCTGTAATTATCTCCTCTTCCCTTTCTCCCAATACATCTATAGTCATTGATCAGTAGTAATTTTCTACCTACATTATCAATGTGTTTTCAATCAATTATGACAATATAATCTGTCCCTAATCCCCACAATTAACAAACTTTAGGGAGCAAGAAAGGATAAAAACTCATTCTTGCATAAACCCACCTCAAAAAATTACTCAACGCACAAAAATACTCGGTAAAAACCCAAAAAAAAAAAAAAAAACTTAAAAATTCTTCACAACCCAACTCAATTATGCTTATATACAATGCTCTAGTCCACAAAAAACATATAAACAAGAAATATTTTGGCAATCTGCAGTAACAAAGATAAATAAAATAAGAGACTTATTTAGCTACTTACCTTCTTCCTGTGGAACTTTTAGCTCTGCGAGTTCCAACAACATGAAGCAACAGCCCAGAAGACAGATGAACTCAACTGAAGAGCTCCACCCCTTCATCTCTAGTAACTATAAACTTCCAAATTAGTATCTGTTAGCCGAACATACAAAGTCTAAAAATGTAGTATATAACTTATAAGGCCTACATGTGCATATAAGTGTGTGAAGTATAGTACAAGTAGATTGCTGAAGTACTTGTTAGAGAAGATGGAGAGAGTGTTTATAAAGTGAGCTGGAAAAGACAAGTCAGCAGTGAAGATGTTTGGGTTGGCAGTATTGGTAGTAATGGGATTATTGGATTGTAAGTGTATTTATACATGATTAGTTATGAAAGTTTGACACGCAATACACAAAGTTATAATGAAAAGTAAAAGTCGAAACTCTGCTTTTTACGAGAGGGTAGATTACTTTAACACGCCCACGTTTATTATACGAAAATGGGGCCTCGTGAGAATTTTCGCAATATTTGTACTACCTCCCCCGTTTCAAAATACATGTCATTTTAGGAAAAAAAATTGTTGTTTATTTCAACTTTTAATGTAAATTTATATTTCCAAAATCAACTCTCCTTCACATATTTCAAATTTATATTTCCAAAATCAATCATATACCACATATTAAGTTTAATTAAGAGCATCTCCAAGAGTCTCCTAGTAGACTCCTAAAAATAATATAAAAAATAGGGTTTTTCTAGTATATGCTCATGGGCACACATTATACATTAAATTTGATGAGTTTGGTAAATTTTAATTGGTGGACTTGATGTAAATGCAGGGGGGCATCCTTATTTATGATTAGATGACCAATAAAAATGCACCAAATTCATAGGAGTTAGTGCTTATTGTGTGCCCACGGGCACATCATAGAAAATCTGTAAAAAAATATGACTCTTAGTATTATAGTGTGATTCTAAGAGTGGCAACTCCAACAATACTCTCTATATCCTCTCATTATTGTATATTTTATTAATATCTAAACCCACTATGAAAAAGATTCAAATTCATGTAGTGGAGGGAATGAATTTTTTATTATTAAAAACAAGTTAAGAGCCACTATATGGCTCCTAAAATAGAGGAGAGAGCAGAGGCTCTTAGGCTTTTTAAGAGCCACTAAGAGCCTCTTGGAGCTCAATTTTTGATCATCCTCTTTATATCTTGAGTTAGGAGTCTATTTAAGAGCCTATTGGAGATGCTCTTAATGACTTAATATTGGGATTTATGGGTGATAGACAGCAGTCAACTTAACGTTTTCATGTACTTAGATTTATCTAAATAGAACATATTGTCACAGCCAGAGTATGTCTTTGTAGTATATTTTTATCTCTGTCAGAAATGTAATGGTCATACTTGAAAGAAGTTCAATTCAAAATTGTTCATGCCCCAAGGCGCAAAGACAAATGACAGCAAGATTAAAAGACTGCTACTATCAAGATATTTGACAGCAGTACTACACAAGGCAGCCAATTGCAAAGTCTCGACAGCAAGTTTTGTTCTTGACAGCAACTTTGGCTGAAACTCCGCAGACAGCAAGTTTCCGCTCGCATGACAACAAAACTCTGGCGTTCCTACCTAAAGCGTATTCAGGAAGCCATAGTCATCTCAATCATTGTTATGACAGCAAGTTCTGATGTCCCTATGTCACTGTCGCTGGAGATCTTGGATTAGATTTGATTCCACATCAAGTCAAATCATGTGGCAGATAAAGATGTTCAATCCTAGGAATGCTGCAGAAAGATGTTTTGTAGCAGACCTATCAAGCCTATAGCTTGAAGCTCAAGAATACACAAAGTCGTGGATAGTTACTTAGAAAGGAGACAAAGTCACTTTTGTTCACCTCTGAGTTACTCAAAATAGAATGTTCCTAGGTTGCTTTTCATACAATGTAACAACTGTAGAAATGCATTTTAGAAATGTCACATGGGCTGTGTTCGGTAAAGTAGCCGCAAAATCAAAAGAGTACTTTATAGATCTACAGAACCTGTGGTGCCCAAGTAAAGTTAAACATTGATATAAGTATGGAAACCGAGCTTGAGTAGAAAAAATGCAAAAACAAAGAGATCAAACAGAGAGAACACCAAGGGAGTGAAACACAAGTGTATTCCTTGTGAAATGAAGCTCGAGATTAATTCTTCGAGATTGTAGCAAAACAGCAGAATAAATAAATCTTTTATTTTATGAAGTTAAACTACAAGTGTTCATAACTTAGTTTGCATCTCACTTTACTGATATAATTAAATCTTTGATTTGTTGTTGAATTAAGATTTAAATTTATCAGTATTGCATTCAACCCCCCCTTCTGCAATACATTCGAGGACCAACAACTGGTATCAGAGCAGGTCAGGTTGTTTTCATAATCTTGTAAACAAACCCTATGATTGTGTCAAGTATGCAGAAGTCAGGCATCAAGATTCCAGTGTTCGACAAAGAAAACTACAATATCTGGAAAAGGAAGATAATGTTATTCATCAAGTCTTCAAATCAGCTCTATCCTGGTTTATTGGAGAATGGCCCATTTATCCTACAAAAAGAAATTCCATCATACACCGATGATGACAGAATCGTTCCAGCTCACAGGTTACCAAAGAAGCCTAGTGAATCGACTGATACTGAAAAAGAGAAAGTAGCCCTGGATGATCATCTACAGTTAATCCCGCTGGATTCACTTTCAAATGACAAAGTCATGGGTGGCAATGTCATAACATGTAGCTCAGCATATGATATGTGGAAAAATATAGAGTTGCTATGTGAGGGAAGCGAAGAAGTCAGAGAGAACCAAAAGCAAATCCTAGTCTCTCAATATGAAGATTTCATGGAAAATCAAGGAGAATAGCTGACTATCATGTTCGAAAGATTCAGCAAGCTGTTAGGTGAATTACAACTCCATGGGAAGCACTATGACAAGAAGGAAGTCAATATGAAGTTCTTACTCACTCTACCAACTCATTGGGAAAGTAGAGTGACGGCTATCCAAGAAGGAAGGAATCTCAACAATGTTGCTCTTGAAACATTATATGGTGTTCTAAAGTCTTATGAATTAGAATACTTTCAAAAGACAGCTATCCAGTCTAGATTAAAGAAAAGAACCTTTTTAAAACACTTCTGAAAACCTGTATTTTTTTAAAGGATACTAAAATCAAAGAATTTAAAATTTGAAATTCAAACCCGAAAGCCATAATAAAAGATTTAAAAGAGAGCATTTAACTCCCTAAAAACAGCAGTATCGCATCCAGATTACAATAACGAATTTAAAATCAACTACTATCAATAAATAATATCTTACAACTTTAGATCATCTTCGATAAGAACAATTACTGTCAATCTATTCCAACTATGACTTACATTTGAATCTCAATAGCACAACTTTAGCTAGCACCAACCTTATCAATCTTCCTGGATACCCTTTGACCACTAGATCCTCAACCCTGACTCCTCACCTAGCATTAGCCTTATTCACGATCACAATCTAGCCACTCATCTTTCATCCTTTCTGAAATGGTTAAAAGAGAATAGCAAAAGTGAGCAACAATGCTCAGCAAGTAGTAAATAAATAATGACAATTCTGAACAATATAGAAGGAGTTCACAAGCTTAAAATACTTTATCAACAGATTCAATATGAGATCACAAGACTAGGATATTGTATAGAATGATTCACAATACCTTGAAGCAATGGAAACTGAGAAATTCAATCCTTCCAAAAGAATTATTGAATTGGACTATCACATTTTAATTAAAACCAAGTTTAGGCGGCTGATCAGTCACACACTAACCCCGAGCAGGCCCGCCATGCTCTATCACTGGATCCAAGGCACTCATTGGCCTAACATGACCACTCATCTGGTCTGACCAATCATCTGGTCCACATATTTTTATAAAACAATAATCCAATTCTCTAATTCAATTCAATAAGACAATGCAAATACACATAACAGAATCATAATCATTATCAACAACAGAATTATTCCAACTCAACTTTTGAGAATCATCCTTTCATAAATTATAGTTCAGGAAATCCCTAACTATTCAGTATCCTCCATTATCGGCAAAGTTTCCTGTATTTAGCCTGCTGAACCAGCATGACAATGGTGGGTTGAATAATCATGAAGATCCCAATTCATTCTAAGTTTTAACTATCACTGAGCAACACATGATTCAATGACAATGGATCAGAATATTTTCAATATATCCAAGGGAGAGGTTCGGGATACTTGCAACACATGTAAAGAGAATCGATCAAAATATTTGCAATATATCCAAAAGTAGGGTGCAGGATACTTGCCTTAAATCTGACCCCAGTCTCGCAGCTTAATCTCATATTCCCACTTTCACAATCTATGCATATCATAATCTCTACACCATCTTTGGCTATACTCTATCTAGCGTACAGCTTTGCTTCCACGGCTCGTTCCTTATTCACTTTGCAACACTCCTTGACCTTTTTGAACGTCTTCGAGCGTACACGTATCGTCCAAATCCTTTACGAGAATACAATAATACTATAATCACTAAACACTATATCGCATATACATGTCACGTACGTCGATACCCACTTATATATCCCTTTAAACCTATCATATATGACTTAACACATAATCATGCATTGACTCTATCATATAGTCAAGTCGTATTCCACATAACATATTACAACTCAATAATCATATAAATTCTATCGAAAATCCGACAGCGTCTCATCTATTTATTAGACTATCCCCCTGTCAACCTATTCCAATCAATCAACTTGAATTCCTATAATCCATATACTCTTAAACGTTATGAATCGAAACATGACACTAAGTCACGTGACCATTTCTAACATCAGACACAAACACGTTTTTCATGAAATCATTAATCAATAACAATCAAATCAAATATTATCACTTACTGCATACTTATCAATACATAATCACATTCTAGACTTGATCATATTGTCATATTATATCAACATAGACTTTATAAGCTTTAATCTCCTTTTTGTTTCATATAATTTCGAATTACGGATTAAAACATATGATCAAAACAGTTTTCTTACTCCACTATCGACATATAACACATCACACAGCTAGTAAACAATACATTGCACATCAAGTTTCCCATCCCAATTGATGTCAAATCAAGTATCGATTTGAAAATGATTTTCAGGAATTTTTCAAAATTTTTAAACATTTTTCGGAATTACAACGGATAAAAGAATCACTTTTCAAATAAATAATCAAGTCCAGATAATCGGAATTTTAAGGATTAGAAAAGATGAATGAGAACACTCGCACTAATCAGAACAATTGCAACAAATATAAAAGAAATGGATAAGAATATTTGCAATATCTCCAAAGGAGAGGTTCGGGATACTTGCAACACATGTAAAGAGAATAGATAATAATATTTGTAATATATCCAAAAACAGGGTTCAGGATACTCTATCTAGCGTACAGCTTCGCTTCCTCGGCTCGTTCCTTATTCACTTTGCAACATTCCTTGACCTTTTTGAACGTCTTCGAGCGTACACGTATCGTCCAAATCCTTTACGAGAATAAGATAATACTATAATCACTAAACAATCTATCGCATATACATATCACGTACGTCGATACCCACTTATATATCCCTTTAAACCTATCATATATGACTTAACACATAATCATGCATTGACTCTATCATATAGTCAAGTCGTATTCCACATAACATATTACAACTCAATAACCATATAAATCCTATCAAAAATCCGACAACGTCTCGTCTATTTATTAGATTATCCCCCTGTCAACCTATTCCAATCAACAACCAACCAATCAACTTGAATTCCTATAATCCATATACTCTTAAACGTTAATAATCGAAACTTGACACTAAGTCACTTGACCATTTCTAACATCAGACACAAACACGTATTTCATAAAATCATCAATCAATAATAATCAAATCATATATTATCACATACTGCATACTTATCAATACCTAATCACAATCTAGACTTGATCATATTTTCATATTATATCAAGATAGACTTTATAAGATTTAATCTCCTTTTTGTTTCATCTAATTCCGAATTACGGATTAAAAGATATGATCAAAACAGTTTTCTTACTCCTCTATCGACATATAACACATCACATAGATAGTAATAAACACATTGCACATCAAGTTTCCCATCTCAATTGTTGTCAAATCAAGTATCGATTTGAAACTGATTTTCGGGAATTTTCTGGAATTTTTAAATATTTTTCGGAATTACAACGGATAAAAGAAACACTTTTCGAATAAATAATCAAGTCCGGATAATCGGAATTGGACTTGAAATCATCTGCAAACAACTGAAGAGCCTTTAAAATAATTTAGAGAAATATTTCAAAGCTCGAAACTATTTTTCGGAATTTTTAAATCAAAAAGAATAATTAAATTCAATTAATTAATCAATTAAAATCAATTAATAAATAATTAGATTAATTAATCAATTAATATTTAAATTAAGTTATCAATTAAAATAATTAATTTTTAATTAAAATTAATTAAGAAATTAATGTAGATTCATTTTTGAATAAAGAAATGATTAAAAACTTTTTTTGAAATTAAAACAAATACTTAAAAACAATTTTCAAAATCAAAATGACAGGGTTTATTTTGTAAAGTTTTGAAACTATTATCGCAAGATACAAAGTGTACAAATCTGAAAACTCAGGGACAATACTGTTTCTTTCTCAAAACTCTGGGACCGATCGGTAATTAACCGTCGTCCCGTCCAACTCGCTGTCTCCGGTGACGGCAACTCGTCGGAAAACCACACACACCAGAATTTGCTGAAAACGTGCAGATACAGCCTATACAGCATCAGTAACGTGATTATGTGATCAAAAACACCACTACATGCGTCATTTGGCCGGGATTTAGCCGAGAAGATAAAGAACACCGTCGGTGTTCAAAACGCCGACGGGCTCGATTTGCAACCCAACACACAAAATAGTTACACCAATCGATTATTGACGTTAACATACACAAACTGATAACCTTAGATCAAGCCCAGATTCAACGAAACTGATTTTCCGTCAAAAAAATTCATAAAAGCTCAAGAACACAGCTTAGAATTCAAACTATCGTTTGGGCTCATAATAAATGACATTAAATTTAAAATAAACTGACCTAAAATTAGCAATAGGTTAAAGTTGTCACTGAAAGGCTTTCACATTGATTTAGTATGTAACAGGTTGCATTAAAATGCACATAGTATGAATTGGCATACTTTGTAAACATATTAGTGTTTTAGCAATGAAATTGCCGTATAAAATATAGGTTTTTGTAATAGCATTGAAGTTGTGCCAATTAATGGGATAGCATCTGTGTAGTAAAATATATTATTAAGAAATTAAAGTTTTAGTAATACAAAAATTTCAATAAATAATTGTAAGTCAAAAGTTTGATTTTATTTCTAAAATGCAGACTCGGATATAACTTAGTAAATATTAATAGTTGTTATTGTCCAAACATATATTGTAATTTTATAAAGGGTGAGCATGTAATTTATAAGTTTGTTATGAGAGTATAATCTTTAAATCCAAGCATTGTAACATTATAACAACAATTGTGAATATTAGTCATGTATATGATTTTTTTTTAAACTATTAAATATCTTGGCAATACATAATTCAGCAACCACTCACGATGGAGGGCTTTAGGGTCGAAGCATTTTCTGTTTCCCTGTTCCTAAAAAATCTCTATACAATTAAATTTGTAGTACTTGTGTCGATAGGCATGTAAGCTGTCATATTTATATGAAGTTGTGTCTTTAAAAAAAATAATTCTTTTTGTTTTTATGTGAATTATTTTTTGTGTACCTCATCTGTGTATGTGTACGTCAGATACATGTATGAAGGTGTAAGTTGTAGAAGATGAAAAAGTGTAACGGTTATGACACTTATAGGTGGCTTTAATTAGATTGTATTTTCTTATCTGTTATAAAAGGGCGTCTGTTATGTTTTGTAATCCACCCGTTTCGTTGATTGCAAGCGCTCAATCTTTTTAACTTCCTTCGCCTGTATTTTTGTTGGTGTGAACACTTTGATAAGATGGACAATAGCATCCAGACATTGCCTCTTGATATTATATCTTTGTTGCTTAAGACATTTCTTGCTGCTTCTGGATTTGATGGTTTCTACAGTATGTTGAAAGCATGAGCGCAAGCTCAGAAGAAGTATCTCATCTTGAGATTGCTAGAAGAATTTCCTATCAATGGTCTGTATAGGTTTGAAAATCTTGGCTCTGTGTCCGATAGAGCCGCTTTTCAGTAGTTTATGATGGTAGCTAAGGAAATGGTTATAGGCGACGCCATAGTGTACCAAAGATGCCGGAATATTTTTCTTGGTTTTGGTAACACTGAAGTGAGTTATACTGCACTTGATGAGCTGAGTAGTAGTGCATATTTCCTGGCTAAAATTGCCAATTGGATTCTTAAAAGTATATATCGTCGGCATACAAGTCTATCCGCTTTGCATGCACTGGCTGACATTCATAGGAGCCCCTATTATTCTCGCCGGATAGGGCCTGCTCTTGCTAGTATCAAAGTTATATACTCTTCCATTGAAGGATCACTTCTTGTGCCTGCTATAGAAAAGAAAATATGTTGCCCCATTCATTCAAATGGTGGTGAAAACTTGTTTCTGATAGATTGTCTACAGACAGAGTTGTGTCTTTTCTGTGAGCTGGCATGTATATTGAATATGTTTTCAAGGGACGGTGGCATGTCATGATATTATGAATGCGTTATTGGAAGTGAATCCGCGCTGTCTCTGAAGGGAGCCATAATTTATGTCTTTTCTTAAGTTTGCAAGTGTCTGTTACTTAGGGGTTTATTATGATGTTTTTCATGCAACCTAGTCTTCAAGTTTGAGTAGTTTGTAATCAGTCGAACATATTATATTTTCCAACCTTGGTAAATAGTAGATGTGTGTTTCTTTGTTTTTCGTCTTGTAGGTGTTGCTCCCTTTAGTAACCATCATGTGTTTGTGCATGGTCTATTATAATGTTTTAGATAAAGTGGAGCCTGGTATTGTTCCTAATCGTGGTAATCTCAATTGCCACGTGTCATGATTGAATTGGCTTTAACTTTGTTAATATAATTAACTCGCCACTTGCTATACTGGCACATAATCAGAAGGCATATCATTCAGGAAGGTTTTTGCGATGAATAAACCCTCTACCCAATAGGCAAAATATGGCCTTCCTTGTTAATTCAGCCATCAAACGGACAACCGTTGTGTGGGTGTGATTTCTGGTTGTAAATTGTGACGGATGAAGAGTTTCCAAAGTTGTTAGTGCTCAATTTATAGCCAATAGCTTGTGTGTGCTGCCAACCCTGGAAAGCTACACTTTCTTAGAGCGCTCCTTTACCCCGTGTAAATTATATATTCACTACAGGAATTTCGGTAGTCAAGAATTTTAAGCCGTAGGTTGTATTAATGACCATTAATTTGACTGAGGACTTATGGCAAGGCCGGATATGTGATTCCAAGAGTGAACAGTTAGTAGTCACAAGAAAAATGTACCGTTCGAGTAGTTCAATTGGATTGTAATAAATTGATTCTGGAGTATAAGAGAACTTCCCTGACAAGACATGGAAGATTTATTCCAGCAATTTTGGAGTTTTAGAAATTCAGAATTACTACTTGAATTTCTAAAAGTTGAAATTTGCTTAGAAGCATTTAGGTTCTACCATGTAAGTAATTGTATCCGCATGCTATGTGTGAGTTGCAGGACTTTAGTGTGTTTTTTGTAGAAAATGTAAGGTCACAAGATTTTTAGGCCGAGTATATTAATATCCAGAATCAGTTATTCAAAGACATTTTCTTAAAGTTATACATTAATAATATACTTTTTACAATGACAAAGCTAATATAAATTACCATCAATATGATCCTTTTTTCTCATAAGCATGTACTTGGGCTTAAGATATGATAAACAGATATATACAGAACATGCTGAATACATCATACATTCATACTACAACTTTACAACAGTCATAATCCAATGAAGATATAGTTTCCACTAACGAGTAGTAATTGATATATTTCCAGAATCTGTGATCTCCAAAGATGTTGAGATAAACCTACAAGAGAGCCAATCTTCAATAAGCAACACTACAAAAACCGGATTAAACTGGAGTCATATGAGACCTAAATCAATAAATAATTGCAAAAATCAATGTTTGATAAAGTTGGTATGAAGTTTAGTTTGCCAAGTTATAGAATTGAAAAATAGAGATGAAATTTTGCCAAGTATGAGTCATTTTACTCACACATTCACAACATGATGCCCAAGATAATTTTTTACGGCATTCACCATTTAAAGGTTAGATGCAAGATGTGGAAGACAAGTCAAAAGGCATGCAACAAAACCATCATAAAAATAAACGTATTTAAAAATGAATTATTCTTATACAGCAAATCTAAAGTTCACAAAAGAATAGGTATCATAGTGTACTATGTTAGCAGTATGACAGAGGCAGTTAAAATTTTGTATCTTTTAATATGGTATATATTCGTTGCAAGCTTAAAACATCATATTGAATTCTCTATCTTGTTACAAGAACCTTATTCGCAGCTAACATAACAAAATAGAAATGTGAAGCCTGAAAAACCCACGACAAACAGGGCACCAGGCTAAAACCACACAAACACATATAGAATTGTACCTTGTTAGCTATATGCAGGAAGAACAGAGGGTTGAAGAGTAATCTGGCCACCATTGGACTGTAGGATCGAAGATTCATTAACTTGTCCAGATTCATCAACAACCTAACATAACAGCCTCACAATCAAGTACACGCGGTAAGATGTGAAGCCAGATCTCTTCAGTATTTTACCAGTTGAGTTTGTGTATTTAAAAACCAAACTGCTTAAAGATCACCTCCAAAAACTCTTGAACAATACTCCTCAAGTACTTTACTTCCATCAGAGTCGGTAGATCAAACATTCACACCATTTAGAGGAAATTATAAGCTAAGGTAGCCTGATGTTGTTGTCCACAATGCAAGTCTGCCAGTTTCATCTATGGACTTCATGTCTGCATACTGTTTTGTGTCGACTTCAAATTGTCAAAAATCTCCTGGTACACAATATTCTTGGTATAGCCGATATGCTTGACATCTTCATCCATAAACAGAATCTTCAGTCCCTGCGGTGAGGTAACCCTTGATACTGCGACGTAAATCTGGCCATGGCTGAAAACTGGTTTAAGCATATAAAGTCCCACGTTCTTGACCGTTTGACCTTATCTTTTATTCACTGTCATTGCGTAGCAAACTGATATAGGGAACAGTTTTCTTTTCACCCTTGCTGGAAATGTCTTGTCAGCCGGGGACATATTTGTCCTTGGTATATATGTAATATCGCCGATCTTATTACCCATAATAATTCTTGCTTCCACCAGGAATTGGTAACATCTTGTTACAATGAGTCGAGTACCATTACATAGGCTCTTTTTTGGATCAAGGTTCCGCAGCAACGTTATAGGAGAATCGACCTTGACTTGGAGCTCGTGATTCGGAAGCCCGCTGAATTTTAAAGAGTTGAGATATTCTGGAGGGTATAAAACTTCCTCAACTGCCGTTGAAGCGGCCTTACAAATACTATCATTGCTTCTATAAATTTTCAACTCTCCGGCAGTCTATGTAGGACCTCATTATTCACAGCTTCAACATATTCATTCAGGGGTGTTAATATTGCTCGATCACGAATATATTCCATGTTCACATGCTCTTCCTCGAGGTGGCTATAAATTTTATTTACCATTGATTGTAGTGGATCATCACCGGGATTCAGGTATACCTGCATATGAGGTGAAGAGTAAGTGCGGGACAAAAAAATTGGGGAGGTCACGGTTTTTTTTAACTAACTATATTCATATATTTGTTCATAGGGCAGGAAATCTGTAATCCAGAACTGCATTGCCTGCGGAATATGTGTGATTGTAGTAAGGATGATAGGACCTATCTTTTATTTGGAATAGGTGATGTACTTGTCATTTTGTATGGTTGTATTTGTAAATGTACAGCAGAATTTTATTACGGAAGTTCAATGGGAGTTAAATGCCATTTCTTCCTGTGATCCCTATTGTTGAACAATGCTATTTTTCTCAGTGTATGTAAATGTGTTTTAACTATTTATCCGAATTATAAGCAGCGTCACAAAATAATTTAATAAAGAAGTTGATGAATAGATTAGTTACTTCTACAGAATCTTTATCTTTGAAGGTTCCATGTCATCATCGAAATTAGTTGTTTGTTCAGTTCCATCACCTAGTGCCAATACCCAATCACGAAATGGTACTTTTATTCCATCAATTGTAACTGGAGGCAAATTTTTCTCAATTCGCATGTTTTCAACCAGGTCAAAAACTGTACAATTATCCCATAAACTGGATTTGATAATACTTGAACCCACAATATCTTCCCTTCCCTTTTTTGGAACCACTGGCAGAACTTGTCTGAAATCACCTCCAAGAAGCATTGTCATCCCTCCAAAAGATATTGAGGAAGCATCTGCATTCACCTTTGACCGGATATCCCGGAAGGTGCGGTCAACCGCTTAAAAAACGTGTCGATGAGTCATAGGTGCCTCGTCCCAAATGAAGAGGCTAGCCTCACATATCAGCTCCGCCAGGTATGTATTTTGTTTATGTCACAGCAACTAAACTCATAAATATTGATTGGTATTTTAAAGCGTGAATGTGTTGTCCTTCCACCATCCATAAAAGGGAAGCTATATATACCTGATGATGCAACAGCAAGTACTATAGTACCTTCACTCCTTAATTCTGATATTATAGCTGACCATGAAAACATTTTACCAGTACCCCCTGGACCATATACAAAATAAAGGCCACCCAAATTCAATTCCACAGCCTAAATAATTGTTTGGAAGACAGTAGATTGCATGTGGTTCAAGGACCGAATTATTTTTTCTGCCCTGACTCTAAGTGCCTCTCGATCATACAGCATCTATTCCACCAACAGCTCATTTCTGTATCTGTTAGCTGTAGTCGGGTTCAAGGCTGGGAGTCCAGGATAATCTCCTACTTTCTTTCCGTATTGTTTTAGCAAATTATTAATACACTGAAGAGTAAGCATTTATTTGTCACCAACATCAATTCTCAGGCTTGGTAGCTTTAAAAGTTTTCTCTGTGTGTATTCTATATCATCCGATAAAGCACGCAAGTGTTTTTCTCACAAGTCGGACGAATTGATGACTTCACAAAAGACTAATAGAGTGAATAAATAAATCACGAAGTTGTGGTCCGGTTGCATAGGCATTTGCATCCTCAAGAACAATATGTCATTCATTATCCGAATCCAGGAGACCTCTATGAAAACATGCTTCTATATAGGTGCGATGAACAATTCCCCCCACCTTCCTGATGTCATCAAAACTCTTGGGTCCTTGAACAATGTTTAATAACAACCGCATATAGAAACGCTCTCCAAAAGATGGGTTAACATATACCATTCGGCCACGACCTCAATATTTTGCTTTCTTCGAAACCATCGACGTGTGGATGAATCCCAATGGAATTTTGTTGTGAATTTTACAAATGTAAGGTCACGGCCAAGTTCATCATACCGATTTATCAACATCCATTGAATGAACATTGTCCTATCCGGGTCAATTCTCCGAACCACTTCGGGAAAAGTTTCATCATCACGAAATCTAACTTCCTGTTCATTTTCAAGGTGGAAGTATAATCACTGGACAAATGGTTCTCGATGATGTATTGGGAATTCATATAGGCGCCAACATGCCTCTGCTGCTGAAACATACCGGCATGACACATAGGTTTTCACCTCATCGCGCTCAATTGCGGTTGCTCGTGACGTGGAAGGCAATTATACTGGTGTGGGCTGATGGTCCTCTCTCTCTCTCTTGCACTATAGTGGCCATATCCGGACCTTTGCAAATGTACTCGAACAAATATTTGATAGCCAAAGAGCGATTGCACCATTCCACATTTATATGGCCCTGATATTTAACAAGGAGACCACGGTGGTAAGGGACCACATTCCTACCATAATAAACAACCTTCATGTTAGAATTAGATAAGTATATATTGTACTGGGTATATATTGGAATAAAGAAATCCCTTGTCACCTATTATCAAGAAAGACTTTGCCACACTTGACATTTTTTTGGTATCCCTTCTTCTATATTGGGCAGAACCATCCGCATCTATGACAATGTTATTAGTCAAAGATTTTGGGAAGTATTTTGAGCACCGTCCCTTGATCATACATGGGCATTTCGGGTTTGCAGATCCACACGACCCATGCATCATAAATTGTGATACCACTTTATAACCCACAGGGTCAGTCAGTCTATCTGGTATTTCAACCGATATCACTGAATCAATTTCGGCTGGATTTGTTATTTTGTCATCCTCTGCCAACCACAAAACTATACGTGCATGCGGGAGACAACGCTTCTGAAACTAAATTGTGTAGACCACTGGTTTAACCAAATGCAGTTAGAACATAATATAGCATATCATCATAGTATCATTGAGACACCATGGTTGATTGTGCATCGTAGATTTCAGACCATCGAAGTGATGCATTGAATTTAGCAAATCTTGTCATTTGTGTGTTAATATACTAATATCATTGTTATATACTTAAAAAAATTATAAATTTTTGAATTTCTGAATTTTATATGAAACTGATATGTATATATATATTTTTATATTTGAATGAAAGGTAAAATCATTTCATTCGTGCAATCTATATTACATTGTAATTGTAATAAGTTCCAGTGAATATTTCGATACCATTTGTTGAGAATGAATGATAAAGTATATTACAATTATCATATAAAAAATTATAGTTTTTGTGGATGTAAATAACTAACTGGAAAGTTAACTTAATAATAAAAGTTGTACCAGATATTCAATTACGGAAAAATACAACATAAAAATAAAAAATTACTTTTAATTTTCTTGAGCACACGTTCCTTACATAAAGGAATATATATATAAAGGCTTTTTTATTTCATGCGATTTAAGTTGTTTAATACATGCATAGTTTGTAATATAATAGGTTGCATGTCTTTATAATTAAAAATGTATGCACTACACATCACAAGTTTTGGATAGAGGTTAAATAATTACATCACAACTAAAAGATGTATAGCTTTAATATATATTTGTAGTAGTTATGTTTATTTTTAAGAAAATTATATCATAAATAATGCATGTACTATATATACTGGGAATATAGGTATGTGCTTTTTTGGTTCAGTGGACACGTTAATGTGGGTGATAAAACCTGAATGAGGGTACAATATCGTAAACAGTTTTGAATAAGTTATTAGCTTTCATAAAACTCAGGTGATAACAAGTCACTATATGCAATTGACAATTTGTTTCTCAATTATCAAAGGAAATTTTAGTTGAAGGTTAAAGTTACCTGCAAGGACACGTACCATGACATGATGTTTAGTGAAATCAGCCATCATAGCATCAAGTTTCAATTTAAAAATGCGGGTACTAATATCAGGGCACACAGAGGCGTCATGCGATGAAGACAGTTGAACTGCAGCTTCAATTTCATCCCATATAGGATTACATGTGAAAGTGATGAATAGGTCAGGATGACCATATTCTTTGCAAATGGCCAATGAATCCTGAAAGTTCTACTGCATGTATTTGTACCCTCCAATGAAGCTTGAAGGCAATATCACTCTTTTCCCTACATCAGTACCAATTGTGTCGCCACGCCTAAAGTTGTCAACTACATTGTTATAAAGATCTAATGTAATCAAAGATTGATTCCTGTGTACCCACAACAATCTACTTTGTTCCACAGAGCACCAAGCGTCAACCAGAAATTATAGATATAATCTTCCACTAAGTATAAATGCATGTCCCTCATCTGCTCGAAAATGTGTTCTAAAAGCATAATATTCACGCATACTAACAGTGTTGTTCCTCCGGTTATCAGAGCTTTCTACATTACGGTGTTTTATACCAGTTCGATAACCATCTCCACCGAACGAGAATAGAAGAGGATATTGCAAGGACATATAACAAGGATCCAACTCACTTATATGCTGCAATCCAAATGCTTTATTGTGAATAACTATGTCCCTCTTATTTGCAAAGTCGTTATCGACAGCAAGACCAGCGAATTCAAATGCATTTATAGCATGTATATTCTCGATTACATAATCATCCTGAGACTGACTATTATGAAAACGGCCATCTGTTGTGCGCCTCTCAAACAATTTGAAGTGTACAGGAACAACTTCCATACCAGCAAACCGTTGTCTTATTTGGCAGAATATTCCAACCAATGCATTGTTGTGATTGAGCATGTTATCGAGGGCTGCAACAATCAATCTATCAACCTCCTCCTTTTTTCCTGCGTAATTAATCCGATGCTCATTTGCCTCATATCCATCATACATGTATAACTGTGCAGATTTTGGAGTTTGTCTATCTGGTGGAACCAAAGATCCAATGTTGTGACACACTTGTCAAGTCACCCAAAAGACATATGGTCCTATGCCATTATTGACTGATTCATCCACCTTTCCACCAAATTAACAGAATGCAAACATGGTGTTATAGATGCGGCCTTTCTGAAAATATATTTTTGCCTCCATTTCATTTCCCGTGAGTAACTGGGTCAGTTCCAGAGGTGGCACACGTAAGAGGGGGCGTTGCATCTTGCCTTTACCACAACAAATCGAATACGACTTGGGCCCGGCACCTACATGTCTACTAGTGAATTCTTCGGCCCACACCTGGGCCTGGAAGGATCCACATGTTTGAGTTGGCATGCCTATGTTCAACACAACATTGATGTCATCTGTAGCAAACATGGAAAGCACAATAAACCATTCACTACTAGAAATTTATCAATAGACATCGGTACATAGACATCAGGTGTAGTTGCACCCGATGTTAAAGGACCTTTTAATATCGTCCAAAAATTAACTAATGTCTAAAGATTCCAAGACATGAGTATTTTTTGTAACCGATGTCTAATGACCTATCTTAGAAAAATGAAAAACAGGCGGCATTTCCCCCCGCCCCTTATTTCCATAACACAAGTGAAAATTTTCAATTGAAATATCCATCCGTCCCTAGCCAAAATTCCCCCCAATCAAAAAACATTCCCCTTTCTCTTGACAAAAAAATTGAACACCCACTTTATCTAACGAAACAAAATATTTTCTAACATTTTTCATACATAACATATTCCCTCTTCTCTCTCCCAAACATAAACCCTAACATCCAGTTACCCTCAAATTGACCAATTACTCTCAAATACACTCCAATTCAGCCTCAAATATGCGTGAATAGAAGTTGGGTTGCTCGATTTACTTGGTGTTCCGATCGATTTGGTTGTGTGTTTGGTCGATTTGCTCTATTTACATGCTTTCGAACTACCCCTGTTGCTCGGGATTCTATAGCTCAAGTTGTTCATCTCATATTGTTGGCAATCCTTCTACAAGAATGTATGTGTTCTTTGCTCGTATACTCTCTAATATCTGTTCTTTATTAGTGGATCTTATTTGTTGTGTATTTTTTAGTAGTCTATATGTAACACATCATTGTCTGTTTTGACCGAGGTTATTGTCAAGAAGCGTGGCTCAGATACCATGTATGTGGCCACTGTGCTTGCCGTTGGGACCGAGTGCGATACAGGTGAGAATGTTAACATAATTATGCTCAGTTTGTTTTAATATAGTATTTGGTTTATAGTTGCTGCGTTCTCGGGTTTTGGCTTGTTTTCGTATTTGTGTATGTTTCGATTTTGTGTCATTGAAAAGATTTTAGATCTGTGTGTCTGTGTGAACGAGAGGTTTTGTTATAGCCTATATATATGTTGAATAACTTTAGATCTTTATATGTAACACAAGCTAGCATGATTGTAATTGGAATCGATCTTGAGATCTTAATGTGCAAGTTCTTTACTATAATTGTTCTGTTAATCTTTTAGCAGAATGATTGATTATGTTCCGTGGGATATGAATTCTTGTGATTGAAGTTTAAAACAACCAGAGGAACTCAAACAACTTAATATTAACTCGTAAATGAGTGAGTGCAGATCCTAGATAATCGGGATTGAGCTCTGGTGTAAATTTGAATGAATGGGATGGAATGAAAACAATGACTGAAAGATTACATAATGGGGTACCAATTTCAATATTTCTCCTACCTTTCATCTCTTTTTAATATATATGTGTATATTGACAAGTGCTTCCTTCTTCCTCGAGTAAATTGGGTTAAATTTACATATAAATTCGATAGGTTGCATATCATTGATAAATGCTTCTCGCCAAAGACATTTGAGGAGATAATATATGTTCTTGTAAGTTAATTTGGAGCAAATACTATGAAAAGATCATCCAATGTCCCCTACTATTTTAAATGACCTTTGCCTCAATGTATCTGATTGGTTAAACTCTTATCCGTTCCTTTCATTTAATATGTTGTAAGTTGTTGTGTAGGAAAGCAATGGGCCTATGATTGGGTTCTGGTAGTCTTATTCATGGCCTAATTATGACTCTTGTTTTAGTTATACTGTTTTAAATAATATAGAGGAGAAAAAATGAAAAGAATAAAGTATTAAACATAAAGTGTATATATATATATATATATATATTCCGCATCAGAAAGAAACCATAATAGCATATTCAAAATCTCAAGGCATTTATTTGAAGTTCTAGATTATTAATGTGATTGTTGTTCCAGATCAGAGAAGGAAGGCTTGAAGGGTGTTGGTGAATGCCTTATTAGAGAGTATAGAATGGTTTGCTGTGTCATGAAAGGAGAAGTTAGCAGGGATTTCTTTGAGGTACATATCTATTTAAATGATGTAAGATTGTCTTATTGGACTATATATAAACCCACCTTATAATGCAGGGATGCAGGGCTTTACAGTTGGACAAGGATAAAGCTTCTCAAACTCTCTTGTAAGGTATTAAGCTCTCTTGTAAGGTATTAAGCTTTTAAGATGATACCATGCATTTACTAAGATATAAAGTAGTCATTTATAATTACCAAAAGATTAATAATTGTTGCATTGCAGATGAAACAATTTTTTGAGTCGATGCTTTTTTATATACTGTTTTTTCTTTCTTTGATAAGTTCTTTATACAACTTATAGTTGATTGTTTTCGAAGGTAATTAATTTAGAACTCTCAACTGGGGTACTAATGCTGTACATATATAAAAACGAAGAATTTATCAGAAGAGGAAGTCCTGCAGCACCTGTTGAGGCTAGTGTTTTCTCTTATACATGGGTATGATTATACACATGTCTACTAGTCTGAGTTTGTCGTTATTATATAGAATTCATTGTTTATCGACATTATGAGATCATTAGTCTCCTGTTATATTTTTAGGAAAATTGCCAAGTAGAAGCAGCATTGTCTGGGTTATACTACTGGGAAGAACTGGAATGTGCAAGATGGTTGGATGATGAACACATGCATATAGCAGTGCTTTGGACAACATTGCAGGCATAAGAATGTGGACTAGTCAAACTGAACATTGCTTTTTGTGGCTAGGTGGTTTTCCACTTTCAGATCTTATTAAGGTTTGTTTTTTAGCTCTGATAATGCATAATTAATGTAATAACATAAATCAACTCTTGTTATTTTACATTCTGCCGAGCAATTTAGCTTATGTGTACTCCGTCCTTAAAATAATGATATCCTTTTTCAAACCAAAGTTACTAATCAATTCCTTTTCAAGGTCCCGACTTCTCCAAGTAGTGCGCTTGAAGTTCCCGGTTACACGGTGATGCAACTTTTTAGTTGCTAATGTTGCGCTACATTCCAGTTTAGTTTGGAAAAGCAATTGTATGCTCTGTTTTTGGGTTTGTTTGGTGGAGGTTGGATTTTGTATGGATCGGTGAATATTTTGGTTGACAAAATTTGAAATTGTATGGATGCTATTTCGTTTAATGAAATTTAGTTTTGGTACTATCTCTTGGGATGTGTGCAATTTAGCATATTTATGGTCATTATTTTCATTTTTTATTATTAGTATTCACAGACATTACATCCCTTTTTCTTTTAAAAAAGGGATGTATATTTGTCCTCAAAGACAATGGTATAATTTGTAAAAACTGATGTGAGAAAGGGCCAAGAACAACATATTTTCACGTTAAAAGTGATGTCTAGTGACTATATAGCATCAGTTTATTAGTTAAAATCGATGTAATAATGAACATAGACAACGACCAGAAACCGATGTCTATTTACTATAACATAGACATCACCGACACCAACATCGGTTGCAATGATCAATAGACAACAGCCAAAAACCGATGTCTATTGACATATTTCTTGTAGTGATTACATACTCGAGAGGTATTTTCATTAGTTTGGATGCTCCTTTTTTATTGTGCATTCATGATGTCACCTTATAATTGTATGAATATCAGTTCCCATAAGAAAGCAAATCAGACAATTTTTGAAATCTAATATGAGCATTGCTATCTTAACGCCAAATTTTTGTTTCCTAATTTGTATGTTGAAAATGAACAGGCATACGTCTAATGAGATATGCATGACATGCATAAGTGTTTGTTGAAAAGTTAAGCGGAAGCGAAGACTCACTAAATTCTTTCTTCTTCTTGTTAATAGATACGCGCTGCCGCCGTGTTTCCCCTGAACCTGCACAAACGTTATCAAGTGTGGTTACCACATTGCACTACCAGAAAAAAGGCCTACGACATCGGTTTTTAGCCGATGTCTATCTAAAAACCGAGCGATGTCTTCGCATGTGATGTTAAAGGTACTCGTGCAAAGACATCGGTTAAAACCCGATGTCTAAACTGGGATTACACAGCGCTTTTGGGTGTACCTGATGTCTAATATCCCATTTTTGTTATAAAATTAACTACTTCAAGATCAATATTATGTGCATTAGGTGTAGTAAAACATATCATACACAAGTAGTTTACAGGCTTTAACATCGTGAGTTACAAAGAAAACGATGTCTTTCTGGGTTTTTTAAAATCGGTCTTTTTTTAATATGATGTTAAAAACTTAATAACACATCGGTTATCTTTCATTAGACTGTTGTAAATTCAAGGTTTTTAACATCAGTTTTTATGTACAAGCTAGTAATCGATGTCCGTTTTGAATTTAATTAAAAAGATCAGCCCTATTTTTGCATGAAACCCAAATATATACCAAATCAAAATGTACATTTCCAACAGTGATCCCAACAACAACCATATATATATATTTCCACTTCTCCAATTCCAAAAATCCAAACAACTTGATACCTAGCTACCAAATTCTATCATACCCAACCGCAATTACATCCAACCCAACCAAAGCATTTCAAACGCAATTTACAGTAATATTTACCCAACAACCAACTTAATAATTACAGTACTGTTCAATAGCCCAAACTGAGACAATAGAATTGTGTATCACATTTTGTCTTGGATGAAGTTGATGGCGTCCAAGCGAACCTCGTCGAGCTCTTCCTGAGTATAAGACTTGCGAGACTTGGACGCCCACGACAAATTAAAATAGAGAAGGGAAATTAAAAAAAAATCAAAACATGGAACATGGAACAAATAAGTACCAATCGGATGTACCTTAGTGCACGATCTGGAACATGTGTGCTATCTGGATGTGGGTGATGGAACTTACAGGTGACTCCAAATTTGCATTGTCCTGTTTTTAAGCAGTAAGAACACTCTTTCTCACCCCGTTACAACAACAGGAATTATAAGACAACTCAGCTTCCAGAAAGGGATGAGCTATAGATTCTTAAATGAAAAGCAGACCGGAAGCAGGGGATATCCGGAGACACTTATCGACACTGAGCTTGCAGATCGAACTTCGTGTCTAGGATGATGTTACATGCAGGAAGCACCAAACTTGCACATGCCCGTCCTCATATAATACTACAAGGTTAATATGAATATCATAGTCAAATAAAAGGAATTAGTTGAAAAAACTAATATATGAATGATGTGGGATCAAACCACAAAGTAGATATATAATATCATAATGCTTAATATATGTCCAAATATCTTAATTCATGTAGCTTACTTAGAGTACGACATAACTGACTTGAATTTATACATTAAGTATCGACTTATTTTAAAAAAATTAAAAAACAAATATTGCATGTGCTTTCTGACATAATTCTATACACAACTATTACAGCATGAGTAACAATTAAGAAAACACTTAACACTTACTGTGCGGCTTAATTATTTTCTTGATATACCTAAATTGTCAGGATTACCAAAACATATAATCAAGGACAAGATATAATATATTTTAGAAAAATATATTGAAAGTGAATTTTTCATTCAAAGCAATAACATACAGAAGTTCTCAAGTAGACACCTCATCAGGCAGAAGTACCAAACCTTCTGCCTTGCAGAACTCCACTATATCTCGTTGGTTTTCCTCAGCAAGTACCTAATATATATTAAATTAGAAAGTTAATTATAATACATCATCCCAATGCAGGTGGGCAAATACATCACCAAAGCAGGATATTTTTTGTAAAGTCTGTGTATTTCCTTCTAAGATTAGTTAGTCTTACCTGCCCAGTTGGGTTCCCTGGATTAATAACAACCAATGCCTTGATAGTGACTCCCTTAGACTATCCATCTTCTATCTGCCTTTTAAGTTCAGAAATCTCCAATCCCCAACCTGTTGCTTCATCAAGATAATAAGGCACCTAAAATACAGTATGAAGTCGAAGTAATTGGGATCAGATATCTGTTAAGCTTGGGCATGTCACAAGATGCATTTTAGTAGAGCAAACTCCTGTAAGTGTTATAGTGATTAAATTTGAAATAAGGAAAGAAAGCATACAAGAGTGCCACCATGGAGGGCTATTGAAGCATAGTACAAGGGGTATTAGGGAACTGGACAGAGGATTCCATCATTCTTTGATGATATCAATAATTCCATCATCCTATGGACCAGATAAAAAAGAAAGAAGCTATTAGCAATGTTATAGCTAGCATTGTCATCAGTAATTTCTAAAAATTTAAAATGACACGGAGGATATGTCAAACTAAAACTACTGCAGGACTTGCATCACCTGTGAATAAAAGATCATTTGGATGTGCAGGAAAACCGTCACGAGCTTCAATCCCAACAGCAATAGTATCACACAACCCCTTAATACCCTGTAGTATAAAACAAAAAAAAGGTTTAAGAATCAAAATTTGGAAAAAAAGAGAGAATAGTAAAATTAAATATTATATACAAATATAAGAATACCTATTTAATCAGTTTATCGATCTATACAGAATCGAGTGTGGTACCTGGCTTAACTACAAAATTTGTCCTTAATACTAAATTTCATGTCTCATGAGACAATTTATGAATAAAGACGAATCATTACAATCCAACTAGGACAATGGAAAACAAATACAAAAAAAGAAATGAATTAGCAAAACAAATAATGAAAAGCAGGGACTATCGTGTCTCAGTCCCATAAAAAGCCACATTAAAGTGTTTGATATAAAAATATATGGTCAATTTAGCTCCTACCAGCATATCATTCATATTTATCATATAATCTAAAGCAACCCACAAATTATACAAGCACCAGCCTGAGGAACATTCCTCGCCATGACCGTCAACAACCTCTTCAAGCCTGTTTAGAGTTAAAAAACAAACATCTTCAAACTCAGTGAAACCTCTTGAAGCTCCAAACTTCCATATCTGTTCAAAAATGAAAATCCCAGGTTAATAATGTGAACAAAGAAAGAACCCTAATTACAGAAAAAAAAAAAAAACCCAATCGATTGTAATAAACAAAGCCTGGTTGAGAAATTAGGGATTCTCAAAGCTGAAGTTTAATTAATTGAGAATTCATCCAATTTGGGGTTCATTTGGAACCCTAATTGAAATTGACCGAGTTATAGACATAGAGAGATGTGAGAGTGCCACCAGAGAAATGCGACGGTGAGAGACACGAGAGAGATGCGGCGGCGGCAAGAGGCAGAGGAGATGTCGAGGGAGGTGGGATTCACAGGTGAGATGTCGGGAGTGGGAGTGAGGTGAGATGTCGGGAGTAGTGCTTCATCCAATTTGGGGTTCAATTGGAACCCTAATTTGCAGTGAGAGATGTGAGATATGTGAGAGACACCAGAGATGCGGCGGATTGACGGAGTGAGGGAGGAGGGACATTGACTGTGTCGGGAGGGAGGAGGTATTTTGGTTAAGTGTCCGTAGGGAAAAGAGGGGCGGGTTTTGATTTTTGTTAAGTGAGGGAAATAAACTGGGCAAAAGTATATTAGCTGTTGTTTTTTAATTTTTCAAAAATATTATTTAACATCGGTTAGAAATTTAACCGATGTCTACCAAATATCTACATCGGTTATGCCTACGACCGATGTCTACTTCACAATTCTATTTTTTTAAAATAACTATTGACATTGGTTATTTTCTCAACCGATGTCTAAATTTCACAGTAACATCGTTTAAAAAATTACTGATGTGTTTAATGATGTTAACATCGGTCGTCTGATCAACCGATGTCTAAGCACCGATGTCGTAGGCAGTAATTCTAGTAGTGTTGGCATATAAAAGCATTCCGCTACGCTGATAATTAGAGCATGCATTGCATTTAGGATTGCTAGAACTGAAGTCCTTAATGGTTTGAAATGATAAACGAAAATGCCAAATTAAAAAGCATACTTGGATCAGGTTGTCCTCTAGCCGTATGATCAATGTCAGAATCTTGTTCCAAGCCTGAACCTTTAGTTGAGTTGTCCATTTGCAAATCCTGTTCTGGTGAAAGTCACCATTATGTAATACACAGAGCGTTATATTAGGGACAAAGCCTTTTTCATGGGCTTGCTACATGGCCTTTAATGTTAATTCTGTATAACTAGTTTATTAAGAATGCCTGATCTTAATGATAATATATAATTCAATGAGGCGATAATCGTTGGAGTTTGAAGGCCTGTTGTCAGAATATGTATTATAAAGAATGCAAAAATCAACCAACTAAATAACTACGCAGCTGAATTGACTGGATATTCGACACATGAAGAAAAGTTGGAATGACGTGATGAATGACCCAGAAAGATTATTTGCAGTATTTCTTGTCCATCCCCAGTCCCTGACAGATGCCCAGTCTAGTCAACACGGTGTAACTCACGTGTGGATTGGTGACCTCTAGTAATCAAATCTAGTAACCCAGCACCTTAAGGAAATTCTTCCATTAGCTTAATTTAAGAGACATATTTTAGGACTGCACGAAAGAATTCAAACAGATTTGTCTACTCTTTCATGCCAAGAAGTTAATCTACCCAATCTTATAATCTTATACTCATCGGGTACAATTCCCTTTTGTCATGCTATGTTTTTATAAAATCAACATTTGAATTTTTGACACACATATTCAGTTTTGAGCACATCAACCACACAGCTAAAATTTATCGTCTTTAAAATTTTATTCTTAGTGTGAAAATCTAGTAGCTGGC
This sequence comes from Daucus carota subsp. sativus, assembly GCF_001625215.2. NCBI lineage: Eukaryota > Viridiplantae > Streptophyta > Magnoliopsida > Apiales > Apiaceae > Daucus > Daucus carota. The sequence continues at coordinate 23,167,360 of NC_030382.2, forward strand.
CCATTTCCTGCATGTACTGATTGATGATGAACAACTTTAAAATTAGGATTGTTGAACAGTTAGGTAGTACAATCACTTAAGTTTTTCTTTAGTATCAAACAACGTGAACTATTTGAAAATTGTCAAGGGACTCCGAGTAATTGTTTTACTACCTTAACAGGAGGAGAAAAGTTAAGAAGAGGCAACAACCACCTAATAATCTTTAGGGTCATTGAAGGAAGGTGAAAGGCAAATGTTTAGCCTATTTGTAATTAAAGTGGTATCAACTCAACTATGATAAGAGAGCTAAGTAAATAGCAAGTACTATTGAAGGAATCCGTACGAAGAACATCAAATGATTTATTAAAATCATATGTCTGAAGAATTTCAGGATACTGTTGCACACCACTGAAAGAAGTTCATTAATATGTTCAAGCCTCAGTGTACAAATAATCTTTTGTAGCACGTCCAGAAGTCCAGAAGGTATAAAGTTTTAATACTTTATTTATTCAGAAGATTCCATACTATTTCTACTTATGAAGAAGAAATACGAAGACAAAGACTCGATGGACAAGCCACGTCTCAAATGTTTATTTGATAAAGAATATTTGATTCAGCTAAATACAGATGAACCAGACAGTACATTTGTGTGTCAGCTACTCAGATTAAATATTCTACATCAACTATAGGTGGTCGTTCAATCAAGACAAAGAATCATATCGTTTAAAGGAAGTCAGAAGACCTGCTGCTGAAGAAAATGCACTATATAATTATTCAGTTAATTATTTCACATCTCAAAATAATTATATGAGTTATATAATTTATTTATTAAATTGATTCACACTCGAATTAATTTAATTTATGAATTTATATAATTAATATAATTAAGTGGATAATTATTGAATTAATTATATAAAGAAAATCCATTGTTTTATTGTTTTTAGGCACGACATGACAATCAATTAGATTGTCATACTGCACCCTGATTTACGCATACTGGCAGAAGGCATGACAATCCTTCTGATTGTCATACCGACTGATCTAGGCATGACAATCACATATTGTCATACCGAAATCAGTAGGTATGACAATGTATAAGATTGTCATGCCGCACTAACTTGGTGGCCAAGCACTGGGCATGTCATACCGAATTTGAGATGGTATGACAATCCTTTAGATTGTCATACCTTCCCATTTGTGGCATGACAATGGCTTAGATTGTCATACCTTCCCATGTAATTGTCATAGCACTTCCTAGGATTGTCATAGCTACGTTTGTCATACTAGTTCAAGTGATTTGCCTATAAATAGGCCTTCACCTCTTCATTTGTAAAGTGTTCAAAGCCTTGTAAACTTTCAAGTTGTTAGTAACTTGCTATTCGTTAAATCCACAGTTTTCTGTGCTTTGATCTCTCGGTTGTTTTAATCACTAAGTTAGAATACATCCTGGTCGAATTTATTCTGCGAACTTTAGTGGACATTAAAACTGAACCGTATTAAATATATAACGACTTAAAACATTGTTATATTAATTAATTAAAATCTGATTAACAGATTATATTCAAATCAGATTATTCCGCCGCGATTATTTTGTGACGATTGTATTCAACCCCCCCTTTCTACAATCGTATCCGGGCCTAACAGAAGGATTCAAGCACCGACGATGGCAAAGATATCTCAGAACCTTCCAGAGAGGTAAATCTATCATACCGGAAAACAATACATTTGGGAGGCCAAGATTATGCAAGAGCAATCTTGCAAAATAAATGAAAAGTCACCAGAAGATTGCATATTGTTCTTAGTATAATTTCTGTTCACAAAAGGGTATATAAAATGAATATGTTGACGATCAGTTTTAGTCCCAACAAAAGCTCCAATACAACAAACACATTCAAATGTACTCGTGGTGTAGAAATTAAGCGAAATACTTGATGAAAATATAAACAAAAATGCACTCATACAACTAATTGAAACCTGCAAAATATTAAACACTATGTAGTTGCCTTACAATCAAATTCAGACAAACCAACAGGACAGAATGTGTGATTTCTAACCATCACCCTGCCACATGCACAGGTGTTTTTTAATGAACACCCCGCTTACATTATAAAGTAGACTGCAGACATAACACAGTACCTCACAGTTAACAATCCTATTCATATGTTTAGTAAAAGAAACAAAATAATAATATACCAAAAAACAAACATATTTATCAAGGCACCAACACAAGCTTTTTCGCATCAATTCCGATTACACGGTGCAAAAAGCGAGAATAAAGCTAATGTCTAACCACTCATTCGTAATAAAAAAACAGGAAAAAAATATGAAATGGCAGCAAGACATTAGTGTGAGCAATATAAGCTTAACCCACGAATCAGGGCATTAAGTCACTCGCCTTCAGAATCAGCCATAATACAAGTTAAACAGTGCGACAACAGAGATTAAAAATCATATTTGACCACTCATCTACAATTAAGGAGCACCCAAACATACGAAGCTGCAGCAAGGCATTAGTTTATGAAATATAACCTCATCCCACGAATTAGTAGAGGGCATAAACTCACAAACCTTCATAATCAACCATGTTGATGGAATGAAACAAGGATACACCCGCTCTAGGATCTGAGATAGAGGGAGCGCGCTTGGAGAGTCATCGGACTGGAGTGGGGACCTGGACAAAGGGTAGACGACCAGCCGAATTCAAATCACAAATCGATCACATGAACGCAAATGAAATCTTTAATTGCATCTAGAATTGAAACGATGATCTGAATTGAGGGAATGAGGAGGCTTGGATGCCGGATAGAGCGGAGACACTCCAAAGGAAGCAGTGGTGAAGCCGTGGTTGCATAAGCTTGCCAATAAAATTAAAATGCGTTCGAAGGCCGGTAAGAGACCCTTGATTGTGAATTTGGCTCGGAGTGAGGTAAGGTTACTTAGGATTTGGCCTTTGACTTGGAATGAGGTAAGTTATTTTATGATTTTGCTTCGAAATCAGGTAATTTATTTGCTCAGGAGCGGGGTTTGACACGAACCTGTTAACCTATTATATATATATGGGTCGAGTTCTAGGGAGACTCTTCGTATTGAGAGACCTGAGAGACTCCATCTAGACCATCTGTTAGTTAGTATTTTTATACTATCTTGAATACATCTCACAATGGCAATACGGTAATTATTCGTATTAATGGAGGCAATATTTTATATTTCAAATCTCTCTTAGCTGTGTATTTATGGAAGCTATTAATATGCTTTTATGTAGCGATTTAATGATCTTGTCAGATTCGGAAAGAATATTTTGTGCATTTATGTATAGATTGAATAATCTTCTTATATTTGGAAATGAGATATTGTGCTCTTATTTTTGAGATTGAATTATCTTTTCAGATTTGGAAAGAATATATTTACTCAATATTATAGCTTGGATCACTTTATATAGCAAACATGATAATATTAAAAATTAGTAGAACACTTGCCAGAATAATATTAAAAGCACTCATATAAATTTCTTAAAGAACACTCATATAAATTTGTATTTGTACTAGAAGATTATGTTATTTTAATAATATTCTACAATACAAAATATATGATTAGCTGCGACGGAACACTTATTCTTTAAATCTGGTGAAGCACAAGGGGGAAAGACAGGGTTTTGGGACCCAGATACTAAGCAGTTTCGGTGTGCTTCTGCGGCTTTTATGAGCAAGGTAATGTAATTTTTTATCTAATTTTTCATAGATCACAGAACAGATGATTAAATTTATATACTATTGGCAGCGGGGGGAATTTAAAGAGTTGTAATGCTTGGTTGTCCGGAGTCATTTCAATCACCACAGGAACAGCAAGAGAATGAGAGGCATCAAAAGATCAAAAACTTAAAAAAGGGAGATGTGCTAATTTTCAAGGCTGGATTTTCTTTTCATATCTTTGTTTTCAATGTCTTAAGTGTTCCATTCAACTTAGTAGAGTGCTGGATGATTTTGAAATATTACTCGGCACATTGGATGATTCAAATATTATCGAAGACAGTTGTTATATAATATATATGAATGAGGGCACTCCTTCTGCTGAAGCTAACTACCGTCCACGGAGCTGCATAAGGCTTTGTTCTAAGAGTTTGATAAAAAAAATTGTAGAATCGCTTCAGATAACTAATACAGAATTGAAGAATCATTTGTGTGTGGCCGCAATATGCAAACAAGATATTTTCAAGAACACCTTAAGGAATCTTCTAATCAAATCTTGCCATCTTCAACCACCTTAATAAAACAAGATAAATTAGTAGTGTAATATAAAAAGGTATTAATTAGTGAGTAAAATATACTATAACGGTAACGAACGAATGAGATTTTCTACTTTAAATCAATAAATACAGGATATTTTGCGGATACTACAAGTAGAACCTTATTGATATTATTATAATTTTTATTTTAATATTAAAAAAAATTATTCTTATCAGTGACATGAACACGTTATAAAATTTTCATATAAATAAAAACGTTAAATCTTTAATAGAAACTTTTAAAAACTCTTTTCACCTTCCCGAAAACTCCAGATAAATTTTCTCACATTTTTAATAATAATAAATTTATGAAACATTAGTTTGAATCTCTATTGAAATATTTATTTATTTATATTTTTTAACATCAATATCTAAAATTTTATAAAAATATTGACAACTTTTAATTGATGGTAAAAGACATTGTTGATTTTATTATGTATTGAAAATTATTAAAACTAGGAATTAAACTTAAATTAAACAAAAAAATTTAATTCACAACACTGCCTTCAAGAACACATTAAGGAATCTCTCAGTAATATCTTCCCACCTTTCAACCACTTTTCTATTTTATTAAAAATAATACAAGAGATTTAATCATGAAATTTTCATCATGTGTTCAAGGAACACCTTGAAAAATCTTGTAAAATTAAATTAAAAATTTGATATGAAAAAAGTATAAATTAGTAAATAAAATATGGTAATAAATACAAGAGGTTTTGCAAATATTACTAGTAGAACTTTGTTGGTATCATTGTAATTTTAATTTTTTTAAATAATAATATTTAATTGTTCGTATTACCTTCACGAACAATTTATAGAATCTTTTGTATAAATATTTATGAGCAAAACAAATGTTGCTAGATCTCTTATTAGAACCTTAGTATTTGAGAACTTCATAATAATTTCCATATTAATCACCTTAAAGAATCTCCTTAATGTAATTTTTTAAAAAAACACGTATTTTTATTATATGACTACGTAACATCTTAAAGAATCCCAAAAAAAAAACATTTTATAATAAGATTCGTTTAAGTGTTTCACTCACCTTATGAGAATATTTTATAATTGTGACTACTTCACATAATAAAATTTAATAATGTGGATTTAAAATTTAAGATTCTCTTAGGTGTTTCGCTATGTATCTTTATTATAACAAATAAAAGAAGGACAATTAAATTAAAATATCAATATTTTATATTTTATATAATTTTTGTACGATACAATATATATTATGGTATATTTTAGATAAATTTAACTTGCATATTACATTATTAATCGTTTTGATATAAAATTTATGTATTTTTCCGATCAATATTATTATTTTTCAGTTTTATACTTTTTTTATATTTCTTTACATTTTCACTTATCTTATAAAAGACTTATTTTGGTGTTCTACCGTAAAAATTCATTTAAATATTATAGTATAAGCCTTAAAAAAATTATAGTACAATATTCAATTATGGGTCTACTTATGAACTCAACAGAGAACATTAATCGGAACACTAATACTCTCTCTCGTGTAACTTACAGAGACATATTTTGGATTTAATGACCACCTTAAGAACATGATCACTTAATTGAACAATTTAACTTAGTCATGTCGCATCAACTTATTAGAAAATGGAAGTGAAACAATTATAAGGTAAGTAATCAATGACATTAATGAAGATATAAACTTTGTTAAGAAAATGATATATCCAAAATCTAAACCACTTAAAGATGGTAACATATGTTATGCAGACAAGATTTATTGCAATCTTGTTATATATGGTAATAGAAGATTTGTGTTTAATGTGTATGTAGAAATTGTATTATTTTCTTTCCACATACTATCCTTATACTGTAAATCATGTATTAACTACCAAATACTTGTTCATATTCATGACCACAAGATTGAATAATAATATCCAACGGTTAGATATATGGTCTCTCGGGTCTCTCCCTGAGCACCGGTCTCTTTTGAACCTCCCCCTATATATATATATAGAGTAATACTCCAATAGAAACCAAATTAAAATAGAAACTAGAAACCACAGGCCCAGCCCACTTTTTAACACTCCCAGCCCACTAAAATGATCCAGCCCGCTTATACAAAACCCACTTGCACAGTTAAAAACGATACACACCGATACGATACACACGATACACACGTTTCGCGCACAACGGTCCATCACCTCCACTACTCCACTGTTCATCATCGCGCTGCTGCACCAAGCTTCAGGTACGTCTCTAATGGCGGTTTCTTCGACTTTTTCCCTCTTTTTTGTTCTAATTAGGTATATTACAGCTTCTACGAAGAAATTCGAGGCGATTTTTGGATCTCGGAACCGCAGCTCAAGCACCGCGCAAAATCACTTCAACATTTGTTTGAATAGGTACTTTTCTGTAGTTTAGTAGTATTTATAGTTAGTTAATCATCTTAATCAACTCGTATTTTTAGTGTATGTCGGTTTTTTTGAATTTTAAGGGTTTTGTTGTATATTATTGTGAAAACTGACTTCAATCTACTAATGTTCTTTCATAACAGCTGTTAATTAGCTTATTTCACTCTGAAAGCTACTAAAATATGGCTAGAACTAGAGGAGGTATGTTAAATTAGGGTTTTATCACTGTTTTTTTTAATTATTTGTGATTTCAAGCATTTACTTGTCTGAATATGTTGATTTATTGAATAATATGTTGATGAATATGTTGCTGATTTGTTTAATTAATGAATATGAATATGTTGTTGATGAATAAGATGTTGATTTAGTGCATATTACTCATGTTAATGCATATTACTAATCTCAGTTTGTAGAGTACGTAGAGTACTGATCTTAGTGTGTAGTGTGTAGAGTACGTAGAGTACTTAGTGCATATTAATCAACTTAGTGTAGAGTACTTAGTACACAACCAGGCTGAGACATATGATTTTATAACATATCTTGATGTTAATCTAGATCACTTATCCAAAAGCCTAATTGACAGATTTTATAACACTAAGTTGAATCATGATTAAGCTCCCAAAGTAGAAACAAATGCCGTGGAAAAGTACTCTTTATCTTAGCTAATAAACTCAGATTTAGTATTGAAAAGATGCTTAGCAATTAATAACTGACAGATATTAAAGCAAATATTTAACTGGTATCCCTCTGCCATGTTCAAACTCCAAGTTGATTTATGATGAATCAGGCATTGATTCAGCACCAATGTCAAGCAGCTTAATATGATTATTTAAGACATGGCTAGCTAATTTTATGAATTAAGTAATTAACATTAAGTATTACTAATCAATTCTTATTAGTGAAGACTGACTAATAATAATTGATTTGAGAATTGCAGACCTTCTTATTAGTGAAGACTAACATGTATAACCGAAATATTTCTTTAATAAAACTCTTGTAGCAGAGCTAAGTGCTAAGTGTTTCTAATCACATAATTTTTTAAGCCTAAATAACAGAACAAGTTAGAATCTATTTTCTTCTCTTGGTAACCTCAATTGAATTTTAATTATAGTATATATCGAATGTCTGTATATTTGTGTGTTTTGTTTGTGAGATATCTATCTTTTTAAAGTAGACTAGTAGCTTAAAATCTTGATTCGTTTTAAAGGATTAGATAGGTGAATATCACTATCACTAAAATATATTAACTATATCACCTAACTATATTAAGTATATCACTAAAGTATATTAAGTATATCACTAAAGTATATCAACTAAGATCACTAAAATACAACTGCTTAGTATAAATTTGGGAATATACTTCTTGTTAAATAGTATATTTTACATGTATTTGCAAGTTTTATGATTTTGCAGGTTACATAGTTCAATGCAGAAGAAGTACAAGACTTCGTGCACATAGTTTGTCAAAGTTTACAAACACTGCAGATACTCCTGTAGATTTAGAATCCGAAGATCAAGCAAACATGAATACCAACACCATAGGAGACAAAAGACCACTTGCAAAAGTCTATCGGCGTCCAGATAACAAAGTCATAAAGGCTACTGCTGGAAGAAATATCAAAACTCTTGTTGTATGTGATCAACTACATTATTTCTTAGTTGTATTATTGATTTTTAAATTAATCTAAATCATTATTTTGTATGATTTCATAGGGAAATAAACTTGTTGATGAAGTAGAAGGGGATGAACATAATTGTAATAATCTGGTGGATGAACAAGATGGAGATCAAGATAATGACAAACAAAGTGAGGAAGATATGCAAGAAGGTGAAGAAGACAGTGCACAAGAAGATAGTGCAGAAGACATGGAGCAAGACGATAGTGCACAAGAAGGTGAAGAAGGTGATGACGATAGTGCGCAAGAAGGTGAAGAAGGTGATGAAGATAGTGCAGAAGAAGAAGATGATGAACAAGACGATGTACTAAACGAAAGTGAGGAAGAAAATGAGGATGAACAAGAAGAGGATGAAACAGAAAATCAAGCTCAAGTCAACAATGCACAACCAAAGATTAAAATAACAAAATACAAAAGGAAAAAGGTACACTTTCTTCACTTTCTTCATTATTAATTATATAGTATATATATCGAATGTGCTTAAATTCGATTTTAAAGCATCGACGTTTATATAGTCTTTAATTATAGTATATATCGAATGTCTGTATATTTGTGTGTGTTGTTTGTGAGATATCTATCTGTTTAAAGTAGACTAGTAGCTTAAAATCTTGATTCGTTTTAAAGGATTAGATAGGTGAATATCACTATCACTAAAATATATTAACTATATCACTAAACTATATTAAGTATATCACTAAAGTATATTAAGTATATCACTAAAGTATATCAACTAAGATCACTAAAATACAACTGCTTAGTATAAATTTGTGAATATACTTCTTGTTAAATAGTATATTTTACATGTATTTGCAAGTTTTATGATTTTGCAGGTTCCATAGTTTTATAAATTTGTGAATATACAACTGCTTAGTATAAATTTGTGAATATACAACTGCTTAGTATATTGTTTTATGTTCTTAACAGGAAGCTGCATTTGAAACTCATATACCAAGAAAAAGGATTGCTGGAACATTATATCCACTATTGAAGTTCATGAACAAGGATGTTAAGGTATTTTTTATTTATTTCGTTACTTAGAATTAGAAATTTGAGCACAATATTTTAGTGATGCCCTGCACTGTCGTTTCTTGTGGTTTTTACAACACTAATTATTTCCTCTTATTTCATTAGAAAGCAGAAGGGGCTAAACATATAAATAAGAAAAAAGACGAGGTCAAGATAAGGATATCTCCAAGGCATTTTAGTAAGATGGTAGGTGAACTAACAAAAGAGCAGAGGGACTGGGTTACAAGAGCTGGTTTTGCACTCTTACTGGATTTTGAGCTTGACATTTTGCCAACCAAAATCGCCTACAATGTACTCCAAATCTTTGATCACCACTCAATCTCACTGAAGCTGAAGGATGGAGATATTAATATTACAAGTGAAGATGTTTATGATGTGTTAGGCCTGCCAAATGGAGGACATCCTATTATTCTGGCATCACCTGGAAAGTACAGTCAAAGAATCAAAGATTGGCATGCACAATTCACTTTATCTGATCAAATAACAACACAGATGATTGTTCAAGTGATGAAAAACCAAGAAGTTAATGATAACTTCAAATTAAACTTCCTTCTTGTTATGTCAAATGTGCTTATTGGCACAAAAGGAGCTTCTTATGTGGACAAACAACTGCTGCAACTTGATGATAACCTTGACAATCTGAAAAAGTGAAAGGCATATGTTAAGCCTATTTGTATTTAAGAGTATCAACTCAACTCTGATAAGAAAGAAAGTAAATTAGCAAGCACTATTGAAGGAATCCGTACGAAGAACGTCAAGTGATTTGTTAAAATCATATGTCTGAAGAATTTCAGGATGCTGCTGCACACCACTGGAAGAAGTTCATTAATATGTTCAAGCCTCAGTGTACAAATAATATTTTGTAGCACGTCCAGAAGTCCAGAAGGTATAAAGTTTTAATACTTTATTTATTCAAAAGATTCCAAACTATTTCTACTTATGAAGAAGAACTACGAAGACAAAGACTCGACGAACAAGCCACTTCTCAAATGTTTAATTGATAAGGAGTATTTGATTCAGCTAGATACAGATGAACCAGACAGTACATTTGTGTGTCAGCTACTCAGATTAAATATTCAGCATCAACTATAGGTGGTCGTTCATTCAAGACAAGAATCAGATCTTTTAAAGGATGTCAGAAGACCTGCTGCTGAAGGCTGTGCTCAATATAATTATTCTTTTAATTTATTCACATCTCAAATTAATTATATAAGTTATGTAATTTATTTATTAAATTGATTCACACTTGAATTAATTTAATTTATGAATTTATATGATTAATATAATTAAGTGAATAATTATTGAATTAATTATATTAAAGAAAATCTATTTAAAACTGATTTTGGGCACGGTATGACAAGCATATAGATTGTCATACCGCACCTGGTTTGTCATACCGTGTCTGTGGCATGACATAAGTTCAATTGTCATACCGAATTGTGTAGCATGACAATGTTACACTTTGTCATACCGAATTTGAATTGGCATGACATTACCATGCATTGTCATACCGAATTCAATCAGTATGACATTGCTATGAATTGTCATACCGAATTCATGCTGTATGACATTACTAAACATTGTCATACCACTCCATGACTTAACCTGCAAGTCATATGTCATGCTATGGATTGTCATACCGAAAATTGCAGCATGACAATGTCCTGCTATGTCATACCGATTTCTATTTCAGCATGACATGAGCTCACATTGTCATACTGATTTCATTTGTAGCATGACATTAGCTCACATTGTCATACTGATCTTTGTAGCATGGTCATACCAACTTTGTCATACAAGTTCAAGGTGTTGCCTATAAATATGGCTTCAACCTCTTCATTTGTTGTTGTTCATTGCCTTGTAAACTTTCAAGTTGTTTGTAACTTGCTATTCGTTAAATCCACAGTTTCCTGTGCTTTGATCATTCGGTTGTTTTAATCACTAAACTAGAATACATCCTGTCGAATTTATTCTACGAATTTTAGTGGACATTAAAACGAACCTTATTAATTATATAACGACTTAAAACATTGTTATATTAATTAATTAAAATCTGATTAACAAGTTTATTTCAAATCAGATTATTCCGCCGCGATTTTTAGTGACGATTGTATTCAACCCCCCCCTTCTACAATCGTTTCAGGACCTAACAATTGGCATCAGAGCGGTTGATACCATTTTTCCGTATCAGATCCTATACACACTCTGTAACGTCCAAATATTTTTTATTCGAATTAATTTTATTCCAAAAATTAATTTTGATTAAAAAAAATTTTCTTTCAAAAATCTAAATCTCTCCAAACACTATTCACTTTAAATCTCTAAAAAATGAGTACGCAAAAGATCAGTAGCATTAAAATCCCACCGTTCAGCCAGGAACACTTTGGCCTATGGAAAAGGCACATGTTCCTATTCCTCCGCACTGCAAACAGAAAATACATCGGGATTTTGGACAAAGGTGTTACTACTCCGATGAAGGTCATATTAGCACACGAAGAGGATGGTGTGTTGATACCTCATCAGGTCATTCCGAAAGAACTTTCTGAGTACACAGACGAAGAGAGTGATCAGATGAACTTAGATGATGCTCTTCAACTAATCTTGGTTGAATCTCTAAATCCAGTGATGTACAATGCTGTTGTAAATTGTACGAACGCCAAGCAAATCTGGGATACATTAGAGATTATCAATGAAGGCTCAGAAGAAGTTAGGGAAAACAAGAAAGAGATACTGATGGCTCAGTATGAACAGTTTGGTTCTCATCCCGGTGAAGGGATTTCAGAAGTATTTATCAGACTTAATAATTTGATAAATAATTTAAATCTGAATGGGAAATTCTACGACAAGAAAGAGGTCAACATGAAGTTTCTCTTAACCCTTCCTGAACATCTGGAACACAGAATCACTGCCATCAGGGAAAGCAGAGATCTGAATGAGATTTCTCTGGAAAGACTCTACGGAGTTTTGAAAACTTATGAACTGGAGCAAGTTCAGAGTAAACAGAGATATGGCTGGGGTAAAACACAGAACCATTCAAGAGCTCTAGTTGTTGAGTCACCTGTACTGGAAGAAAAGAAGAAGGATGTTGTTGTTCCTTCTAAGACTACTCAGGAATTTGTTGTACCTGAGATGGGTCAGACTGCTTCTACCAGTGGTGACGAAGAGTTCTATACAATGGAAGAGCTTGAGCAGTTAGAAGATCAATCTCTATCACTGTTTGCCAAGAAGTTTGGAAACATGAGATTCCGGAAGAACCCTTCCTATAAATACAAACCTACTGTTAGTAAGTTTCAGAAGGGAGGCTATTCATCTTCTACAAGCAAAGGAGGATACAAGACTGGGATGGTGGATAGAAGCAAGTTCAAATGCTTCAATTGTGGTGAACCTGGACACTTTGCAACTGAATGCAAACAGCCCAAGGTTCAAGGAAAAAGAAAAGATTCGTATGATGAGCTGAAGCAGAAGTATGATGCCTTAGTAAGAAAGCATCATGGTACTTCTGGAAGTCAAAGCTTCAAGAGCAAATCATATCTAGCAGAAGGGAAAAGCTGGGATGATACAGATAGTGATGAAGAAGAGCAGATTGGGAATGTTGCTCTCATGGCTGATGCTGGATCATCTTCACCTCCTCCTGCTGGAAGCTTTCAGGTAGATCCTACATGCCCTAAACTGTTTATGCAATTAGGACTTGAAAGAGATGATGCTATTAAAAAATTGAAAGCTGCTAATCTTAAAATTGATACTTTAGTCTTAGAAATTCATGCTTATAAAATGAATGAGATGAAAGTATTAAAACCAAAAATAGAACAATTGACTATGGACTTAGGATTACAATGTGCTAAAGTCAAAGTTCTAGAGAAAGGTGAGATTGCTTTAAGACTTCAGCTAGACGAAGAGAAAGTGAAATGTAAAGCCTTTAAGGATGCCTCCTTGATAGTCAAAGAACTTAATGATAAACAAGAGATCAAGAGAACTGTTGGAATAGGCTTTGACTATAACAAATCTGTAGGTAAGGCTAGTAACATTACTCCTTTTAAGAAGAGTGCTGAAGAGAGAGGGATTCCTTTTGTTTTGAAAGATTCCCTTAAACCTTTGTTTAAAACCTCAGAAGCTGAACCTCTTTTAGAGACTCCTGTTGTCATTAGATATGAACTAAAACAGGAAGACCTTAAAATGAAAGAGAGTAATGAGATGAGAGATGAGATTTTGACAAACCTGAAACCAATTAAAGTGAAAGGCAATGTTAGGTTGCCTAAAGCTGGTTTAGGTGTCAACTCTGAGAGAACTAAATTCAACAAGCCCAATAATTTTGTTAATAGTAAGAACAAGAACAATAGGTGTCATTCTACTGAGAACTTTAAAACTGTTAACGATAGTAGAGTAGAATCTGTTGATGTTCCTATTATTGTGACTGATATTCCTGTTGCTCCTACATTTGATTCATGTCATAAATTCTGTGGTGTTGATAACTGTATGCTCTGTGCTTTCAATACTATGTCTGCTTATTTTAAAAATTTGCATGCTAAAAATGAAAACACGACACCTAGACAACACACAAACCACAAGCATGCTAGATCAAAGACTGCTAGTCCTCCTCGAGTTAGGAAGGAAACTTATGTTCCAAAGCCTAAAACCAAGGGTTATAAGGCTTTTGTTAAGGAAGTAAGTTCAGTCAAAAGTGAGCCAAATATCAGCCCAAGAGGCTCTGTTGTATTACCTAATAGAAATCAGTTCTTTAAGACTGCCGGACCCAATCAAGTGTGGGTCCCAAAGACTGTCTAATCAAGTTGTCTTTTGCAGGGTGCCAGTGGAGTTGTTCGTGTTACCTGGGTGCTTGACAGTGGAGCGTCAATGCACATGACTGGCAATAAATCCCTGCTGGAGGACATAAGAGAAGGAGCTGGCCCTACAGTCAGTTTTGCTGATAATAGCAAAGGTCGTACTGTGGGATATGGCAAGTACAAAATTGGAAGGATCATCATAGAAGATATTGCTATAGTTGAAGGACTTCAACATAATCTCCTGAGTGTCAGTCAGTTTTGTGACAAAGGATATTATGTTCATTTTGAAAAGGAGATATGTATCATCAAACATATCAAGGATAAGCGTCCTTCACTATGTGGCATAAGGAAAGGCAATATATTCGTAGCTGATTTATCTTCAGGACCAGGAAACGAAGTTCACTGTTTCTACGCCAAAGCGTCTGCTGAAGATAGTTGGTTATGGCATAAGAAGCTCTCACATCTCAACTTCAAAACCATGAACTCTCTAGTCAAGAGAGATCTAGTGAGAGGGTTGCCTTCCCTGGAATTCTCAACTGATGATCTTTGTGAAGCTTGTCAGAAAGGAAAAGCGAAGAGAGCATCTCACAAAGGCAAAACCATCAATACCATTACAGATCCACTTCATTTGTTGCATATGGATCTGTTTGGCCCTGTAAATGTTGCATCTATTGATGGAGGAAGATATGCCTTGGTTATTGTGGATGACTTCTCAAAATTTACTTGGGTTTACTTCCTGGCTTCTAAGGATGAAACCCCGTTGACAGTGATTGATCATATAAAGTTAGTTGAATTGGATAAAGGTGTGCCAGTCAAAGCTGTAAGGTCAGACAATGGCACAGAGTTCAAGAATCAAACTCTAATTAACTTTTACTCTGAAAAAGGAATTAGAAGGCAGTATTCAGCACCAAGGACTCCTCAGCAGAATGGAGTCGTCGAAAGAAAGAATCGTACACTGATCGAAGCTGCAAGGACTATGATTGCTGAAGCAAAGCTTCCTCTGTACTTTTGGGCTGAAGCTGTGTCTACTACCTGCTATACCCAGAATAGAACTTTGATCAACAAGGATCATATGAAAACTCCATTTCATCTGTATAACAACAAGAAGCCTTATGTCAAACATCTTCATGTCTTTGGAGCCAAGTGTTATGTTCTCAAGGATGGTGAAGAGAACTTGAACAAGTTTGAGCCAAAGGCATCTGAAGCAATTTTTGTTGGTTATACAAACAATGCTTATAGAGTTTTTGTAATTGATACTCTGTCAGTGAAAGTTAGTGTCAATGTAACATTTGATGACACTAAACTACCAAGTTTACAATCTGCTGATCCATCTGAATCTCTGAGGTTTGACAACTATCCAGATTCTGATTCAGATGATGATGTGCCACCTGAGGTTGCAACAGGTGATGACAACAATGATAATGATCCAGGCAATGGTGGAGGAAATGGCAATAATGCTGGAGATTCCTCTAATGCTAGTGGTGGATCATCAAGTCAACCTGGCAACAGCTCAGGGGGAGCTGGTGAATCAACTAGTCATACACATCAGCCTAATGATGATACTGCTGAATCATCAAGGACACAACTTCCAAGGGAAAGGATTTGGAGCAGAGATCATCCCTTTGATCTGATTATTGGTGATCCTGATGTTGGTGTAAGGACTAGAAGTGCTACGACAAATGAATGTCTATTCTCTGGTTTTCTTTCACAATTAGAACCAAAGAAAATAGACGAAGCACTTGCTGATCCTGATTGGGTTCTTGCCATGCAAGAAGAACTCAATCAATTTGAGAGACAAGAAGTCTGGGCCCTAGTTCCAAGACCAAAAGGAAAGTCTACAATTGGATCTAGATGGGTCTTCCGTAACAAGTTAGATGGTGATGGCATTGTTGTGAGAAACAAAGCCAGACTGGTTGCAAAAGGTTATTCTCAAGAAGAAGGAATTGATTATGATGAAACCTATGCTCCAGTTGCTCGTCTTGAAGCCATCAGAATATTTCTTGCATTTGCTGCACACTCCAACTTCCGAGTTTATCAGATGGATGTGAAAAGTGCATTTCTGAATGGAAAGCTGGAAGAAGAAGTATATCTGGAACAGCCCCCTGGCTTTGAAAATCCAGAATTTGCTGATTTTGTGTACTTCCTATTCAAAGCTGTCTATGGGCTTAAGCAATCACCAAGGACATGGTATGACACCCTCTCTGAATTTTTAATTGAAAATAAATTTACTAGAGGTGTCATAGACAAAACTCTCTTTTACAAATTGCATGATAATGATATGATATTTGTTCAAATATATGTTGATGATATTATATTTGGTTCCACTAACGATAACTTGTGCAAGAGATTTGCTAAGTTAATGCAGAGTAATTATGAGATGAGCATGATGGGTGAACTATCCTACTTCCTTGGTCTTCAAGTAAGCCAAAAGGAAGATGGGATATTCATTTGCCAGTCAAAGTATGTCAGAGATCTTCTAAGGAAGTACAATCTAGAAGACTCTTCTCCGGCAAAGACACCCATGGCCACTGCCACAAAGCTTGACCAGGATAAATCTGGTAAGAAAGTTGATATTACAAGCTTTCGAGGTATGATTGGCTCATTACTTTATCTTACTGCAAGTAGACCAGATATCATGTTTGCAACATGTTTATGTGCTAGGTTTCAAGCTGATCCTAAGGAATCACATCTTATAGCCGTCAAAAGAATCTTTAGATATCTTAAGGGTACACCTGGTTTAGGTATTTGGTACCCTAAGAATACTGGTTTTGACTTAACCGGCTATACAGATTCTGATTATGCAGGTTGCAGGATTGATAGAAAGAGTACGTCTGGAAGCTGTCAATTTCTAGGACGTCGATTGGTTTCCTGGTACAGCAAGAAGCAACACTCTGTGTCCACTTCTACTGCTGAAGCTGAGTACATTGCGGCTGGCAGTTGCTGTGCTCAGATTCTTTGGATCAGAAATCAATTAAATGATTATGGTATTTCTGTCGACAAAATTCCTATATTTTGTGACAACACCAGTGCCATAGCCATTTCAAACAATCCAGTGCAACACTCCAGGACCAAGCACATAGATATCAGGTATCATTTCATTCGAGAACATGTCATGAATGGTACTGTGGTGTTACATTTCGTACCCACAGCTGATCAGATTGCAGACATCTTCACTAAACCACTTGATGAATCCACTTTCTCTAAGTTGGTTTGTGAGCTAGGGATGTTAAATATGCCATGATTCTCTGTGTATATTTTATATATATTTGTTTTATATATATTATTATATTTTTGTGAATTTTCTGTGTAATTATATATATTTTATTAGATTTTATATAATTGTTTGTAAATTATCTGATAATTTTCTGTGTAATTATGCATGTACATATATGTCTCTGTAATTTTCTAAGTGCTGCACACTCCCCTGTATTATTTGTCATGCATTTAGATAATTATTTGTGTCTATTTTGTATTTTTCAAAATTAATTAAGCATAAATATTAGTTTTTAAGTTAATTCATTTTTATGAATTAAAGTTAAATTCATAAATATTTATATTTAATTAAAGTTGAATTTTGCAAAATATTTGTGTAATTTATAATATATTATATGTAGTAGATTTTTGATTTTATGTGTAACAAGTTTTATTTCAAAAGAAAATCAAAAATCATAATAGTTGTATATATATTTCTGTTTTTAAGTTTATTTAACTCGGCATGACAATTTAAAAGATTGTCATACCGAGTCTGTATTCCGAGTTTAGTTTATTCGGTATGACAATCGTAATTTGTCATACAAGTTTCATTGAAACCTCGGTATGACAAACGAAGCAATTGTCATACCAAGTTCTGACTCCACCTACCACAGTCGTTTTAAAACTCGGTATGACAATTGAAGCCATTGTCATACCGACTTTTAAAACCCGTATGACATCTTTATACATTGTCATACTAGTCGTTTTAAAACTCGGTATGACAATTGAAGCGATTGTCATACCGACTTTTACAACCCGTATGACATACTTAAACATTGTCATACAACTGTACACTTCATCTTCACCAATCGCCTCACACACTTTTCTCCGATCGGTTTTCAAGTTTTAACCTCAAAACTTGTTGTTTACTGTTTTACAAGTGTAAAAACTTGCTGGTTACTCACTTAAATCACGATTTAAGTCGAATTGCTGCCGGATTTTTGAGTTTTTGAAACCTTCTTCGACCGAGTCACTGAGTTTGCCCGAGTTGCCCCGTTTCTGACCGAGTTTGATCGATTTTGTACCGATTCCGTGACCCTGTGACCGTGCATTATCAGTATTAATCGATTTACACTTGTTTGGATTCGACTGAGTTTGAAACCCTAACATTGAGTTCGATTTTTGGGGGTTTTTGATATAAATAAGGGCTTGTTTGGCTGATTAAAGGATTTTAGGACTTTGTGGAATTTAATTGGGCTATTTTCAATTTAATTAATTTTTAATTCGAGTTTAATCAATTAATTCGAATTATTAATTAATTTGTTAATTGTTATTTAATTATTAATTGAAATTTGCGAGATATTTGAGAATTAACCTTTTATTTGAAAAATTCTCGCTTAATTCAATTCTTAATTATAAAAATGGCCGGCCAATTTGTAATCGGGGAGACTAACTACAATGGGTACTTAGACCCTGATATCAGTTTAGTGAGATTCCGACCGTGGGTGAGATTCCTGAATAGTCAAAGTTTAGTCAGCACGGCGATCACCGCTCATGCTGATTTACAGATTCGACCACTCCAGGACTTTTACTCTTCTGCCATCAACACTACATTGCTGGAGAGCTTCCGAGTCTCGGGAAATATTGGTGCTGGACGAAGTATCACTATCTCTGTGGATGATGTAAATAGGATTCTTGGATTTCCACGCGACAACTTTGCTGAGATTCCTACAGATGCTGAGATTGTCCAATTCTTTCAGACCATTCACTATCAAGGAGAGATTCATCTACCGAGAATGCTGAAAGGGAATCTTAAACCAGAGTGGGACTTGTTCTTCGACACGCTGGCAAAAGTCTTTTCACCTACCACTCGAAGCAACTACAACATCATATCTTCCCTTCTTCAGATCATTGGGTTCTGTATTGTTTACAATCGACGAATCAACTTTGGCAAGTTGCTTCTTCAGTCAATTTTAAAGAAGTTGGGACCACTCAGCAGCCGATCAGTTGCACAGAATCCCAAAGTGATATGCTTTTTCCCTCGGTTCTTAATGCTCTTTCTGAATGATAAGATGACAGACGCGGAGAAGAACTCTTATTTCAATTCTCCAATTGCACCAACTCCCCGTGTCTGTACAAAACTGATGAAATCTCTGACCAACAAGAGAAAGCATGAAAATGTACCCCTGGTCGTAACTCCATACTTGTTGGAACAGTTCAATGCTCAACCTCAACTGCATCAGTTTCAAGTGGCACAGCAACAGCAACAGCAACAACCTCAACCACAACCAGAACACCAACAACCTGAACCCCACCAATCACCTCATCAATCTCCACATCAGTCACCACACCAATCACCACATCATTCCCCTCTGCATCAAACTCACACAGTTGAAGACGAACGTCAGGAATACAACTTCTTCGAAACCCAACTGTCTTCATCTGAACCACTACCACAACAACAACACACCCACTTTTACCCTCAAACACAATCAACCTCACAACCACTACCTGCTGACTCTACCTCAAATCCAGAGTTGCAGTCCTTTCGTCAGGACCTACAGGTAGCTCAGGTACTTTCTAACTTATCATCTAATTTTAATGTTGATACGTCAGATTATGGTTGTGATTTTGTTTGTGACCTTGATTTTGTTTTCCAGCCTACCAGCAATGAACCTGACAACACACAGGTTCATAACCTAGCTGAAGATTCTCTTCAACAAATATTCGTTTCTCCAAACACATCAACCAACACTTCAATGCAACCTGTTCGTAAAGTTGCGAGGAAACGGAGTTCGAGTAGTTTATTGAATCAACCCGCAGCTCTGTCTTCCATAAAGAAGCCAAGGTTGGAAGCCCTGGAGACATCTGCAGCCTCATCCTTGCCTTCCCAAAAAGGCTTGGACTTGGAACAGGCAATGAAACAGTCTCTGGACTCATTCTCTCAACAGAATGATGCCATTGAAGTTGACCGTCCTGCCACGGTACCCTGTACAGAGTCAAGCACTGCGCTAGCACTCACGCTAGTGCAAGACCAAACAGATACACAGGTTACTATGTTTACTGATTGCACAGATTTTCAAAATCCAATAAATATGTATGAAAACTTTACTGATCGCACTTTCTTTGATGATCAGGAGGAACTTGGCAGCTTGCAAGTAAATCTGCCCTCGCAGGCATTCGGAGGACAATTTGTTCCTCCACTACCTTTGAACCCATCTCAGGGGACATTGGTAGTTTACACAGGTACAGCTGGAAGAGTAAATACTATGAGTGAAGAAAGGCAAACACCGAGCGATACACATGCACGTGAGGCTAGTGAAACAGCTTTGAGTGTACGTGAGGTGAGTGCACACACTAACCCGGCTCTGTTTGAGGAACAAATGTCTAAGCTTAGAGCTGAATTAGCCCGAATGATTGCTGAAAATGAGAGGCTAAAGGGTGCACAGTTGGTGACCCTAGAGAAGAAAGCTGATGAAAGGCCATCCAGTTCTTCCAGGGATGAGCTTAAAGGAGAAATTCATGGGTTGACTGTCGAGATGAGATCTAATCATGCACTGTATATGTCAAAGTTTGATGATATCGACAGGAAACTGGATCAACTCCTCAGGAACTCAAAGTCAGATGCTGATACCTCCAGAGAGGATCCCTCAACTAAGGGGGAGAATAGAAGAGATAGAGGAGGAGATGGAGACAAAGGTGACAGGGGCAATAGTTCGAATCAAAGTAACAAAGGGAATACTTCTGAATCTGCTCCTGACAATTCTGGAAAGTCTAAAGGCAAAGAGCCGGCACATCAATCTGAGAATGTCTTTAATTCTGATAACTATGATGATTTTCCACAAGACATGGATGATGATGACGTCTTCGATGCTACCTACCGTCAAGCAGAGGAAGAAGGCAAATTTGAGGAGAGCTATCTGTTTCAGGATGAAGAACCTGTTGACCCTGAACATGAAGAGAATGTCCGGAAGTTTAAAGCTGAGAATGAAGCTAGGAAGCGTAAGCTTCGTGATTACCAGAAACTTCTAGAGGACAAGTTGATAACTGAAGAGCAAATCAAGATAGAGAAGCAGAAAATCTATGATGCTGCGTGCAAACAGAAAAATCTTGATATAAGGAGGAAAGAAGGAAAAAGCTGGGACATTGCAAGAAGAATCTTTAATGGACCTCAAAGGGAGCCTTTCGACGACAACAAGTTCTTATCTCTGATCTATGATCTTAGAGAGGTAAACCCTGACGAGGATGTCTTTATGCATGCCTTTGCTTTGGAATTGAATTATGTGACAGTGGGGGTCAACAACTTGCTAGAGCAATGGGAGCTAATTGTCTATACACAGAGGAATGGTTCTTACAGACTATCTGTCGAATCTCTGAAATCATTCTCTGTATCTGAGCTCTGGGTACTTCGAAACAAGGTTAGGCGAAGCTCCAACCTGAATGAACTTCTTCGTGACAAACTGCTGGAACAAGCTGTATTCAACAGTCCTCAGGTTGTCAGGAATCCTTACTGTGTTAAGTTCGTTCACAAGGAGATCTTCAGCACTGTCTATCTCAACGAAGATGCCTTGTCAAAGTATCCAGCTAAACAACTTGCTCTTGCCTCCACTCTTTTAAGAACCAAGGGCTTTGCTTCTAAAGCTAAGTCTGATGCTGATGATGTGATTCTTGCTTATTGCACTCGAAAGAATGTTGCTCAGTACTTTCGAAAGATGAAACATGTTACAAAATCTCAGCCATCAGACTTCCGCGAAGACCCTGTGGATTTGGAAGTGCTACATCAACTGGCTCTGGCAAAGGAACGAAAGAAGCGTGGTGAATCCACTACATCTGAAGTGCCAACCAGAGAAGAACCGTCAACTCCTGTTCTTCACAGTTCAGATATCGAAGAAGGAGAAGTTGATCTTTAGATTTGTTAAGGAATTTGTAATATATGTTCAGTAAGAACATCCTTATGTAATCTAATGTACTTGTTTGAATTCTGGTGAATGTCTAATGAAATACCAGAAACTTTTTGCTATTTACAATTCATGTTTAATCCTTTGTCTTATCAGTTAGTTGAGTTATCCTCTCGATAATTTGCATGTTATGTTAACAAACAAATAGGGGGAGATTGAAAGGCATATGTTAAGCCTATTTGTATTTAAGAGTATCAACTCAACTCTGATAAGAAAGAAAGTAAATTAGCAAGCACTATTGAAGGAATCCGTACGAAGAACGTCAAGTGATTTGTTAAAATCATATGTCTGAAGAATTTCAGGATGCTGCTGCACACCACTGGAAGAAGTTCATTAATATGTTCAAGCCTCAGTGTACAAATAATATTTTGTAGCACGTCCAGAAGTCCAGAAGGTATAAAGTTTTAATACTTTATTTATTCAAAAGATTCCAAACTATTTCTACTTATGAAGAAGAACTACGAAGACAAAGACTCGACGAACAAGCCACTTCTCAAATGTTTAATTGATAAGGAGTATTTGATTCAGCTAGATACAGATGAACCAGACAGTACATTTGTGTGTCAGCTACTCAGATTAAATATTCAGCATCAACTATAGGTGGTCGTTCATTCAAGACAAGAATCAGATCTTTTAAAGGATGTCAGAAGACCTGCTGCTGAAGGCTGTGCTCAATATAATTATTCTTTTAATTTATTCACATCTCAAATTAATTATATAAGTTATGTAATTTATTTATTAAATTGATTCACACTTGAATTAATTTAATTTATGAATTTATATGATTAATATAATTAAGTGAATAATTATTGAATTAATTATATTAAAGAAAATCTATTTAAAACTGATTTTGGGCACGGTATGACAAGCATATAGATTGTCATACCGCACCTGGTTTGTCATACCGTGTCTGTGGCATGACATAAGTTCAATTGTCATACCGAATTGTGTAGCATGACAATGTTACACTTTGTCATACCGAATTTGAATTGGCATGACATTACCATGCATTGTCATACCGAATTCAATCAGTATGACATTGCTATGAATTGTCATACCGAATTCATGCTGTATGACATTACTAAACATTGTCATACCACTCCATGACTTAACCTGCAAGTCATATGTCATGCTATGGATTGTCATACCGAAAATTGCAGCATGACAATGTCCTGCTATGTCATACCGATTTCTATTTCAGCATGACATGAGCTCACATTGTCATACTGATTTCATTTGTAGCATGACATTAGCTCACATTGTCATACTGATCTTTGTAGCATGGTCATACCAACTTTGTCATACAAGTTCAAGGTGTTGCCTATAAATATGGCTTCAACCTCTTCATTTGTTGTTGTTCATTGCCTTGTAAACTTTCAAGTTGTTTGTAACTTGCTATTCGTTAAATCCACAGTTTCCTGTGCTTTGATCATTCGGTTGTTTTAATCACTAAACTAGAATACATCCTGTCGAATTTATTCTACGAATTTTAGTGGACATTAAAACGAACCTTATTAATTATATAACGACTTAAAACATTGTTATATTAATTAATTAAAATCTGATTAACAAGTTTATTTCAAATCAGATTATTCCGCCGCGATTTTTAGTGACGATTGTATTCAACCCCCCCCTTCTACAATCGTTTCAGGACCTAACAAAAAGTATAACTGGGCAGATTTCCTCCTAGGCTACCTTGTAATTGGAATGGAGAGTTGGAACAGAACAACAACAACATTTTTTCGAGGATCACTAATCTTTCTCACTGTAAGACAACAATCTAAATCTTTTTTTTTCTCGTCTGTATATTCTAATAGAATATAAAATCTAATTAATAGTTTTACTTGTTTCACTTTGTAGTTGTTATATGTCGACCGTGTGAGGTACAAAGGAATGAACCTGGTTGATAGACAATTTCCTTCCTACAATGGTTGGACTCTAGAAATGTTGAGACAAAGACAAGAAATTGAGGTGATTGACGGAGCTTTTGGAGTTGGATCAATCCAACCAAGTTTAAAAGAATATCTACAAAAAATTGATCCTTCTGAACCTCCAAAGACAAAGGTATGATCCTGTTTGTATATGGAATACGTAGTCAAAAACCTATCTTATTCTTTTTATATAAAAATGTGTTTCATCCTTAATTGTAGGTAAATGATAATGAAAATGGAGCCTGGGATACGTGGCAGTATTGGTCAGAGGTGGATAGAATTGAAAAAGATTACCTGAAGAGAAAGGAGTCAACATCACAACAACATCATGAATCAACTCAGTGCCAAAGTCCACAAAATACACAGTATTACACTCCTCCAACAGAGGCAGCTGATGGAAATGTTGAACAAACTGAAGAGGTACATTATATATGAATTAGTAACATACTACTATAATTCATGCAAATTATCACTAAAAACTACTATATATATCACTAGAGTATATTAGATAGATCACCTATTAAAATATTATAATACTACCATATATATCACTATATTTCAATTCTAAATTTTGCATTGACTTCTCAGGATGTACTTCATGATTTACGTAAAAGGGCAGAGGAACTTGTGGACATAAAGTCCAAATTTGATGAAGATTTAGTGAAAGCAAGGGAAAAGTTTCCCGATAATAAAAACTTTGCTATTATCGGTGAAATGCTGAAAGAATATCTCATTCCTAACCAGGAAACTGGTGATGATTTGGGTGATGAATTATCACCTGAAATAGTCGCCAGCCTAGAAGTTGTTGAACAAATGGACAGAACCGACATTGAGATCCTTGCTGAGCAACAGAAAGATGATGAGAGATATGTCCCTTCTTTTTCCCTTGGCCTGGATGACATAGAAAAAGAAAGCAATCAAAATTTGGTCACGCCAGAGCCAGAACCACAAGAGAGAGAAAAAAGCAAGCGGACAAAGAAAGTAGGTCCATATCAAAAATCACCTTATGTCAACAGGGTGATTGATATCAAGGAAAGAATGAACAATGAAGACTTTGGATATTGGGTCTTCTTGTTAAAGAAAAAGGGCGAGCTATTGTAAGTATTTTGCCCTTTCTGTTATATACATTTCTTTATCTGCCTAATACTAATTAATATATATAATTACAGGGATGATTTGTTTAGATGGGAGGAAGTTAGATGTATCAAGGAACACTTGTTGACGCTGAAACCAAAAACAAGTGTATACTACTCTGTGATTGATACATGGGCAACAATCCTAAATGACAGTGAAAAGTACAAGGCAGATGGGTCACCACTAAGACTTTTCTGCACAATAGGAGATTTGGTAATATATATTGCCTTCGTATATATATTCTAATTAATTTCTTTCAGTTATTTCATAACTACATACAACAGAATCTAATATATTTATATCAACCAGATTTTCAGCATTGATCCAGAAAAGAAAGTCACCGAAACTTATGATTCGTTTGCCAGGGGGATGGACAAGATTCTTCAAACTTTTTCCATCAAAAAAGTGGAAGACGTGGAAATGGTAAATGTCATTTCTTAACTAATTTTGACATAGATCTCAACATTTCTCAAATATCTTTAACTAAAATATCTCTTAATATGATTACAGGTGTGCTTTCCTATTAATAAATATGAGCATTATTATTTGGTATGCTATGGTATCAAAACCATGGGATACTTTATAATTGACAATATTAAACGTGAAGCACAGCCTAAGATGTACTATAGCAGAGTTTTGGAGGTTTTGGTAATATATTTTTTTATCCTTCATTCCACTATTATGTATATAAACATGCACTGTTTTAAGTCCACTATACTAATATTTTCTTCTCTTTTACAGCATTCTCACTTTTGCAATTATATAAGTAGGAATGAAAATCCAAATTTGGGATCAAGAGTGCGGAAAATGAAGCCTCGTTTTGTGAAAATGCCATGGCAGACTACTGACAATTCCACAGATTGTGGTATCTTCCTCATGCGCCATATGGAAACCTTCAAAGGAGATGTCAAAAACTGGAACACTGACTTAACAGAAGAAGGGGTAAGATTAGTTTAATATTTTACATACTTATATACTGCTTTACATTTTAGTGATATAGTTGACATACTTTAGTGATATACTTAATATAGTTTAGTGATATAGTTAATATGTTTTAGTGATATAGTTAATATGTTTTAGTGAAATTAATTAAAGTGTATATAGCTTTGTAATTCAAATGTGTATGCAGCATGCCCTTAATTTCTTTTCAAATTGCTCTGTTTATTAGGCTTAAAAATTTATGTGATAACAAACACTAATAAACAAATTATCATATTGCAGCCAACACAGGATAAACAAATAACTAGGCTGAGGTTCAAGTACAACACAGCAATCCTATCTTCACACCTGAATGAACTCAAAGAGCCTATCACCACAGAAGCTGTAGGCTTGTACAACACAGCAGAAAAGCATAATATCATCAATGTCGTCCTGGCTGGAAAAGTTGCAGAGAAGTTTCCAGCAAAAAAATCTGGCAAGAGAGTGAAATTCGCCGTGAACTTAATAAGTTCTTTCCACGAAGTAGAACGGTCTTCTCAAGAAGGACCAACTCCTTCTTAGATTTAGTCATTGTTTAAGTGCACTGTTTGAGAATATTAGAAACTGATTTACAAGAATTATTAGATGGCTGAATTATGTTGAGACTAAAAATTGATTTACTGGATTGTTTTTGTATGGATATGGTTATTTTAGTGTTACCATCTCAAAATGCAATGGTAAATATTTGGCTTTTTTACTTTTGTTATTGTTTCATTTTAGTTTTATGATTTTTCATTGTTTTCGTTACACAGTAAAGCAGGATATCACTAAAAAACCACACATATCACTAAAACTTGGGATGTATACTACTAAATTACACTGATAACACCACTAAATTACATTACCTATATCACTAAAAACCAACTCATTTTCACTCCAAAACTTGACAAATTCAGTTTATATATTCAATATAAACTGACAATGTATCAGTACTAATGTGATTTATAAAGACAATTTATAAACAATCAAAATGTACTCAGAAAACATAAAATCAAAATGTACTTAACACTTTATAAAGACAAGTGCACAAGGTCTTTTAAAATTGAAAATTAAAATCATATTCACAACATATTCGAAACTACAGCTCCTCCATCCTTCTTTTTCTTCGGACAAGTTCTCGAATCATGAGTGGTTGCCGAACATTCTTTACATCTTCGAACTCTTTTATTTGCTTTTGTCATTGCTTTCTCTCTATCACTCACAAGACGCTTGAAATAATTTCCCTTGTTCCTGGAAACAGTTGGTGCAAGAATGGTAACCTCTTCAACCGGCTGTTCACCTACCATAGCTGCCATATGATCCTTTTTAGTAAAATCAACAGAATCTCCATCATACTTTTCAAAATCACTACTTATCTGCTTAATGATTTTGTGAACATAGTCAAGCTTATCCATTTCAACTCCAGCTTTGCTAAGAATCTGACGAAAATCAAACCATAAGTTTGTCAACTTCAACGACACTTGCTCCATTTTAAAATAATCCGAACACACAACATTAGATTCCAATGAAGTGCCACTTTCTGCAACTTTCATCCAACGATTAAGCACGAGACTCCTTGGAAATTTTGTGACACCAATCTGCTTTAAGCCACAGAAAGCATGCCTACAAACAATTCCACACATAACAAATTGTTTGCACGAACATACGGCATGTGATTTGCTAACAGTAACCTGCAAAATGAATCATAAATCACCATTCAAATCACCATTTTGAACCATTACCAATATGAGATATGCTTCAAAAATAAAATGACATAAATACCAAATTTCGGCAGGTGGTCCAGTACATTTACTTCCAATCCAGATCACTACTAATGACTACTTGCAATACAAAACAACTACTAATGCCACTACAATTTATCAGAATGCAAAATATTTTAATAATGCATTACTAAAATTATATTATGCATATTTTCAAATATTTTATATTTACTTTCTGTTCCACAGTAACAATTACTACTGTAAAAAAAATATATATCAAAATTAGAATATATAAAATACTACTATAAAGGGGAAAACACATACCTTAAAAAGTTTATCTTTAACTTTGACATCCTTTATTTCAAAATGAGTTACCCCATCAACTTCTTCACTCATTCTCTTGATTTGCATATCCAAGCAAGATGCCAAAATTTCTTCTTGAACTTTGTAAAAAATGGAACGTGTAAATAGCTCAGCTGCATCATCTTCAATGAACCATCTTGATAAAATGTTTGGTTTGCTTGAGTTAGACTCATGGTCTAAACGTTCCGTTTCATTCCGCTGCCTATGCATTGCACTCTCAAAACGTATCCAAAACTCACATAAAGTATCACCTTGCTTGTGAAACTGTGAAAAGAAAAAATTTTCACTTTCGGACCTTGAAGTTGTCCTCATCAAGCCAAACATAGGACTGTCCCTGAAATAGGCAGGAATCCACGACTTTCTTATGTCATACATATCTGATAACCATTTGTTATCTTCCAACTTAAACTCTCCTATAACCGCTTTCCATCCACTTTCAAACTCATCAATTTCCAAATTCGATGACCATATGTAAGTTTTCATTTTCTCCATAAAGTCTGTTTCCTTACACAAACGATTCCCAAGCTGCAATATTATGGAAAATTACATAAATATATGACAGTAAATTTCAGATGCTAGGAACCAAATTTCTAAAAAACAACTAAAAAACTACCTTAATAGGGAATTTCTGCATTATATGCCACATACATAGGCGATGCTTGCTAGCAACCAAATCATTATCACCACAAAATGAAGCCGGCACAGATACCTTCATTGCAGGGCACTGATCAGTTATAAACACCACTGGATTGCGTCCCATGGCCTTGACAAAATGTTTAAAGGCCCAATTATAATGAGCAACATCTTCTTTTGATAACAAACAAGCAGCAAATGTGACACATCTATCATGTTTGTCAACACCAGTGAAAGGCGCAAAAATCATATTATACCTGAACATAGATAAAACAGATTAAAAACCACATAAACTAACATATACCACTAAAATACACTGCAGACATCACTAAAATATATTGAGATTATCACTAAAATATACTGAGATTATCACTAAGGTACTGCAAATATAACTCCAGTATACCATTGTTTACTGCACCTTGAGCCTTGTTAAAAAGATTAATTAAAAAAATTACAAATATACATACTTTACTTCATAGTTCCAGACAAGGTATTGTAGTATAATATAAACCATTATCGACATTCTAACAACATTACATAAAAAGAAAACTAATAATTCTATTACTAAAAGAAAACAATTTGAAATGTAAAATAACTTACTTGTTAGTATCAAAAGTGGCATCAAATGACACAGCATCGCCGTATATTTCAAAGTTCCTCCTACCTGTTGGATCAGCCCAGAAAAGCATAGTCAAATGCCCGTCACCATCAAGCTCATAAGCAAAATAAAATGATTTTGATGTCTCCTGTAATACTTTAAACTTGTCAATCAGCATCTGTCCATCCCTTTCACCGACAAATTCTTTTAAATCCCTATTAAAATTCCTGAAATCACGTAATGTTGCCCCAACATTACTATATCCACCTGTCATCTCTTTGACCAAGCTAAATGCCTTGCTGCAGCCGATATTTACCTTCGCAGCATCAAAAACAAAACTTCGCAAACTAACTGTCATCTCTCTACTAGACCTCAGAAACTGTCTACCACTTTCACTAGCAAGCGGATGGTTGTGAAGTTCAACAAAATTGAAAATATAATATCTGTTCTGGCTCCTAATTTTCATGACCACTTTTGCTTTACATCCACACCTCCGTGACACAGTACGTCTTTGCCTAATTCCTTCAGAATGACTTCCATCAACAAAACCTTCCTTACTACACACAAAATGTTTCAAAATTATGGTACCATCAGCATCTCTCTTCTCCGTTGTTTTTCGTACATCAAAACCCCCTAGCCTCCCATACTCTCTGTAAAAGTTGTACGCCTTATCTAAGCTATCAAATGACTGATTTTGAAACGGTACTTGACTTCCATCAACAGAACTAGGCATAAAATACTTCATACCACCAGGAGAGACAATGCAATTCGTCACTGATTTTTCGCTTTCTGTTGAAGAAACAGGAATACTAACACAAACATTAGACGAATCACCGCAACTTGAACCTGAAATACAACAGACATACTCAAAAATTATATAAATAATACTATAATACTCTAACAGGATCATACTATAACTGCCTACTGCATCACATTGAAAATAATAAACAAACACTACTAATATACTGCAGCACCTACACACTAACTCAGTCATCAAAAACTTGCAATCATACATTAAAAATCAACAATACAGCAACTACATATCTAAAATCTATCCAAAACACATACACTAAAAAACACACAATTCCAATACAACTAAATTATATTAGCTATATGACTAAAAATCATATATAAACACAATTACTATAACTAACAATCATCAATCCAGCAACTACATGTCTAAACTCTAACTAAAACACAAGCACTAAAATATACACAATTCGAATACAACTAAATTATATTAGACATATCACTAAATAGAAACTACAAGAATATGAGCATGCCTAAACTACAAAAGCAATATGAGCATGAAAACACTGTAATCTGATATAATCATCAAATTATATCAAAAAACAAAAACAGTGAACAACAAACTTTACCTTGATTATCACTAATCTTCGTTAAGTCTGATATAATCATCTTCAGCAATTCGAATCTCCTTCAACCACACTTTCTCGAGCTCGAATTATAGACACAAAGCAACAAAGAGAGAGAGCTCCAGAATAACAGAGACAGAGAGCTTCAATCAAACGTCAAAAACAGACAAAAGCCAGCTCGAGTTAGAGAGTCGAAGCTCGAGTTAGAGACACAGAGCAATAGAGACAGAGAGATATCGAAGCTCGAGTACAGAAAAGACAGTAATCGAAGACAATGGCATCGCTAAAGTACAGTTTAGAGAGAGAAAGCTGCTAGGCGCTGAAATCATGGAGCGAAGAGAGAGAAACGGATATCAGTTATGATATTCAATTAAACAAAATCTTTGTTTTTTATATTTTACATATTTTATTATTTGAATGGCTATGATTGAAAGTAAATTATATTAGATAGATGGTCAAGATTAGTTCTAAGTTTTTATTTTAAAATTGGTTTCTATTTGATCCTTGGCCTATATATATATATATATATATATATATATATATATATATATATATATATATATATATATATATATATATATATATATATATATAGACTAGCTTATAACCCGTGCCATGCACGGGTGATTTATAATATTTGTAATTTAATCGTCTATATTTAAAATTTAATAAAAAGGTTTATTAGAACACATTATATATTAAGGAGACCCGTAGAATAATACCGACCGGCTGATAAACCTTGATCGGTCAATAAAATTATTAACATTTCAGTTTTAATATAATAATAATAATGATATCTATACTATACAATTAAAGCCGAACATTAATGATATTACTTTGAAAGTGATAACATGCAGTAATTAAAAATAACATTAATGTATTTAGTTGAAATATATCATCGGTTGTATATTAATAATTATATATAAAAAAAAATTATATGTATGTTGCATGTGTTATTTTTAGAAAATCAGTTTTTAGTTATGAATGTGAAAAAGATAATGTGTTGGAGTTAAAAAAGGGAAGTTGCTATGTTGTCTATAGTTAGAAAATTGAGTTTTTTTAGCTAGAAAATATAAAAAAGATAATAGTTTAGTTAAGAAGGATAATTGATCATATAATTTGGCTCAAGTACCGAGCGACCAAACTTTTAATGTTTCGGCTTTAATAGTGTAGTATAGATGATATCTTAAGATAATGATAAATGTATTAACAAGAGCTGAAGAAGCCGCACTACGAAAAAAATTACTAGACAGGGGCCCGTTTGGATAAATTTAAAAAAAGTGCTTTTTGTTTAAAGTAAAGAAGTGCACAAGAAGTGAGAAGTAAATTAAGACTTATAGGTGATTAAGTGGGTGTTTTGCCCGGGATTTTAAGTCCAGCTTCTGGATTTATAAGTTAGAAGTACTTATTCATACCGTTTGTGTAAAAGGTCAAGAAGTACTTATAAAAATCTAAGAATACTAGCTTTTGTTTCATGACTTCTGCTTTTTTTTCCAAACACTTTAATCACTTATAAGTATTAACTTGTTCCTAACTTTTTACACAAACGGGCTAAGAAAACTAGAAGTCCCGAAACAGTTTTTTATAAACGGTTTTTTTATAGTGTGCCCATGGGCATATGCTAAGCGCGGAATTTTTTGTATTTAGATCATTTTGATTGGCTCCTACTTCTTAATAATGGTGGACCCCCCCTAAATACACCACTCACACCAATCAAAATGATCTAAATGCAAAAATTTCCGCGCTTAGCATCTGCCCATGGCACACACTAGACAAACCCTTTTATAAATGCCTCTGACTTTTTACACAAATGGTTCAAAAATACTATAAGTCGGCTTCTTATTAAAAAAACGGGTTAATTATCTAGTTGGTCACTAAAATGGGCTTAATATATCAAATTGGTCACTAAACTGAAAACAGTATCAAAATGGTCACTAAAGTCACGATAAATATCAAACAAGTACCTTGAAATATGAGTTCAAACAGTAAAAATATTATTTATATAGTTTTACACATTATTTTTAAATGTTACAAAACCAACTAAAAGGTTATGATTTCTAGTATCTATGATATTATATTTAGATTTTATCACGTTTATTTATTATTTATTTTTTATTATATAAATATTTTCTTTGTTTTAATTAAGAATAAATAATAAATAAAATCGATAAAATTTAAATAAATTATCATAAATATTAGAAGTCATAACTTTTTAGTTGGTTGTGTTAACTTTCAAGAATGATGTGTAAAACTCTATAAATATTTTTATTGTTTTAACTTATATTTCGAGGTACTTATTTGATATTTATAGTGACTTCAGTGACTACCTTGATATGGTTCTCAGTTCAATGACCAACTTGATATTTATGGTGACTTCACTTAGAACTGTTTGTTTGCTTGGTTTTCTTTTTCTGCAACTTGAATTGAATTTTTTGAAGCCAACGAATCACCTACCTAATTTTCAAATGTGGCCAACATGCTCCGGAATTGTCGAGCTTCTTGGGTCTTAGAGAATTAAATTTTCTTTTGACAAATACGAAAACATGTTACCAAGGTCCCGTGGGCGCTTGGCCGGCTTAAAAGTCCGGTTTTTTCATTTATAAATTATAAACACTTATTCATATTGTTTGTTTGAATGTTAAAATGTATTTGTAAAAAATTGAGAATACTAGCTGTTATTTCATGCCTTTTACTTTTTTCACAAACACTTTAATCATTTATAAGTTATAATTTTTTTAACTTCTACTTCACTCTGTTATTTTAAGTAAGAAATATTTATTTTAAGATCGCCTAAACGGCCCCCCGATGTTTGTTTAAGTTTCGGTGTATTTTGAATATTAGTCATAGGTAAAAACTCCCGCTCTCCAGATTTTTTACGTTATTTCTTGGCACGCATTTTGTGGCTCTTATAAATTATAGTTTTATAGTATTTTTCCAAAAAAGTTTTTTTGAAAAATTATTTGATGTTTAAACTTTTATTCAAATACTAATAATTTAAAAAAATATTAT